>NW_027509193.1:14982500-15412500 GCF_051911475.1 Siphateles boraxobius
GAAGATTTCATTTTTCAGCACGACCTGGCACCTGCTCACAGTGCCAAAACCACTGGTAAATGGTTTACTGACCATGGTATTACTGTGCTCAATTGGCCTGCCAACTCTCCTGACCTGAACCCCATAGAGAATCTGTGGGATATTGTGAAGAGAAAGTTGAGAGACGCAAGACCCAACACTCTGGATGAGCTTAAGGCCGCTATTGAAGCATCCTGGGCCTCCATAACACCTCAGCAGTGCCACAGGCTGATTGCCTCCATGCCACGCCGCATTGAAGCAGTCATTTCTGCAAAAGGATTCCCGACCAAGTATTGACTATTGTGTGCATAACTGAACATAATTATTTGAAGGTTGACTTTTTTTTTTTGTATTAAAAACACTTATTTTATTGGTCGGATGAAATATGCTAATTTTTTGAGATAGGAATTTTGGGTTTTCATGAGCTGTATGCCAAAATCATCAGTATTAAAACAATAAAATACCTGAAATATTTCAGTTGGTGTGCAATGTACCTAAAATATATGAAAGTTTAATTTTTATCATTACATTATGGAAAATAATGAACTTTATCACAATATGCTATTTTTTTGCGAAGGACCTGTATATATATATATATATATATATAGACAATATATATAGACAATTCAGAGTGGTGTCAGGCATTGTGTGGGATTATTTTCCTCCTGTACAACCAAGAACAACACATGAAAAGAAGGTCAGCGAACTCATCTGATAGGAGACAATCTAATCAACATTTGTCAGGCCTCATTGAATCACATTTGTATTAACACTTTTAATCCTAAAAATAAAAATACCCCCCCCCCCCCCCCCCCCCAAAAAAAAGAATTTACTTAAAGCTGTATGCGACCCTAAACAATAAGAAAAACACACAATTCACAAATAATTAAATGAAATCTTCATGTACAAAAACAAATATCTCAGACACCAGATCTAAAACTAATGAAGCCAGGCAGAAATAGGGAACTTACCTCTTTGGAGTCATCACTAGCTAATGCATGAGACAGATGTGCGCTGAATGTGCTCTTCCCAACACCCCCTTTGCCAGACAAAACTAGAATTTTGTGCTTCACAGAGGTCATTTTTTGTCTGATTTCCTCTATGGCTGCCATGACAGAAAACAATGTCATACACTTCAGATTTAGATGGAGCTAACAAGCTATTATAATTAAAAGAACACTGACGTTGTACATCAATCATCATCCAATAACAAATCTAAGAGAATAACATCTAACATTTGAAACATCTAGAATGAAACTGCTCACATACAACTGTAAAAGTGTAATATATATGTATTAAATAAATTAATCAATGCATACCTGGATCAGGGGCTTTAGCGGCCCCGGACGCACATATATTCTGGTTTGGGCATCCCTGACATGATGAAGATTTCCCAGCCTGGTCACTGTTTGTGCCCGGACAGTCTAGACAGAATGATAACAGACTTTTTTAAAAACGTAAACAGAGATAAAAAGTGTGAATCAGGTACGGATGCCTCCCTTTACTTTATTTTTAACAGAGATTATTAATAAACACAAAGACAGATGGACTCAGACACAGGTTTAGAAGTTCACCCTTAATTTGATAGCATGTTGCAACTTTAACTGTATTTATGGATGTTAAAGTAAACAGTAGATAAACGTCTAGGCAGCTGACACAGGCAGTTGTTGTGCCAGACTGTCTAAAATGACAGATGTCAGTTTAAGATAAACATCAGAGAGGCACAGCGAAAAGTGTAGTTGGATATGTGTACACTTGGCGAAAGTAGTCTAAACTAAACTGTAAACAGATAGCAGTTAAAAGAAGTGTGGATTCATGTCCTTAGAGTTAATGATATACACATTTATTAGACTTACGCTCTGGCGCATCACTAGGAACATCCGCCATCTTTCAAATCCTGCGCAGTTCCACAGTAAAAGAGCAGTGGTGCAACGACCATCAACTTCCCCGGATAATGCAGTGTATCGAAAGTTCCGCACGCTCACATTGCGGTATTTTGACTCATAGTGAAAAGTCAAATGTAAAAATATTTGTTACATTTGTATTCACATCAGGGACCACTTAAAGTGCAAATGAAACATTAAGTCAAGGTAACTTTAAATAAATTCCCACTCTAATTAAAAATTATATTACAAACATGACAAATTAAACAGAAAAATAAAATAATAATAATAATAACAATACAGACTGTTGGGTAATTTATGATTTGCTTATTTAAGGATTTCTTAACTCTGATGTGGTCTGGAATGCCTTTTATGAGGAGGAATTTTTCTCTGAATTACTTCTCATTTCTAGGTGGTAGCCTAACTAGTGTATGCAGATATGGCTGTACAAAATGAGCATACAATAATATAACTCTTACTTAAATGTCCACTTTGTCATCGTCCTTTTAAAAAAAAAATCTGTATGTGGCATGTTAAGTGGTTAATTGTAAATTTCTTGATGTCTTACAAACGTTATTTGAATGGCAAACACGTAGCTTTTGAAAAAAGTCAAATATTGGGGCCTTCTGCCTTCTTGAGCGAAAGTGGATGAGAGGTCAGTAATAACGCTTGTGCAAATCAAAAGGAATGTAGCTCTGTGACTACAAATGCCTATCACCATAGCCACAACTTTTGATCTTGGATCTTCACACTCTCTCAACTTTTAGATAACTCAACTTTTAGTTAGATTAAAATGCAGTTTTACCTCTCAGTCACAGAAGGGCTAACTCAAGTGTTTGTACAGGGCTTTTTAGGAAGCAGAAATGACTTTCTGGCAACACTGGAGTTAGTTTCCTACATCCTCCCAAGGGCCGTGTCACTGTATACAGGATGGCTTCGTGTTTCAATTGCCCAGTTACGGATGTTTCTTTTTAAATGCCAGATAATGACATAAAAGGCAAAAGGTGATTGTCTGACGTCTGGCCACTTGTCATCAACAACTTTTATAAAGCTTTTGAGATTGACTCTTTAAACTTCTCACACATTTAATATATTGATGTTGTGGAACAGGTGGCAAAATTAACCTCAAGCTACATCAACATGAGATTTTCTGTCCTGTATGTTCATTTATCCATGATAAAGTTTTGTTGGGACTTTTTCTGGAAAAAAAGAGAAAAAAAATCCCTTGTGCAGGGGTTGGTTTGTTTTCTTGACGGTTGTAGCTCCCGGTGATCCGAATCTGAATTTTGGGCCCCTGAGTTTTCCATGGACATGATGTAATATGAGATGTCCTTTGTTTTTTAACATTCTTTACAAATGCTTCTAGAGTGCAGCTGGCCATGAAGAGACACGCCCATAGACAGGCATTATGGGAGGAGATTTCCCTCGTCCCCCATTCATATAAAATCTCTTTTATGAATCCCTCAGGTTGGCTGAGGAATTTTCTCTTTTGCTGAGTTGATCAGAAAACATTTTTATTTATTTTTTTTGCAAAAGCTGTACTCTCTCTGAAAAACAGTACAAAATATTAGTGATGTAAATTTTAAAAATACAATTTAGCACTGAAAAAGAAAAAAGTGTAAAAAGTGCAGCAATATTATATAAAGTTTTCTTTTTCTTTTTTAGTTCACGCACAAACCAGTGTAATATTTCATGCTGTCCTGTAGGGGGTGACAAAAGAATCACTGAAGAAAAAGAGAACTTTGCATTTATTTATTAATTTGTATGCATTTATGCATTTTTAAATACCTAAATTATGGAGAAATAAATATGGAGAATATCTACAACCTGAAACCTCAAGAATACCAACACAAAGCAGTAACATTTAGAATAAAAATCACATTATTGTGATTGGTTATCCCCTTACATCACATGACATGCACTCAAATCAAATCATGCAAATTCATATAAAAGCACTGACTCATAAACGGTAGAAAGTCACTGTTGGTCTATAAGGGTGTCTCTGTCTGTAACCTCAAACACTCCAGGGCAAGTACACAGATAAATGTCAGTTTGTTGCCAAGGAAACTATTCCACCTAGCTTAAGATAGACCCAGTCACCACTCCTTGTCCACTGGAAATGGTGTGGGAGGGTGTGTTTTTGTTTTATTGTAGGCCTACTGAGACCAAGAAGAAGAGAGTATTATTATTTACCAGAGCATTATTTTCTTTTAAGAAGATCTTCTTCAACCCAAACCCTTTGAGAAGTCAATTTTGGATTGCATCTCTATTGGTTGGTGAGGGTAAAGTGATTTCATGGCCACCTGTCCAAGTTAAAAGAGTTCAAGAAACACATTTTGGACATGACCCTGCTTCTCAGGTTAGGATTATTATTAATATTACAGTAGAGCATGCTTTTCCTTTAAGCAGCTATATGTGAGAGATTCTGTTCTTCAACCCAAACCCTTTGAGAAGAAGGCTTTATGATTCATGGTGGAGAAACTGAGATAAGCCCCCATGTGATAGGTCTTTCTCCCAGGCCTCAAGGATAAAGACTTAAATCTTCTCCACTTCCCTTAGGTCCACTCACTCTTCTGTGCAGATTAGCCTCCAAGGCAAGTGTGAGCAGTCTTGTCTACGGGATTAGATTTTGCTCTTCGAAACTTTGCCATACCCCACACTTAAAGGCCAGAACAAAGGATTGTGGCGCATACTTCAATCAACACGAGGCTGATCGGCGAGCGCTCCAGGAGAGCAGAGAATGCGCAACCAATATCCATGGACGCACTCACCCTGAAGGGCCTGAGACATGTTCAACACTTGTTAACAAGTGTTCTCTTGTGACGACCCTGTAAATCAATGAGAGTTGATCTCCACTATTCCAGTACAGCCGTCTAGAGAGCGATGAGGACTGCAGTGGATTTTCATCATACACAGCCCTCACTTGTTGTACTAGAACAACATGACTTCTGTTCAATTAAGTGTTTTGATGATTCCAAGTGGAACAGTAGATGTGTTATGGATGATCCAGGATTTCTGCCAAGACTTCATTTAATCCAATATATTTGGAGGAATGCTTGTGAGACACCAGTCTTTGCTGTGTCTATAATTCATCTAATGTAAACTCAGTGCAGGCTATTAAATGCGGGAGCTCTTTTTCTTTGAAAGTTAATTACAGTAATCACTATACTAGGATGGATAGAATAGGCTACATAGTGTTATTCTGACCTTAAATTCATCCCAACAGAGTATGTATATGAACATCGAGTGAAAACAGCAATCTTTGGAAGAAACAATGACAATATTTGATTAATAACGAAACAGATGCTAAATGAACCGTATAAGACTGCGTTCAGGATAAATTTATCTCTGTGGAAAGAAAGATCAACAAGATGTGTGAGTGAATTTTATAAAGTGCTGGTAAAGCAAAGAGCAAAGCAGAATGCAAATGCGCATTGTTGCAGTGACTCAGTCAGAGTGCCAGCTTGCTGCCCAGGGGGAGTGGCTCACTGGCAGAACCAGCCATCACTATGATTGGACTCACTAACTACAAATGTGCTAATCTTGCCATTTCTCATTTGTCTCCATAGCACTGTAACAGAAACAGAGAGTCACACAGAAACATCAGTCCACATAGTCAGACTGGAGAGCTTGAGTCACAGAGAGTCAGAATATGACAGCATACCTGCCACAATCTGTTCTTGAGCTCTTTCCGCAGACCCTGCAGGAGATTTGCTAGATTGAGAGGACAGCCAGTGAGCTGGAACAGGCCATATATAAATAAATAATAAAACACACACACACACACACACACACACACACACACACATGCGCGCGTGCACGATTTGGAAAGATACATCTGTCTATATATATATCAGCTTTACTTTTGCAGGAATAAATTACATTTTAAAATATATTAAAATAGAAAAGCCCAGTTATTTTGAATTGCAATACTTTTATTACACAATAACCGTTTTTACTTTATTCTAATCAAATAATTAATGCAGCCATGGTAAGCAATTTCATTCAAAAACATTAAAAAACCTTTGACCAGTAGTTTATCTATACAATTTATTAAAATATGTATCTTGTTTATGAACTACCTAGAGAGCATTTTTTTTTAACAATATAAAATGGACAATATAAAAAGTGACAAAAGTAAAAACAACAAAGATTTTCAGACAAGATCAGACAAAAAAAAAAAAAACCCACAAAAGGCCAAGGGGAAAATTACATTATATAAAATAAATTTGCCTCAAAAGGCACTCTTTAACAACCAGACAAAATGTCCCAGAGCGTAGGAGAGAATTAATATATAGTCCAAAAAAATATAATAAGAAAAAGGATAGCCTACTGATTTAAGTTTCAATGCACAAAAAGTCACTGAAGGTAATGACAATTTCCGGTTCTGTAAGTGAATTGAATCAGATCTAAATGATTCAGTGAAAGTTTGTCAGACAGACTGGTTCAAACATGTGACTTCTTATTGTCGAACGATTCATTAAAAGAATATCATAAGAGTAATTTGCTCGTGAATCAAACTAAACTGCGCGCAGTGCCTTACAGTTAAATAATTATTCATGAATAGAAAAACTTTTTTTCCTTTCTCACGAGGACTGAAAGTAACAACATGCATGTGACACCATACAGGTGAGTAAATAATACATTTTTGAGTTTGAGAACTGTTCCTTCAAGAAAAGATTTTCCAAAAAATCTTCCAAGATCTTAATTTTTCAGCTTTTAATTTGTCTAACGTTACCTGTTCCTTACTTAAAATGCGATTTTATAATATAGTGCTAGTAATAATAATGAGAACATGGCATTGATCCTTTTGTTTTGGAGTATTGCTCCTCATAAATCCAAGCCTGCATGTGTTCATTCACATAGGCTACTCAGCTGTTATAGGCCTATCTTTAGATTCATAGGCTATTCCATAGAGTCGCTTATTGTTTGGCCCACATCTCACCCTTTGTGTATGCTGCTACTCTTTGTTATGAAATCTTTCAGTTGTGTCAGAACCTTACATGCCTCTCATGGTATAGCCTAACATTACAGTTCTCACTGCTCACGTTTTATTTTGTCTGATAGGAGACCGCAAAATATCCGTGAACCTGCTTGGAGATTTCTCCTTGTGCATTATGAGAAAGTGGCATCTGTCTCGGCATGAAACGAAAGCTGCGCAAGTGTTTTCTTTCTTTTTGTATAGTAAAACGGCTTCTTGAACAAGAATAAATGTTGGACGGGACTTGATTTTGTCCGGTTGTATTGCTGTGATGAGAGTGACAAAATCCCACCCTCGCACCAAGGGTAGCCCACAGAGATGTGTTATTTTGATTAAAGATTACAAGGACACATGAATATAAAAAAAAACGATGTGCACAGATACATCAATTAGTATAAATATCCTACAACATTGCATAAAAAATAAGAATTAGCTAATTTGATTTCATCGTGTCTTTATAACGAGAAGACCCAATGGCACAATTAGATATTAGTGACAATTAGTGTAGACCTGTCCCTGAAATAGTATGATGTGTGTGTGTGTGTGTGTGTGTGTGTGTGTGTGTGTGTGTGTGTGTGTGTGTGTGTGTGTGTGTGTGTGTGTGTGTGTGTGTGTCTGTTTGGCATTGATTCCTGGGATATCCATGAGACAATGAACATGATGGAACACTGCCAAGTGATGCACGTGACACAATGCGGCAGCTGGTTGGCTGACTTCAAGGCCACACTGAAGCAGGAGGCCAATTCATTGTTTACAGACCCGGAGAGCTGCACGGGCTTGAACAAGAGTTTTCAATGTGCACCGCACCACGTGTAAGATTCATTCAAATTTCTAAACACAACAGCCATATATGTTAGGGCGCACAATATATTTGGTTTAAACATTGGGGAAAAGATGAAGATTAAACCATTTTAACAGGGTCCCAGGGGATTTTTAATTATTTTTTCACAGAACTATACTTTGTGGTTGTTCATAAACTCATGCAAAGTTAGTTGAAACCACATACATAAGTAAGTATATAAGTAATAGTTAACATTTACTAGATTGCATAAGATATGTGAGGTGTTCTTAAGCGTATGGAACCTTATCAGTTTGACAGAATTTTACTGATTGTGTACGATCAGTATGATATCTACCGATACCGATGGTTTGAATAATAATAATAATAATAATAATAATAATAATAATAGAGCATATCTTAATTGGCTGGCAATCTTAGTCCAGATTAAAATGCACAAATGTATGAGTGTAAACAAATGTTTGTGGGGAAAATGGCGTATTTAAAGGGACACTTCATCCATTTGCATTAAGCTTTGTATCTTTAGAAACCCAGTCATATTTTTTAATGGTCATGATTTATTCCCTTATTTTCCCCTGAGATGGGAGAAATAAGGATTTAAGTGTTCCACTTCCTGCTTTTTATGATGTAAAAATCGTCATTTTGCGTCATAAAAAGCCGGAAGTCCCATTTCTTTGTATAAGGGTTAAGACCATAGACATCATAGAGACTAGATGCCCTATTGGCCGCAAGAAATGCGGCCGCCATCTTAAACCGGTCATACTCCTATTTGCGTTGCATAGCAGCAGATGCCAGAGCACGTGACCGGTTTAAGATGGCAGCCCCACGGCTCGTCCACGCCAATAGGCAGTAGCGGTCGATAGGGCGTCTATCTATATTATGTCTATGTTTAAGACTACAAACACTAGCTCATCATTTATTCAGGGGGAGGGTCCCACTCACGCTACAGGCCTATTAAAGAGCAGTGGGTGGGACTTCATTTGCCGAAACTAATAGCAATAGGGACGTCCCGCGTGACGTCACGCCATTTGGAGCAGCCATTTTGACGGAATAGAAAATGCTATACCGCCGGTGATAATACAGCTCGTCGCGAAATATTTCTATCATGCCCGAGCGATGCTGTGCAATTGGATGCGATCAGATACGTGATCATACAAAAGGAATATCTTTATACCGTATCCCAAAAGAAACAAAACGGAGAAACAAGTGGTTGGCGGCAATAAACAGGCAAAACGCTGATGGCGGTGTTACTGTTTGGCTTCCAACTCAACACAGCTTTGCACTCTTCATTTTGGATCAGGTAAGTTGTCCCCTCAAAGGCAAATGAATGATTTCTCGGTATCAAATGTTATAAATCCACTGTTGCCATAGAAATCCGCAATGTGTGTGTGCACACTACCATTCAGCATAACATAACAGGGCTCTCAAGTGACAGTCACTCATTTCGGTCTTTTGTCACGCTCTCCCACCACACATTGTATTTCTCACGCTGAAAAACTATTGGTAATATATTTAATATGCCGCAGCGCCCAAAACTCTGGCCGCGCCGCTCTCACTGTGGAACCGGTGTTCTGACGATTCATGCTACCCATCGAGATGTGCTACTTACTGGTTATGCGCATGTGCAGACTAATTTTTCTTCTGCTTAACACGCCCATAAATCTATGCATCCTTGCTGTGGAGACTTGTAGGAAACTCTGACAGGTCAAAGATTAATATTTGATGATAATTTTTTACTTTTCACCCCGTTTTAAAAAATAAAAACAGTACAGTATACTGCACTCTTAACTTCGAATTTTATTATAATTGTATTTCATATAATAATGTCATTTTCACTTGTTATATCAAAAGTGATAATTGCTAGTTCATTTAAAACATCAAAATATGCTCCCCATACACCTACCCTGATTTAAATGAAATAACGATGTCATAATATTGTGAGATTTACACAATTATGGAAACAATAGGGAATGAATCAAGATTCTCTGTGATCGATTCGCGGTCGGGTAGCATTTTTTTGCGAAGGCAGCACAAATCGACAGACTCTGCTATCGATTCGCGCTACGGTAGCATTTTTCGACAAGGCAGCACAAATCGTCAGAACACCGGCAGGAATCAAGCGCGTCTCCTCTGGTGTTGTTCGTCGAGCTACACGATAGCCAATCAGAAAATAGCACTATTGTATCTGGGTAAGATTTAACACAACAACCAATAAAAAACGGCTTGACCAGTCGGCCTAAACTCGAGCCAGTGCGGGCTCCTCGTCCGCGACAGGCAGGTCTTCTGATTTGGTCACGGTCCTACCCGGTCGTGTCGGCAATCCGACTGAAATATCCAGCTCCAGATTGCCTGTACTGCGGGCACCAATAAGTTGAGGAAGCTCAGGAGGAATTACTGTTGTAACTATTGTATTGTTGAACTTTTATTGTTAACATAATTATTTTTGTTTATATCATTACTGAAATAAATGGTTCACATTTACGTTGTTTTCCTTATTAGTGTTTTATTCCACGTGTATGTTAGATAAATTTGCACGACCAACATTCCATCAGTGGAACTAATGTTACTAACCTACTGTTACCTTACATGATAATAGATAACAAAATAATGGTCATGCCTACATATTTTTATTCTTATTTTGCAAATCCAAATTGCATTACAATGTTCGGACTGAATATTCAACATAAATAGAAACGAGGAGTAATTCAATATTGATTTCGGCAAAAAACTAGATTTTTTTTTTCTGTGAAATGGATTTCAAACTCTGGCGCCACCCAGCCTTGTAGACAGTAGAGTGCTTTCTCTGAATCTGATAGGCGGATAACTCCTCAGCGTTGTTCTGGATTAGTGGGAGTGGCTTGCTGAGCTGTGCAATGTGGTGCATGGTGGGAGTTGGGGTTTTCAGTACAAATGCGCCCTAAAGTTACTTTCTGTCTTTACTCGGTCAAGAAGGCACCAAATTTGAAAATTTTATTATATTTCGACTACATATATATGATCCACTTTCAATAAAGATGAATGTTCCCACAGGTGAAATGCTCCTTTAAGTATTTAGTGTTTTTTTGCTCCAAAAACACCAACATGGATAAAAATTCTGAATGGTTGTTTGAAAACATGTAAATACAGTTGGACTTCCTTTCTTCTCCGTGTCAACTAGGTGTCTGAAACAGAAAGTTGTGCTTGGTGTAACCATGATGACAGCTGTATTTCTGTTGTTCCACAAGCACCACCTACTGTCAGAGTGTGAGACATTGCATTTTCTTTCAGGCGGTCTGCTGCTTTTGTTCTGATCAATGTGAAAATCTGACCACCAAAAGTCAATGCAACAGTGTTGTAAATTGTAACTGGTCAATGGGAAAGAAGCTCATGTGCATTCTACAAAACTAAACTTATTTTGAAGTGCCCATGACAACAATCATCATGCATGTTCATAACCGCTATATGGATGAGACTTACACTGTTACATTGGCACAGCGTCTTCAGGTGAAAATGCTTCTTCTGGTGAAATGCTGAATTAAACCGATAAGACATGATGCAGCAACTACCATTTCAACAGTATCTTTTCAGAATTAATCACTTACCCTTATCTTGCTCTCTTTCTTTCCTCTTTGATAGTGCTGCCTCTTCATTTTCAAACATTAACACACATGACTGAAACAAGCAAACTTTATCAAAGTTATTATTACCAAGCATTAATGTATCTGTACCCCTGGTATGGGGCCCTCTAGTATCCACGAGGGCCCTATTCAACTGCTTATATCGCTTAGGTAGGGCCGGTGATGTACAGAATTTCGACTGCCTGCCAAATTAGTACCCACCTTGTTGAAGTATCTACCTGATTGACTAATCCTAACCCCCACAACTAATCCTAAACCTACCAATACTAGGGGGTAATAATTTGGCTGGGTCAGAATTCGGCACAACACTGTAAAGAGATCCATGTCTTCTTAAGAGACACAATCACTTTATATGATGAACAGATTGAATCTAGGCTTTTATTCACATGTCATTGATCAGCAAACTTGCATAATGCGTGAGTACCAATGAGTTTTGTTCTTGCATGTTGAGCAAGTACAGTTGAGCTTCCGCTTACCATACTTGAGTATAGTTTGCTGATCAATGATTATATGTAAATAAAGCCTAAATTAAATCTGTTCATCATACAGTATAATGCAGCCATGTCTCTCCCTCTCCATCCCCCTAGAAACTATTACGGGACAGCATCCTGGACACAAATATACTGAGAATTATCCAACTGTTTAGCGTTCTTCTTTTTCTTCCATGTGCAAAGTGAGCTTAAGTTCACCAAATTCTGTCATCATTTACATGGCTTTCTTTCTTATGCAGAATACAAAATTAGTAAGAATATTGTTATACAGTGAGGATATTTCAGCAAACCTATTCATCTGGATCAGTTCATTCAACAACTGTTATCGTGTCCCAGCCACATTCCCCTTTATGATTTTTTTTCAAACAATGATGCATGACCCGTTTCCAAGAGCAATACAAAGCAGCACATGCGTGACATGCAAAACACCCCTAAAGACTGCAAGCTCTTTCCATCCATTCAACATCTCATGTATGCAAATGCTGGCCGGCTTTGGACCATCAAAGGCACTACTTGTCATTTAGCTTCCCGTCTTCACCTTGAAGAGATTTAGAGTTGTGAGTGATTGCAGTCTAGTCCCTTGATTTAAAAGTCAATCTGAATACAATGCAACTGTTACCGGTACCACACACTTTTTCAGCAGCATAGATTACTGTAGTATTTTTCCTATACATTTTTTCTGTAGAAATTGTAAAGGATTTTTCAATAAAATTTTCTGATTTTATGTAAAAAGTAGGGTGATATCAGCTAAAATGGGCCACTTTTTGGTAAATCATTTGGGACAATAATGCAATACCATATATGCCTTTTCCACATATTAAAATGTGCAATTAAAAAAGTCAATTTTGGAACAGCATAGATTAGTGAACTGATGTGTGTGTGTGCATGTGCGTGTGTGTATGGGTGTGTGTGTGTGTACATGTGCCTTTGTTTATATTACATTGCGGGGACCAAATGTCCCCACAAGGATAGTAAAACCTGAGATCACCTACATTGTGTGGAGCAGCCAGCAGTCCCCACGAGGGAAATTGTTTAATAAATATACTAAACTTTGAATTTTGAAACTATAAAAAAATGCATTAAGTTTTCTGTGATCGGCAGGTTTAGGGGTAGGATTAGTGTAAGGGGAGAGAATATACAGTTTGTACAGTATAAAAACCATTAGGCCTATGGGACACACACACACACACACACACACACACACACACACACACACACACACACACACACACACACACACACACACACACACACACACACACACACACACACACACACGTGTGTTTGTGAGTGACACAGATGATGGCCCATTTTAGCTGAAACCATGTGGCTAATTTTACCTCAGTGGGTTAAGGTAAATTGGGCCGCCATAAAAACATCACTTTTTCAAAAAATATGTTCATATACCAACATTATTTCTGATTGATGCCATCAAGACAGATATTATGCATCATTTATTTATGTGCATGTTTTTTTTTTATATAGATTTATCATCCTTATAATAGTTTAGTTAGATTTGGCATGGCAGGCTACTTACCATGCAGCTTTCTGGTGTAGTCTTGATTTGAATTATTCCCCTGCCCACCATAGCAACCATAAACTAATCAAATCACCTGTCACTTTTATTTATAGTTAAATAATAAAAAATAGTTTATAAAAGTTAGATAAGTAACAAAACAGTTAAAAAACGATATATTTGAATATATAATTTTTAAAAGGAAGTTCAGATTACACTGAGTGTTTTTGCAGCAGAAGCAAATTCCATTGCCTTTAAAGGTTTATACAGAATCAACAGTTTTTACATAATTAAGGATTTTTACTTACAGAACTGTTTGCAACTCATTTCATAAATGTGACGTATTTCCAAAAGAAAACAGAAATTCAATGAGAAAAGATGACTTGATTTTATTCATCTGGTATTGATTAGATCTTGGAGAATGGGTGTTACACACCAGACTCAATGTGAGATTCCTGAAACAATGTAAATAGTTTTTTGGCCTATTGGTTAACTTTATCTAATAGTCTACGTGGCCTAAGTGACATCAGTGGAAAAGTTGTTTCAGAGGAAGAGCAAGTTAGTTCTTTGGTTAGAAATTCCAAAGACATTTTCTTTGGAATAACATCCACCAATGAATTGTTCACAGTAAGACCAAGAACATGCAGGAAAAGAAATTTGTCACGATTGATTTCATGTTGATTTTAGAAGCCGTTTTTTTCTTTTTTTCTGAACTGATCATGCTCTTTTTGTTATGGCTTGTTTTGTTTGCAAGCATTGAGAGTAAAGCTATTCTTTGTTTGGAGAAGATAAATGTGTTTTCATCCAGGTTGTTTGCACACATACTGTAGTGCCTGTTGTGTCAGCAGGGATTATTAGCAAAGTGTCATTCAATCTTAGTTCACAGAAAGAAAATGACACCCATTTGATTGAATTCGGGAACGTCAACCTGTAACAAAAGGAATAGCAAGCTAATTTCTAAATGTATTAGCTCAATTTATTCTCAGTTGCGGAAATTATGAAATTCAAAGATGTTTGTGAGGTTTTTCTGCATTGCGGCTGAAACAAAGTAGGCGTGTGGGTGAAAGGATGGAAAATGCAGTGTATGTGATCAACAAAACTTCAGTCTCTCCCATATATGTAAACTATGGCCAAATTTAACCCAATAAACCATACAGTTTAGGTGTCTGAGTTCACACTGGCTATGTATGGCAAGTCACTATGGCCAACAAAGAAATTTGCCTTACAACTACCATTTATGACACAGTTGCTCCAGGAAAACACTCAACCCTGCACAGTTGCGAGGAAGGAAGCTTTCTATTTTTGTTGCACTCCGAGTAGTGTAAGTTTAATCCATTTCTAGCAAAGGATCTAGACATGCATTTCCTTACAATGCCAGCACGTGTTTCCCTCTTTGAATAGTGCAGGACTGGCAGGGATGTTGTATTCTGGGCTACTAGATCATCAGTCACATTGAAGGAGGCACCAGTAGATGTTTGTCTCTGGGGAGGATTGCCTGCAATGACCTCAAACAGCTGTGGAAACACACTCCCATCTTACAAATCATAGACATCTGCCAATGGATTTTTATTGCCACATTTGAAGAGTGTGGCAGACATTCAAACTGTCAATGGTAGCTGAATGCTGTTTAACTGAAGGAGTGTTAGAAGTTCCCTTTCAAGGGAACTTCGAGCTGCGTCAAACGCTGCGGGAATGCCCCTGCGTTGTGCGTCATGAAGCACGTATGGAATCAGCCCAATGGAGAGATGAAACGTCATAGGCGGGTGACGTCATCGACCAGGAAACTATAAAGCACCCCAAAAACACAAGCGCATTAGCTTCTGTGCTTTCAGTCGCGCTACATGTGAATCTGTCCCTGTGTGATATTGTCTGTCTTACATACCCTGCACCACACAAACAATTTATCCCTATATATATATATATATTGAGAGATTATGGCGGACGAACAGCAGTTTAGAAAGTGTGTTCCTCCCTGCTCGCGTTATTTAACGAGCGGGGATACACATGATCTTTGTGTTGTTTGTTTGGGAGTTCAGCATGCCCAGTTTGCTCTCGAGGGAGCAGACTGTGAGCATTGCGAGCGTTTGCCGTTAAGGACGCTCCGCTCCCGCCGATCGCTCTTTGAGGAGAGCGGTTCGGTGCGCGCTCCCCGCGGTTCGGGTCCCGCTTCTGCCGAGGCAGAGCGGCGGCGCTTATCGTGGGGATCGCAGATGGATCTCACAGCGGGGTTTGAGACGGGCTCTGCCTTATCTCTCCCTTCACCTGTGAGATCCAGTGCCTCAGTCCCGGGTTCGGAAGCACGCGCTGCGGTTTCTTCCGCTCGGGCTGAGGCACCAATGCTGCAGCTATCCAGTTCTGAGGAACTTGATGTTGTTAGTGTTGAGGGAGATGTGGAGGATTCGCCACCCCACACTCCTGAGAGTGATGAACTTATGGAGGTGTTAACAAGAGCTGTTGAAAAACTTAATATTGAATGGCCAGTGACTAGACAGGAGTCTGTTTCTAAATCAAAGTTGGATGAGAGATTTTTGCCGTCACGTGTGCAGCCTCCACGCCGGTGCCTGCCGTTTTTCCATGATCTCCACACCGAGGTGTCGAAATCATGGAGAAAACCGGTGTCATATAGAGTGTTTAGTCCCCAGACTTCAACATACGCTAATATTATGGGAGCCAAGGCTCATGGTTATGGTGCTTTGCCTCGTGTGGAAGAGACGCTTGCGAGCCATCTCTCCCCCGAAGCAGCATCATCTTTTAAGGCACCGGCATTACCCACCAAGCCTTTAAGAAACACTTCGGCTTTGGTGGGTAAAGCATATTCGGCAGCAGGTCAGGCTGCGTCATGTCTGCATACTATGTCAATCTTGCAGGCATACCAGGCTGATCTGCTAAGGGACATGAGTGAGAGTGAGGAGGTCAGTACTGACGTAGTTCGCGAACTGCGTCAGGCTGCTGATTTATCCCTGCGTGCCACCAGAGAATCGGCCAAATTAATGGGTCGTTCTATGGCAGCTCTGGTGGCCGCAGAAAGACATTTGTGGTTAAATCAGACTAATATTAAAGAGAGAGAAAAAGCTTTTCTTTTAGATGCTCCTCTTTCTCCCATGGGGTTGTTTGGTGATGCTGTGAATTCAGTTATCGATAAATTCCAAGAAGAAAAGAAACAAACTGCAGCTTTTAAAAAGTTTCTTCCCCTTAAAGTTCATGTCCCTGGGGCTGCTGGGCGGGAGCAGCCCCGGCCGTCTTCGAGCTCATCACATAGAGCGCAGCAGAGGCAGAGTGTCGCGTCTCGTGCTCCCCCTGCTGGACAGTGGGCTCAGCCGCGACACTCTCAGCCGAAGCCTTCTCCCAGTAGAACTGATCTGAGGACAGTTATATTGGCTAAGAAGGCTTCGGCTAAGAAGAAGTCCTGACGCCAAGCCGTTCAGGATGCTGAGGGTGGTCCCCACCGAGGCGGAAAGGTGTTCACCTCTTTTTACGGTGCCCATTCCTCCTCGGTGCCCTCAGGGGCTCGTTCTGCCAACCCCGCCTTTATGCCGGGGCACAGACGATCCCAGCGAGCGCTTTCCCGAGGGACGCTCGCTCCCTCTGAGGAGGGTCTCAGAGCGGTCAGACCAGTTGTTCCCTGCCGGTGCGCCGTTACAGGGCGCTGCGTCTGCTGCTCAAGTTACACCAGAGGCCAGTCTCGAGAGGCTGGTACCCTTAGTAGAATTTCTGGCAGAGTGGAAAAGCCTTCCAAAAATATCTCATTGGGTCCTGCAGACAGTAGAAAAGGGTTATGCTATCCAGTTCAGGTGTCGTCCACCAAAATTCAGAGGGGTTCTGCACACAGTGGTGGGCCCCGAGCAGGCTCTGGTATTGGAACAAGAGGTGAAAACGCTCCTTCAAAAAGAGGCTATAGAACGGGTTCCTCCACCCAGTTTGTAGTCAGGTTATTACAGCCGATATTTCATCGTTCCAAAGAAGGATGGGGGGTTGCGTCCAATTTTAGACCTGCGCATATTGAATCGCTCGGTAGGGAAGCTAAAATTCAAGATGCTCACTATCAAGCAGATCGTGTCTCAAATCAGGTCCGAGGACTGGTTTGTCACGATAGATCTGAAGGACGCATACTTCCATGTGTCCATCCTTCCACAACACAGGAAGTTCCTGAGGTTCGCCTTCGGGGGCGAGGCGTACCAGTACAGGGTTCTTCCGTTTGGCCTAGCTTTATCTCCCCGCACTTTCACGAAATGCATGGATGCAGCACTAGTGCCTCTGAGGCTTCAGGGCATTCGTATTCTCAATTACATCGACGATTGGTTGATTTTAGCTCAGACCGAGCAGTTGGCGGTTCGGCATCGAGATGTCGTCCTCGCTCATATCAGAAAGTTGGGGTTGAGGCTGAACGCAAAGAAAAGTGTATTATCTCCTTCCCAGAAGACCACTTTTCTGGGTGTCGTTTGGGATTCGGTATCGATGCGGGCGCGACTCTCTCCGACCCGCATCGCTTCGATTCTCTCAGCTGTGAAACAAGTGAAGCTAGGCCAGCTACTCACTGTCAAGCAGTTTCAGAGACTGTTGGGTCTGATGGCAGCAGCGTCCAACGTTATACCTTGCGGCCTGTTGTACATGAGACCGCTACAGTGGTGGCTCAGGACCAAGGGATTCTCCCCGAGGGGAAATCCGCTCCGCACGTTCAAAGTCACGCGGCGCTGCCTTCGTGCTCTGGTCATGTGGAGAGAAACTTGGTTCCTATCCAAAGGTCCTGTGCTGGGGGCTCTTTGTCGTCGCATAACGCTAACGACGGATGCTTCCCTCACAGGGTGGGGGGCGGTCATGAGTGGTCGCCCAGCCCAAGGTCTGTGGCAGGATCATCATCTTTCGTGGCACATAAATTGTCTAGAGATGTTGGCTGTGTTTCAGGCTCTGAAACACTTCCTAACAGACCTGAGAGGCCATCATGTGTTAGTTCAATCAGACAACACGTCGGTGGTCTCTTATATAAATCATCAGGGGGGCCTGCGGTCTCGCCGGCTTTACAAGTTGGCCCGTCAGATCCTCCTGTGGTCCCAAGGGAAGCTACTATCTCTGAGAGCAATGTATCTCCCTGGGTATTTGAATGTGGTAGCAGACTCCCTGTCGAGGCAGGGGCCGAGGCCAGGGGAATGGAGACTCCACCCCGAGGTGGTGGAGCTCCTTTGGTTGAGTTTCGGTCGCGCCGAGGTGGACCTATTCGCTTCCAAGGAGACCACTCATTGTCATCGGTGGTTCTCCATCACTCTTCCAGCCCCCCTGGGGTTGGATGCTATGGTGCAGCCGTGGCCGAGGTCACGTCTGTACGCCTTTCCCCCGATTGCTCTGTTACCAGGAGTTCTGGAGAGGGTCCGCCGGGACGGGGTCGGTCTACTACTAGTAGCCCCGTTCTGGCCGGCCCGAGTATGGTTTGCGGACCTGATTTCTCTCCTGGACGGTTCTCCTTTGGAGCTCCCGGTCAGGAGGGATCTACTCTCCCAGGCGGGGGGCACGATACTTCACCCCCGCCCAGAATTGTGGAAACTGTGGGCTTGGCCTCTGAGGGGGCCCAGCTCATAGACTCCGGTCTCTCAACCGAGGTTGTTGAGACCATTCTTAACTCCAGAGCTCCATCCACGAGGAAGCTTTATGCCTTGAAGTGGAAACTTTTCACTTCTTGGTGTGGAGAACACCTGCAGGACCCAGTTAACTGCCCAGTGGGTGCAGTGCTGGAATTCCTGCAGGAGCGCTTCTCCACAGGGTTATCCCCCTCCACACTAAAGGTGTATGTGGCGGCACTAGCTGCTTACCACGTCCCTTTCAGTGGAGTTTCTCTTGGGAGACACCCGCTTATAACTCGTTTCCTCCGTGGCACTTTGAGTCTGAGGCCAGCAGTTCGTACGAGGGTGCCGACTTGGGATCTGGCCATTGTATTAGAAGGTCTTTCCCTAGCTCCTTTTGAACCTATCGATGAAGTTCCCGAGAAGTTTCTCACTTTTAAGACTATCTTTTTGCTTGCTATCTCTTCACTAAAAAGAATCGGAGATTTGCAGGCTCTGTCGGTTTCACCCTCGTGCCTGGAATTTGCACCTGGCATGGTTAAAGCTTTTCTGCATCCTAGACCAGGTTACGTTCCTAAGGTTCCTACTAATATTGTTAGACCTACGGTTCTGCAGGCTTTCTGTCCTCCTCCATTTATGTCATCGGACCAGGAGAAACTTAATTCACTCTGCCCTGTTAGGGCATTAGACGCTTATGTCCACAGAGCTGCCCTGTGGAGGAAATCAGAACAACTTTTTGTATGTTTCGGGCCACCCAGGAAAGGGTGTCCGGCGTCTAAACAGAGAATGAGCAAGTGGGTGGTTGAGGCTATCTCACTTGCTTATGAGTCGGCTGGCCAGCCTTCACCTTTGGTTGTCCGAGCTCACTCTACCAGGAGTATGGCTGCTTCTAAAGCTCTTTTGTCGGGGGTTTCCCTGAGTGATGTTTGTGATGCGGCTGGATGGTCTTCACCGCATACTTTTATTAAGTTCTATGACCTAGACTTAAGCTCTACCCCTGGGGCACAGGTGCTCTCGTCCTCTGTGCGCTAGTCTCACATGACGGTCATTTGGTCCTATGGCGACGTGGGTATTCGCGTTCCCGCAGCGTTTGACGCAGCTCGAAGTTCCCTTGAAAGGGAACGTCTCGGTTACGTATGTAACCCTAGTTCCCTGATAGGGAACGAGACGCTGCGTCGCTCCGCCATACTCCCGGCACTCCCGTTAGCGCTTCCTTCAAGCCTATCAGAAGCTAATGCGCTTGTGTTTTTGGGGTGCTTTATAGTTTCCTGGTCGATGACGTCACCCGCCTATGACGTTTCATCTCTCCATTGGGCTGATTCCATACGTGCTTCATGACGCACAACGCAGGGGCGTTCCCGCAGCGTTTGACGCAGCGTCTCGTTCCCTATCAGGGAACTAGGGTTACATACGTAACCGAGACGTTTTCTTGCGGTGTAATTTAACCCTGGGATATTCTAACCAGTGTGAGATGTGACAAAACCAGGGACAAAGAGGCTCTGTAGGTTCTTGTCATAAGTTTTACAAGTCAATCGGGAGTGTGTGCAGTTGTTCAGAATTGAATTGAGAATACCTTTTAAATAGTTCAATTATGGCATTTTAAATCAATGTAGCAAGCAAGTAGAATTTGAATTCATGATGGTAGAAATAAAATTGAATACAAATAAAAGAAAAATTTAAAACTACTGCTAGTAGTGGTCAAAAGTTGGAAATTATACAATTTTGTATTTTAATTTAAGGTGAGACGGATGCGAGCGGTCACTTCTCTTTACTCCTTTAAATATTTTTCATCGTATATTACATACAGAATTGGTGTGGGTACATACCTTAGCCTTGGATACAAAAAACAAACAAATTATAACCACTGTTGTTTTTCAGAAATAAATAGAATAAATAGTTCATGCATATTGTGACAGTTTGCCCTGATTTGAGATCACATTTGAGATTTGTCGAACTGATTTTCCTGTCAGTTATTAATAC
Source organism: Siphateles boraxobius (assembly GCF_051911475.1). Taxonomy (NCBI): domain Eukaryota; kingdom Metazoa; phylum Chordata; class Actinopteri; order Cypriniformes; family Leuciscidae; genus Siphateles; species Siphateles boraxobius. The sequence goes on from NW_027509193.1 coordinate 15,003,338, forward strand.
ACCTTCATGTTTAAAGTTGGCTAAGCACATATAAACAAAATTTTTTTTGTTACAACAGCTACTGTTCCAACAGCTACAGTAAAAACACAATGATAAGGTCATTTTAGTTTGAAGGACAGAATTTACAAAAATTCTTCTAAGTTAAGGTCTCTGAACTAGAGTGGTTGAACTTGAACCAATACTAGAGAAAACACATTTGTGTTATTGGATTTTGATGCAACATCCTGTGAATGGTGGCAAATTCATTTAAAATTCAAACTTGTGTATTGAGGAGCTTATTCTTATGAGTGTTGCTCAACCCAGGTGACCGTCCATATATAGGACCAAGTTTACTCAAATTCTCTGGTTTATTGACCTATAGTGTATTTCATTATTTATCGGAGTTATTGAGGTCTGTTGATTCAGAAGGTGTGGCCTTATAAGTCAATGGCCAGAATCGCACATAATCAGTTGAGCTGCTGGCACAAGGAGAACTGCTCTAACAACTGACAGGAACTACACTCTGTTCAGAAGCTTGGGTACAATTAGAGCTCTTTTATAAATCTTTCATTCATATTCATCTGTAAGGACACTTTTGTCTTCATTTCCTTCCACTTCCGCAGGACTACGAGAGCTCTTGAGCTTAATCAGAAAAGGGAGAAAGCAATTCATTCTGCTTATGTCAGTGTGAAAGAGGAGCCTCTGTCAGGAGGCTGGAGAGCTCTTGACTCGTCTGCTCAAATGCTCTCCTGTGGGTCACACGTTTTTAAACAAATGAGCGAAAGATGAAATGCAAATTGTATGGAAAACATGTCCAGCAAAATAAATGTTGAGCTGTTCACAGCTATTGATGGGACTGAAAAGGTGTAGGAGGGAGTGTTAGAACTGGTTTTACTGCTAACACAATAGAGCTTTTCCCCCCATTTCCCCCCGAGCAAATGGGCTGTGTCTTCATGCAGGACACTAAATGCACAGAGCTTAGAGTTTAACACCTGCTCATGTTCTCAGCAGGAATCATAAAAGACAAGGATCTTCCTGCCTACAACATAGTACTGTTTAAGTTTTGGAGTAGGTTATGCTTTACACAGACTCTTGACGTGTATTCAGAAGCTGTTAATGCAATTAATATAAAGGTATTTTTTTATATAATGTGGTAACACCACAGCCATAAAAAATACTTTTTGTAAGTTATAAGAAAAAATGTTATTTCAGTATGAAATAATTTATACTATTTTACATTAATTCAATATTTTTTAAGTAAATTAATAAGAACTATTGAATTAATTGTTAATTATTGTAAGATAGTATCTTTTTTATCTGTATAATTTGCTATATTATACTATATATATAGCTTTTCAAAAATGTATTTATATTTTGAAATCGAAAATTGGGAAAAAAATTGGAAACATGCATATATTTTCTGTAAGATACTTTCAAATTTAAAATAACTGTAAATATTATTAAGTACTGTATACTTTTCTGAATTAAAAAGTATTTTAAAAGGTACATGAATTTCTTTACACCGTAAAAACGAATTATTTCAGTTTACTTAATTAAATTGTGCAAACTCGTTGCCTTAATTTAAGTAAGCATAACTTAATTACATCAAATTTTATCTGTGATCTGAGGAAGTGTACTCCCAGAGTGCATTGCGGCATGAATAAATGAATTGCTTTGTTTTACCATTTTTGGCTTTATTTTACCATTAAAACTGTATTTGCTATCGTTATTGGGGTTATACTGACAAGAGACAGCAAATAAAATTGCAGTGGTCTAATTAATTAAATTAATTAAAAAAAAACTTGTTACCATTGTTGTGGCTTGCATGCTGAATGTTGAAGTCTGTGTGTGACTCAAGCTAAATTGCTAGATATTGTCACAAATATAGAGGGATTGTATCAACCCAATTAAAAGTTCATGCCAAAAGTGTTTGCAATTAAAATGTAAAAAGATCATTATTAAACATGATAGTAATGTTATAAATCATAAATACATTCATTAAGAACATGGAAATAATTTAAGTATAAATATATATAATATTTATTACTTCACTTCCTTTGAAATCAAATAACTGTGATTTCATGTTGCATCACTGCATCAATTGGAAGAGAATCAAAATGATATAAATGAAGTTCCAAGTGCCCAACCAAAGGGAACACTAATCACAATAATGGTGAGAAATTTTAGGTTGATTTTAGGAAATCAACATGAATTTATGAAGAACGATAACTGCAGAAGTTGAAGAAATTAGTGAAAAGTCTATTAAGAATTGCCCCGCATCAAAAACCATTTGCCCCGCCTGTTTTTTGTTTTTGTTTTTTGCTTTGGCAAAATGCTACTTAAATCAGTCGAGTAATGTTTAATAGTGTTTCTGAGTAATGAAGGCATAGCATGCAAATAGTAAAGATTAATATTTTTTTATATAAGTAAGTTCAACACATTATCGGAGATTAAGTAAAGTTAACTAAACAATAGTTAGTAAGAACAATGTTAGATTTTACAGTGTAGGAATTGTTTATGTTGTTTTTTTGCCATCTAAATGAAGTGGCAGTATATTCCCTCAAAACTCAAATGCTTTTAGCTATGAATTCTTTTTTTGTATTCTATTGTTCCCAGGTTAGTTGTGATATGGTATTTTGCAAACATGGTAAATTAGATGAATTAGGAAACAGTTATTAGGAAACAAACTATTTATCATGGAAACAAACAGTCTTGTTGCTTTTAAAAAGTTCAGAGACATGGTGTAGTCCAACCCACTTCAACCCCCCAGGGTTTTACTGCTGTACTTCTCCACCTGTGACCTGGTCACATCACCCACAGCATTCTTCCCAAAACAGCCTGTCACTTCTGACCTTCCTCGTCTGCACTTTGTCACCTTGGCTGCTCAAGAATCCTGATTATTCAGGCCGTATGGTTTGTTCACCCTCGGTGAGGAAAACACCCACCAAAGAACACATGAATATGATTCATTAGAGCTGTTTGATGTGAAGGATCACTTTTATAGAAATTAACCATTACATTTTTTGGAAGCCTTTTTCTAGGTTGATTTCCCCAAAAAGTTTAACACAGGGTGGCGCTATCAAAGCTGAAGGTTGCGGGTTCGATACTGCAATGACTGAGGTGCCCTTGAGCAAGGCTCTGAACCCCCAAGGCTGCCCACTGCTCCATGTGTGTGTGTCCACAGTTTGCAGTGTATGTGTGTCCACTACTCACTCCTCCTAATATGTGTGCCCTAACATGGATGGGTTAAATGCAGAGGACAAATTCCGAGTATGGGGTACCAAACTTGTCCTTCACGTGTTAATTTCACTTAAATGACCAATGCGAGACAGGGAGGAGTGTTCAGGGAACCTGTTTGAAAGCAGTTTTTGCAATTCAAAAGAAAGAACACACCTCAGCCTTAACTTGGAGATGGTTTGTAGTTCCATTCAGTCATTAAAACTTATATTTGACAATAGTGATGAGATGGGAGAAGACTGACTTGGAAGTACAATGGAAGGATGATAGACTATAAACAAACAATAATTAGTTCACATACTGTGCTCTGATCCTGCATACATGCGTACAGATTCCTGATGCATGTAATGGAATACTTGTTTCCATTTTTCCTTTTTCATTATCAGAGATCTAAAGCACAATAATAGACTAGTGCAGAGGGTTTAGAGAGGCCACGGTGGGGCCACCCCAGTTTTTGGCTCCACCTTATTCTGCGCAGTTTGGCAGTCAGCCTGCTGTTTCACAGCTGTCTAGATCTCCAGAGTTTCCCCATCACTGCACTGACTTAGCCAGAAGCATCCAGACATCCAGCACAAAGTCTGAGCACAAAAACCTGCTATGTCTGATCGAAATCAGAACCTTTTTAATTGTAAACTCAGCATAGAGGTGATGGGTGTAACTTTTTGATAAGACATTCATAGGTTGATTTCCCCGAAAAGTTTGAGCTGCCCAACATTGCAACATTTTGGATGATTTTGGGGTGGGACTGTATGTTTGTTAGACCAGTGGTAGACGGCAATTCCATTTGGTGATGCTCCTAAATTACACACTTCACCTTTAACACACTGCAGCAGTATTTTATTTTATTTCATTTGAAGTGTTTTATTATGACATTTATGGCACCTAGCAATCTCCTATGCTGTAACTTTTACTCCAAAATCTTGCACTTTAAGTCTTTTTTAAAGACCTAATGGTAAATATACATTTTACTGCTTTCATTTTTTTTATTACATCCATCTGTGCACTGACAGTTTTGTCAACAAAAGCACACACATCTAAAATGTCCAAGATAGGGGGAGAAAAACAGTTTTCACCTGCGTTACTTGTCTTTGCAATGTTTTGTACAGCATAAATGAGGGCTGTGGGTAAAAGCGGCTCATAGGCATTTCTCTTGGCAATGCTTTCAGAAGTTTCTTTGTTGTATTTCTGCTGTCTTTAATTGAACAATGGCATTTCATATCCCATAGTGGATTTAAATATAGCATGAGCAAAGTTTGCCTGCTCTATGATCACTGCAGAATATGACAGTTGAGCTATAAAAGAGGAATGCATTGACTGAATAGCTATGGAGGAGTGTGCATGCTGGGAAAGTCTTCCTTCTAGAATAGAATTTTGCATTGTTAGTTACGGTTCCAGTTTTCAGAATTTTGGCACCAGAGTAAGTGTAAAAGATACATGACTGATGCATTAAGTTGTAAATGAGCACCATCATTTATTGAGACTGTGACAAGATTTGTTTTCCCTTGACAAATCATATACAGTACTTTGTACAGGCATCCAAGGGATTTTCTGAAACCGCCAACTGATGATAAAGGCATGTCAAGGGTTGCTATAGATATAGAACTTAACTTGAGTAAGTAGAATATATTTTGAGTAATTGTAATGCAAAAAAAAAAAAAAATTTCTAAAAGCGTTAACATGGTTATTCTCGCATATTTGATTATTCAATTGACCTAGTGACTTAAAAAGTGTGTAGAATCATCTTAAATATTTCTTCATTACTTTACATCATATTATAAAATTAAGATTTTTAAAAGTTGTATCCCTGATTTTAAGTTTGGAATCTCACTGTGCAGTTTTACAATTTACTAGTGCTGGTGATTAATGTTCCTCTTAATTAGGATTAATTAGTTAACAAACATCATAGTTTGTCTACAAAATTTACTATAGTTTGAATAGTAGTTCATATATTTTCCCATGTTTAAAATCAGATAAAAAGATATTTGGTCATTTTTGTTAAGAAGCTGCGTGTCCTGTAAAAGCAACAGCTGTTTACAGAAAGGAAAATAGTTTTTTAAGCACTGCTGTCATGTTAGAGATGAAGAAAATCAGCCAAGTCTTAGTCTGGAGTTACACAGAGTCAGTCAACCCATAGAGTCAGCTTAGATCTCATACACATACTCAGGAAACCCAGGGAGCCAGAATCCTGGGGTTGTAATGCAAAAGGGAGGAGCACACAGGAAATGAAAATACACAAATATTTGCAGATGGCAAAAACAATGCTTTATATCAATATAGCCCTGTAATAAATATGCACAGTGGAACTACAAATATACATACATGTAGCTACACTGTTCTTATCTATTGACTCAGTATGTACCGTACTTAACTATAGGCATTGTGGTAATTTTATATCTGGAGAACCATCTGGACGTCCACAGAAGCAGCAACTCAGAAGAACAAGGGAGAGGTAGCTGAGCATTCAGTGGCTGAATTTGGGGGCGTAGCCTTTGGATTTAACAGTTTCCTATGTGAGTAAATCTCCTTGCCGCTGGCCTCATTTTCAGTTCCCGCCAGGAACAGGCTAAGACTTTCCTCTGCACCCTTGGTCTTCTTTAACACCACAGAGAACCACATATAGAGACACATAAATACCAACCAAATCTGTCACACTCTCTTTTGAGAGCATGTGAGAATGAGAGGAAAAATATGCACGAGACATTTTGAGCTGGCTTTATTAAGACAAACGACATGTGATGTTGACTTCTGAAGACTTAAACCTTGTACAGATTCAAAAGGATGCATTCCACAAAGAATTCAGTACATAATGTCAACACCTAATGCTTCCAGAAAAGCTTCCCCTCCCTCCCTTCCTCGGCACAGCATGTATTGAGTTCCAGACCACACCCAACCAGAGTTCTGGGCAGTTCAGGATTTTGGAGAGGAGGAGCGCGCACTTTTTCCTCATTTCACTACTACTACGTTTACTCTGCAGTCACGCTTTCATCACTTCGTCTCAACATCTGGCTGCCCTTTCCAAACCATACAATATTTACCCTTTTAGGCTTCTCTACAGCGGTGAGTGTGAATCATAAGTAACTTTTTCTGCATGCAAACAGTTTTTAGGTGAGTAATAAAACTCTTAGAGAGGATCACAGCATCTCAGATGTCTCGAAAATACTGTCTGGAGTCAGTAGACAGTTGATTTATTGCTGTCTAAGAAGTTTTATTTATGTGTTTGAGAGTTTATAGCCTTTTAAACTGAAGAGAAGAGAGTTTGTGAGAAAAGGGGCGTTGGCGGTGATGCTTCACTGATGAATCACCAGCTTATACTTATTACTTAGACATGTTTTGTTTACTTGTTATCTTTTTAATTATACTTTGAAGCAAGTGGGAGAATCTAGATGGAATTCAGTTTTTACATCAGAAAAGAAAAACTATGTTTTGAAAAAACAAAAATATCCAGAAGGCTACTTAAATCCTCAGCATTAGTTCTCATGTTTGGCGGCTGTGCATTTTAAAATCTTTTAGAGCGAAGAACCACCAACTTTGTCTCCTATATCGCCCCCTGGTGAAAGCATTTCATCTGTCAATATAGCAAATATTTAATAAACAAACATGTTCCACTTAAAATATGTTGTAGACGAAAAATAAATGTAGATGTTTAAAAAAGATGAACATTAAATGTAGAGGGTGTGATGTTTTGTGGTTTACAGAAGACCAAGTGTTGTTCCTGAGGTGGTGCTATAACATGTTTCTCATGTCTGATTAATTTTGCATGTGTGGCATTTTATCTCACTCAGTTCAGTTTGTGCGAGATAGATAGTTGCAGTGCTTTCTCAGTGGCACATTCCAGCGTGTTGCTCGTGGGATTTTGGGGGTGTTGCTCGTGGGTTTTGGGGGTGGGGGAGTGTGAAGTGTGTTCATGAGGTGCAGTCGTTTTCACTGGACTGCCGGATGCCCGTCTGCTCTGCTATTACAACACAAACACAGCCGCAGTGAGTGCCATAATTCAAACCAACCTATCAAAGCCAAACCGCTCTAGGAAAGGATATATGCACAAGCCTTTAAAACACAGTATGATTTATAGTCTGGCCACCATGAAAACTCATATCCACCGTTATTTGAAACATATTTATCATTCTACACACAGTTTGTGTGGGAGTCCAACTTTTCCATACACCACCCACGCCACAACTCTGTTGTGGTGGCCATTTTGCACCAACTCCCCCGTTGAGAGTCTATTGGATGATTGGATGACAAAGTGATGGCTTTTTTTTCTCTCCATGTATTTATTTTTCATGCTGCAAAAGTGAACGAGTTTCCCAGTTGCTTGTTGACTAAGTTGTTTCCAACCTCAGTTTCTTTTTCTCTTTTGTTTTGGGTCTCTGATTGATCTAACTGATGTCACTCGGGAATGTGCTGCTTGCAGGGCTTCCCAGAGAATAGGTGGCGGGTTTTGTTAGCGGATGCACTGTTTCATTAGAATGCATGCTGTCAATGATTGGATCAGGAAGTGCCTCTCCCTTTGGCTGAGCATAAGCTCTGGATACTTTGTGTTTTTCTTTTCTCATGTCAAGCTCAGAGTGACCGAGCTACAGTTGATTCTTCCATATAGTCGTAGATTTTTTTATAAGAGACTAAATTCCCCCCAAACAAATCATGTAGCCTATCTTTTTTAAATCAAATCGCAAAAGAGTTTAGCGTGTAATGCCGGTAGTAAAATAAACTATAGGGTTGAATCAATAACTGACTCAGAACACCGTGTGAATAAACATCCATCTTAATATTAGCATATTCACAGTATTGCAAAGCAAAATAAAACATTGTTGTAAACCTTTGGACTGGGTATCTGTTTATATTTTCCTGATTTGATTCACTCTGTTTGTTTTAGATTCACTCATAAGAGTAATTTGTTGGTGAATCATGCAAAATTAGTCTATGTTTCTGATTCATTAAAAATAACCTCATAAGAGAATCCCATTAGAGTCATTTGTTCATCAGACTACATTGGTCATGTTGAATGATTATTTTTGTTGGCATAAAAAGACTTTCTGACATTAGTTTATGGTACACAGTCTTTTTATGCATCACATTCAATACAGACTGCAAACTCATTCATAATACATGTTATATGTGTTGTTTATTGTCCACATGCAAACATAGTAAGTAAGCATTAGATCTTTAAAGGGATAGTTCACCCAAAATCATTCATTTACTCACTCATGTTGTTCCAAACCTGTATGAGTTTCTTTTTTCTGTTGAATACAATATAAGATATTTTGAAGAATGTTGTTAACCAGACGGTTGACGGTAGTCACTGACTTCCATAGTATTCTTTTTTTCCTACTATGGAAGTCAATGGTGACCATCAACTGTCTGGTTACGAACATTCTTCATAATATCTTTTATGTTCAGCAGAAGAAAGACATTCATATATGTTTGGAACAACTTAAGGGTGAGTAAGTGATGACAAAAGTTCCATTTTTGGGTGAACTATCCCTTTAAGGTATATGAAGCTTAAAATGTGCCGCTACTCCTTTACATGGTGATTTCATGCTCAAATGAAACTAACACCACATGATTCTGAACTTTAATTGAAGGGAAACTTTAATGGACTGGGAGATGTTTTCAAACTCTATTACTGCTTCAGCAAAACTATAACAAAGAATTTCAAATAGTTTCATCTTGCCATGAACTACTATTGTGAGGATTTGGTAGATAGTATCAGATTATTGGAGAGTTCTCTGGAAAATAATGCGGTGAAATGAGAGAGAAAAAATTAAGCAGTCCTCTAAAGATGTTTCTATTGACTTGAGGCTTTGTAATCTTTTTTTGTTTTCACCAATTACAGAAAGAAAAACACTGAAACTCATTCCCCTCCAGTGATAGGTTGAATCCAGGGTCACTGTTTTGTCACTGACAAAGTGTCTTGGAAAATGTGTGAATCATAAAACCAGTCTGAGTCTTTGAGTCTGGGATGTTATGATGTGTTTGCATGTTTTTGGGATTGAGACAATGAGTTGCACATGTGTTGCTGTGAATTTTGGTAGCCAAGTGTGCATAGGGGTGACATTTCTGAAGCTTAAAGACACGTTAGCATATGAAAAACTCTGTCAGAAAGGGCATTTTATAGAATTTGGAGAATCAAAGGGAGGGTGCCTGCATGATTAAAGCAGTAATGTTCATGTTAATGACAATAATCAATAGTCTATACTTAAACCTATAATATGTTTCTAAGGAAACACTAAAATCAATGTCAATTCAATCTGTATTTTGAGATGGCTAATATTGTGAAAAAAAATGACATAGTAATAGAGTAATAGTGAATATTTCTTATTAATACTGTGCTGTTTCTTAGATTTCAATGTGTTTTCAGACTCCTGGATAATGTAGCATCAGTTTTTCAGTGTGTGTCACACTTTTGTTCAAAAGTTTAGGGTCAGTAAGATTTATTTGGAAAGAAATTAATACTTTTATTTGGCGAGGATGCATTAAATTGATCATGACTATTTCAAATAAATGGTGTTCTTTTGACCTTTTTATTCAAGAACCCTGAACATGTCATAGTTTCCACAAACATTAAGCAGGACAACTGTTTTCTACATTGATAATAATAATAAATGTTTCTTGAGCAGCAAATCAGCATATTAGAATATTAGACACTGAAGACTGGAGAAATGATGCTGAAAATTCAGCTTTGACATCACAGTAATGGTTTACATTTTAAAATATATTTAAAATATTATAATACACACTTAAGATTTAAAACCTGCTGCTTTAAGTGAAGCAACAAGTAGCTCTGTGGGAGTAACAAGAGTCCTCTCTTCATCCCTGCTGAAAGATCAAAGGAGCTACTGAGAATCTGGACAGTGTGTAAATGCATCAATCATGGACGTCCTGAATCTCAGCGAGAGAGGTTTTCTGGATGTAGCCGCTGGGTTTCGGCAGTGTGTCTTTTGACAGACCCATGTGGGAGCCGTTACTCACGCTGGCGGCGTGTCATCATTGGAATGCGATGTGAAAACACAGCCTGCGGCACCTGAGTGCCATTGCTCTGCGGTAGAGCCACAGAAATGAAGATGAAAGCCTATCAGCTCCCAGTGCAGACTTTCAACCCAGCAGGCCACGCCGAGAGCCTAACAGGACCCAACCGTGTGTGAATGAGGCTCCTCCTGAGATCAGCTGCAACAGGAACACATGTGCCTTGCCAAAATACACTCCTTTTACAAAATGAGGAATCCCTTGTGCCAAAACTGCCCGGTGTTGAAATATCAGTGGAGAACCTCAGGGTTGTTTATAGAGACCTTAAGGCTTCGTAAAAGTTGCGTTCACACTGTACATAATTTTTGCTGGGAGTTTGTTTTGCTTTTTCCTTTCCTTTTTTGTGTGTGTCCAAAAGTACTTGTGGGTGGGGCTTAAAATGCTTTATAGACGATACCCAAAACCAAGCTTTGTTTGTTCAGTACATTTAACCCTAATTTCAGGCAGCCTTCCAAAGGCAGCAATTCTGGCTTTTGTGTTTTCTCCAAAAATAAGCCTTGTGTTCCCATTATATTTCACCAGCTTCAGTGGTGCTGCAGGGGTTGAACAGTATGGAAAAGATAATCAGAGATGTCAGTAACAGATATGATTCTTGGTGTGTGTTCAGAGCTGCATAATTTCAATTTCTGCGACATGTGTAAGGTGTAGTTGTTAATTTGAGGAGATATTTCTATCTGAACTGACTCAAAAATCTGTTTGTTTTAAGCGTGGTTTGGTGTAGTAAATTTGATTCAGGCATATTGAATAAGATGTTTGAGTTAAACCAGAATAAAAACAGATATTAAGGTCAGCATGAAATGGAATATTATTGTGAACAATAGATTAATGCATATCATTTTTTAACATTTTAAACAAAAGGTCATAACTGTATCTGTCATAGTCCAGATCTCTCCAATAATTTTTACTGCTTTAGCCCCTGCCCTTTCTCAAAATCGACTGAAATCTCATATTCAGCTCTGCCTCTATCCAATCAACAAACGATACATAGGACAAAGTCCCCGCTCTACATTTTTGTCTACTTGCTATATGTTTTAATTAGGAAAACTTTAAGACATGTCACATGACATTTTAGGTTAACTGGCAAAACATATTTACATACTATTATGGCTTTGAATTATGTCATAAAATTAGTAGGGGTGGGGAAAAATTATTCACCAATGCATTGTAATCCTTCCTCAAATGATTCTGAATTTGATTGATTAAAATGATTTAAAATATGTTTTAATCAGAAATGTTCATTATTATTAAATCTGTTATAAATAACAGTTCACCCAAACATGACAATTCTGTCATCTTTTATTCACCCTCATGTCGTTCCAAACCCTGTGTGTCTCTCTTTCTTCTGAACAAAAAGAAGACATTTAAATTTTTTTTTTTAATTATTCAGTGAAAGTCAATGAAGTCCAATGTTGTTTGGACCCCAGTGTTATTTATAGTATCTTCTTTTATATTCCACTGAAAAAAAGTAATACATGTTTGGAACAACATGAGGGTGAGTAAATGATGACAGAATTTTCATTTTTCACTCTATGTAAGCTGTCCACACCGTACACAAAACAACCATTGCAAATCCATTTGTCCTAGCATTGAATTATGTCAGAAATAGAATGGGGCATCAGTTTACTGTCGGGAATTTGTCATGTCACTTTGTGCCATGCTGTATGTAGACAGCATCACAGATTATTTGAGTTATAATTTATTTTTTTCACGCCTCTCGCTTCTGGTGTAGACATGGTGTTACACGCCCAAGATTTAACATTATATGGTAAAAAGTGTGATGTAGAATATAATTTTAAAAAGGGAAAGTATGGTGCCCAGCCCAGTATTCTGCATCACGTGAATGAAGTGACACAGACCAGTCAAAGATGTGTGGCAGAGGTCTGTTTGTTTCCTTGATCCTTGTAGCGATTTACAACACATACCCCAGATTACATATTTTAGCTACAGATTACCCCAAGATGCCACTGAAAATATACTGTACGGCAGAATGTGTGAAAATGCTTATTTTGATGTTTTGATGTGTGAACTGCAGCCAACGAATGTTACAAAAGGCCTCTTAGGAAATAAGTTAGTAAGGACCAAGCAGGCACATTTCAGCTGCTTGCTCTTAATTTGAACTTTATTGAGCAAGAACAGGGCTGTGTTTAATTTACAACTGTATTTTAAAACAAACGCCTGTCCCTGATATGATAAACATGTGCCTCAGTGGAAATGACTCTGTGAGAATGCATTGATCTTAATTAAACCATTGTTTATATTTCTTTAAGAAAGCCTAGCACTTGCCTGAGAGATGAAGATGTTGTTTATCCATGGCTGTTAACCTTCACTGTTTCAGAGAACAGTTCTTATTAGCCCCTTTCCTTTTATCCTGGCAGTGAAGGACGTCTGAAATGAAAGGCGTGTACGGGTTGACTCCACACTAAACTCCTCATCATTTCTGCCCGTTTCTGATCCATTGCACGTTTTTCTTCCTTTTAACCTGCATTCTTTCAGATCTCGAAGGGTGAGTTGGTCTCAGGAGTATGAAACAACCCATGAATGCTTTGTTACTGTACCCTTTGGGACAACATTTGAAACCGCCGGCCATGTCAACCGAGACACTAAAACATTCCTCCTGAAATCCCTTGTTTACTTTGAGGTTTTCCCTCTTGCTCAACGTTAGGATCAGGTTAGGTCAAACTGGGTGGTAGTGTTCTCTGCAGTTCACATTTGCATGCTTTTCTCATCATTAATGGATTTATTTAACAACTGTTGGAATATCTGGACTTCATGAGCACAATATTTGCAACAGACATAATTCATAAAACACTTAATCCTTTGGATTTCAGTTTCACTCAAAAATTTGTTTCATGAGCAGAGTTAGGGATGTCTGGCTGCGTCATGTTGCTGAGGAACATTCCTTTCCCTGAGTTCACTCTGCTTCTGTTTAAATACTGTAGGAGATACAATGACGCACAATGAAATTGGAGTAATTGTTGGGTCGTATGTGCGGTAACTGCTGCCTTTGACATCACATCTCAGGATAGTCAGTTATAAAGGTAACATTTGTTTTAATCCATTGACCTATGTGCATAACTCCGATTCAACTGCAAATATAATGTAAAAACTATATTTTGAAATTAATTTTATAAATATATTAAAATAAATATATTCAATAAAATATTTTGTTTGTTGTTAAACATGATTTTTTTTTCATAACGCATTGTTAAAAGATTGTTAAAACGAAAGAGTAATAGCATAATAATCAGAAAATATATAAAAATCAAATATAATATTTTACTGGTTTCTAATCAATTTATGTATCAGCCTCCTTAAATGGACCATCACTGTTTGCTTATAAACAGCCAATCAGCGTTCACATCACTTTCAAAAGTAATTTGTCACATGGTATTTACTGCTTAAAAGGTTATGTGGTCCCATGAGGACCGCAAAATATGCCAATATGAAAATAAAGTGAAACTATGTTGCACTTAAAGGGGTCGTTCTCCCAAAAATTATAAATCTGTCATCATTTACTCACCCTCATGTCATTTCAATTTTTTTTGTAAAAAAATGTGAAAGTAATTGAGGTCTGTTGTTTTTCAGACCACATTTGACTTTCATTTTGTAGAAATATTCTTGGAATATTAAGGTTTGGAACAACATGAGGATGAGTAAATGGTGATATAATTTGTATCTATCCCTTTAAGACAAGTACATAATAATTGAAGCAGGTCTGTTGATATTTTTACTGAAATGATTCCCAAATGAATCAAAATTTAATCAAATCAGAATTAAAACAAATCTGTTAATCAGTGCTGATATTCTAGTCATACCGTAATTTACATGCCCGGGATTAAATCCATAAAGCTTTGCTGGGTGGCATTGAAGCTTTCCTTCTCATCTCAATCATTTGTTCCATGACTGCAGTTTCTGTTTTAAGCAGTGGCCGACTTGGAAGCTTGCTGGAGACTGCGGCTTTTATGAAAAAATTACATTAAAAGTGAAACTCAAGTCAGCGTTTTCCACCAAGCTTAGGGGAAATGATCAGGGACTTCTTAGTGTCTACACACACACACACACACACACACACACACACACACACATGCACGCACACACGCACGTAGGCAGACAGAAAGAAGTCGACATGGCTTATCTGATACCTTAAAATGCTGACTCCAATTAATTTACTAATGATGGTTTGTAAGAGCTCTGGAAACCTCAAGGCAGGATCGTACATTGAACGTACAAACTGAAACTCCACGGCCAGTTTCCAAGACAAACGTTCATAGGTTTTCATGTCTCAGCCTATATAAACTTTAACGGGGCTTCAGCCCCCCAACTCTGATTTGAGGCTGAACTAAAAGCTGGAATTTTTCTCTCTCTTTGTCTTGTGAAGCTGTGGTACAGATGTCTGTGATTTGTGATTTGACTTTAGCCTGACTGATTGGTCTAATGTAGAGAACTGACAAATTTATTCATTAAATTGGTTAGCCACACTCAAAGCCACACGAGCTGTTTAGAATGCACTTATGTAATCACTGTTGTTGCAGTTCTGTTCCCACATGTTTCATATATATATATATATATATATATATATATATATATATATATATATATATATAGAGAGAGAGAGAGAGAGAGAGAGAGAGAGAGAGAGAGAGAGAGAGAGAGAGAGAGAGAGAGAGAGAGAGAGAGAGAGAGAGAGAGAGAGAGAGAGAGAGAGAGAGAGAGAGAGAGAGAGAGAGAGAGAGAGAGAGAGAGAGAGAGAGAGAGAGAGAGAGAGAGAGAGAGAGAGAGAGAGAGAGAGAGAGAGAGAGAGAGAGAGAGAGAGAGAGAGAGAGAGAGAGAGAGAGAGAGAGAGAGAGAGAGAGAGAGAGAGAGAGAGAGAGAGAGAGAGAGAGAGAGAGAGAGAGAGAGAGAGAGAGAGAGAGAGAGAGAGAGAGAGAGAGAGAGAGAGAGAGAGAGAGAGAGAGAGAGAGAGAGAGAGAGAGAGAGAGAGAGAGAGAGAGAGAGAGAGAGAGAGAGAGAGAGAGAGAGAGACATAATCCAGATTCATCATTTAAAGGAATATTCTGGCTTCAGACCAGTGATATTTTTTGTATTATTTAAATACTATTGTAGTTTTTTTTATTTATATTTTGGATTTTTTTATATTTTCATTTGAACTTTTTTAGTCCTTTTATTATTATATATTTCTTTTAAATATTATTATTTAGGTTTAATTTATTTCAATTTAAATTTAGTTCAGTTTAAGTTTTTATTTATTTACCATCTAGCAATTTTATTGCTTAATTAACAAAAATTATCCGTTTTAGATTTAGTTTTTGTTAACGATATATGAAGGATATTTTTAAAAGCAGAAAATTGAAGCTTATTATATATGTTATGAATACTGTCCGTGTTTCCCTTTCTTTGTGTTTTTGGTTTAGTCCTGTTTTTTGTTTCCCGCTCCTCGTTTCTTGTTTAGTAGTTCCCGTTAACTCTATTAGGCCCTGTCCCAAATGGCGCACTTCATGCGGACTTTGGTCTCGTGGACTTAAGGCCTCATTATGCTTCTGCGTCAACTCCACGGCGTAGCTACGCCGTCACTCCTACGGCGTCGTGGCTGTTTTATGGTTCTGCGTCAGGTTGCTTGCATCGCGGTGCATCTGACCAATCACAGCCCTTGGGGTCTGCGTCGCCTCGGCGCGTAGTTACAATTTTTTCGAGGTGCACGTCGAGCTACAGCGGAGGGGTTGGAGAGGGGTTTGTGGCGACGCAGAGGGGTCTGCGGGGGTACGCCGTCGATTCGACGCAGAAGCATAAAACAGGCTTTAAATTGCGCGTGCTCGCCGAGTCTACGAGTCCGTAGGCCGTCCCATTTAGCATTTTAACGCTCTGAAGTGTGCTCAGCAGCGCCCCCTTTGTACCCATAGATGCAGGCTCCACACACTTTAACTACCCAGGAATCCTTGCGAAATGCCAATCAGAAAACGGATGGGAGGAGATTTCGCTCATGGACTGTTAACATGGCTTTATGATATAGGCGTACATTTTACCAGTTGTTACTTACAGTTTATACAAACAGTATCGACCAGTGGTTGATATCTCAAACATAATAATAGCGTGTTAAATAATACGATCGCATTCTGATTACATAAATAGAACCGAATGTCATGGCTTTACTGAGTCATATAAACGTAGTTTGAATATTGAAACCTATACATTTTTCTTAAACTCATTTACATTTTAATTTTGTGTTAAAATTGAATATTATGTATTATTATGTACAACTGTATTGATCATTTACATAACCATTACATCTATTATAATGCAGGTGGCATATACAACTATAGAACTGTAAAAGCAGGCTGTGTAGTTCACATGGACATAAGATTTGGGAAAATAAAATAAATCCTGTTGTCGATGCTAAAGACTGTAATTTTAATTTTAATGATATTTGTGATATTTTTCTAATAAAGGGACTGATGAGATGACCTTTAAGTTTATTCAGCTTCGACGTCTGAGCTGAGACCTTCTTCCTGTTTCCGGCGTGACGATCGAGTCTGTCCCAAAAATACCTCTCAATGTGCCCTCGTGGACTCGCGCTAAGGGCCCTATAGGTCTGCACTACATGACGTCACCGAAGTGTGGACTCTGAGGAAGTCCACAAGTCCGGAGTGTGCCATTTGGGACAGGGCCATAGTCTCCCCAGGTGTTTCTCATTGACCACGCCCCCTTGTTATCCTGTTTAGATCGTTTGCCCCTGTATTTAAGCCCTGTGTTTCAGTCCATCTCTGTGAGTTCTTGCGTCTGTGTGTTGTGTGTGTATCTCTGTGATGTTGTTCTCTTGATGTTGGTCGTGCTTTCCCAGAGTCCTGTTCCTAGCCTGAGTCTTTGTCAAGTTTAGAGTTTGTTTAAAGGGCACCTATTATGCCCCTTTTTACAAGATGTAATATTGGTCTCGGGTGTCCCCAGAATGTATTTGTGAAGTTTAGGCACAAAATACCCCACAGTTAATTTATTATAACCATTTGTAAATGTCATTTTTGGGGCCTGTTTTAAAAAGAGCTGTTTTGGTGTGTACCACCTTAAATGTAAATGAGCTGCATATCCCCGCCCTGCCTTTGGATGAGGGCGTAACTTGCATACCTATGGCACTAAACAGTCGGTAGAAGCAGAATGGCTGAGAGTGAGAGACCCGCTGTTTTGTATGGCATTCAGCCGTACATGTTTGAATCGGAATCAGACCCAGATGATGAAGAGACTCCGGCAGAAGAAACAAAAATGAGAATGGACCAGGACATCTCGGAGTGTTTATTTGATACATTTATGTACTTATAGAGTTGTAATCGCGTCCCCTTTGCAATTATGGCTGTGCAATACACACACAGACACACACAAACTGTGATAACGTTGGCGCAATTTTTTGAAACTACAAACACAAATACTGTGATAACGTTTGCTATGTACAAACGAAATTACATTTATGCGAGGGACCTGTTGTGTCATGTTTACATTACTTGTCGTACAGGTGCTTATGTGGCATATGTTGTTGAATTGGCTGACATCGACTGAAATTACTATTTGCTCAAAATCATAAAATACACTTACTTCTACTGGAGGTGACGTTGGATCGCGAACAGTAGGCAACGATCCACACTTGGGATTAACTTTGAAGCAAGACCTGCAACAGAACACTTATGTTTCTTAGGAGACATGTTCGCCAAGGCAGCACAAATCGTCAGAACACCGGCTGTCGTTGAAACAATGGAGGATTGTGTACAGATCACCGAGGGCGGGGTCTATGCCAAAACCATAGTGTCAATCAAACCACTCGGTGGGGCTTGCGCAATTCTACGTCACATTGCACCGAATCTTAGAACAGCTCGTTCTGAGACAGTGCTTATGATTTATTGAGACTGTAAAAAACGTACTCGGTTACTAACGTAACCTCGGTTCTCTCTAGAGAGGGAACGAGTACTGCGTAATATCTTACGCTACGGGGAAAACCTCTTTTCCACGAGATATTGAAGCCAAAAATTATCCTTAATTTTGAATTAATGTAAAACGCTGTGCAGCAGCATGCAGACATAGGCAAGACGGCTTGCGCGCCTAATGGCTGCCCTGCGGCAACAGCAGCAGCCTATCGAGAGAGGCTCTGCGTGACACATATCCAATGGGGGCATTTCGCGCTCATTTCGTCAAGTCCAATGCAAAGTCACAATGCAAAACGCCGTGCGTACTGGGATCCGACACCAAAGTCTCAAGGGCAGTAGCCCGGGGCTCATATAGTGCATAATCACCATAGACTCACAGAGAGTCGGAGAAGAGAGGCTGCAAGCATCATTCCCCATGAAATAGCATCCTATAGGAGCTAGTTATGTTAACAGTGTTTCACACAGACAGGGTGAACGTGTTCAGCCTGAACTGGGTAATAGTACGGGTTATTCAACACCCATGGAGCTGTTTTATCGCTAAGTGAGCGATGCACAAGCGAAACTCAGCATCTGGGCCGGCACAGCGGGGCAGATAGCACTGAATTCTATACCGACAGAAGCTTGGCCTGTAAGGCGGGAACCTCTAGGTTGTAAGACCATATAAATGTAGAAGGCGAGGCCCAGCCCGCGGCCGTACAGATATCGGTAACCCCACAATACCACGTCCAAGATGAGGCCACACCTCTCGTGGAGTGCACTCTGACACCCAAAGGACACTGCAGGCCCTTAGAAGTGTAAGCCAGTGCTATGGCGTCGACTATCCATCTGGATAGGCTCTGTTTTGATGCGGCCAGTCCCTTGGGAGCGTCCGCCAAACAAAACGAATAGCTGCTCTGTCTGTCTGAAGACCGACGAGCGGGACACATAAGCTCTCAGTGTCCTGACAGGGCAGAGGAGACTCGCATCCTTCTCCTCATCACGAACCGGGAGGGCGCACAGGGAAATAAATAGGGCCCTGAACGGTGTGTTGAGGGATGTGGGCACGTACCCGTGCCTTGGTTTGAGTATGACTTTTGAGCCATTAGGCCCAAACTCCATGCAAGACGCGCTTACCGAAAGTGCTTGCAAGTCCCCTACGCGCTTCACTGAAGCGAGAGCCATAAGGAATGCCGTTTTGAGAGACAGATGTTTCATGTCTGACAAATGGATTGGCTCGAATGGGGCACCTTTCATGGCTTCCAAAACCGAAGAAAGGTCCCACACAGGGACGGAGGGGGGTCTGGGAGGATTAAGCCTCCGAGCTCCCCTGAGGAATCGCACGACCAGGTCGTTTTTCCCCAGTGACTGGCCAGACGTCGGTTTTGCAAACGCCGCTATGGCCGCCACGTATACTTTGAGCGTGGATGAGGTTCTGCCCTTATCCAGCAGCTCCTGAAGGAAGTAGAGCACTTCCGTAACCCCGCAGTCTGTGGGTGAAAAGTCCTGAGCTTGACACCAGGCAGAGAACACAGACCACTTTGAGGAATAGAGCCATCTACTAGATGGGGCTCTAGCCTGCGTGATTGTATTTAACAGTCCCTCTGGGAGGTTAGCGGGTACCCGTTGATGGCCCATGCATGTAGGGACCATAATTCCGGGCGAGGATGCCAAATCGAGCCCTTTGCCTGAGAGAGGAGGTCTCTCCTCATCGGTATCGGCCACGGGGCAGTGCTGGTCCGCCGCATTAGGACTGGGAACCAATTCTGGTTTGTCCAGAGCGGAGCCATGAGTAGCACTGGGCATCCGTTTTCCCTGATTCGTTCCAGCACTTGAGGCTGGAGCAAGACGGGGGGGAAAAGCATAGAGGGGGCAGCGGGGCCATACATGGGCCAGCGCATCCCTGCTCTTGGAGAAAAAGTTCGGACAATGATCGCTTTCTTGGGACGCGAACAGGTCCACCTGCGCTCTGCCGAATGTCTCCCACAGCAGTTTGATCGTCTGCAGGTGCCGCGACCATTCCCCTGCTGGGACATTGTTTCTGGACAAACGGTCTGTTCCCAGATTCAGGCGACCAGGCACATACGCTGCTTCAGTGAAAGCAGGTTGTGCTGAGCCCAGACCAGGAGTCGTTCCGTCAGCCTGTAAAGGTTTCGGGACCTGACGCCACCCTGGTGATTTATGTATGCCACCACTGACATGTTGTCCGACCGGACTAAGACGTGGCGGCCTTTTATCTGGGGACAAAGCGCCATAGCACGTTGTCGACTGCCAGCATTTCTAGACAGTTTATGCGTAGGAGCTTTTCCCGTTCTGACCACTGGCCGAAGAACGGTCTGCCCTCGAGCAGCGCTCCCCATCCCGAGGTGGAGGCGTCCCTGGACACCACCGTCACACTCGAGGGAGTCCCCAGACTCACGCCTGACTGATACCAGTCGGCTATTTTCCAAGGTTCCAGAGCCGAAACGCATTTCATGTCGACCCTGAGGCGAAACAGACCAGAGGTCCATGCCCGGGGTGGAACTCGCACATTCAGCCATAACTGCAGTGGGCGTATGCAAAGGAGGCCCAGCTGGAGTACTGAAGATGCCGAGGCCATGAGGCCCAGCATTTTCTGAAACCTTTTGAACAGGACTATAGAGCCGCGGCGAAAGGATTTCGCGGCGCGCTGAATGTCCAGTTCTCACTCTGGCGACAGACGTGCTGTCATAGACAGCGAGTCCCGCACTGTTCCCAGAAAAGAGATTTTCTGGCTGGGAAACAGCGAACTCTTCGCCCAATTGACTGTGAGACCCAGATTCTCGAGATGCTCGAGTAATGTGGTTCTGTGTTTTATGAGCTCTGAATGTGATCGAGCTAGAATCAGCCAATCCTCCAAGTAGTTCAAAACTCGCATGCCCTGAAGTCTCAGGGGGGCGAGGGCCGCGTCCATGCACTTCGGAAATAGTCCGAACGGTAGGACTGTGTATTGATATGCCTGGCCCTCGAAGGCGAATCTCAAGAATCGCCTGAAATGTGACGCTATTTGTATTTGGAAATAGACGTTTTTCAGATCTATTGACATAAACCAGTCTCCATGGCGCACTTGCGCGAGGATTTTCCTGGTTGTCAGCATTCTGAACTGGCAGAATGAGCACTCTGTTCAGCTGTCGCAGATCTAGAATGGGTCTGAGACCCCTGTCTTTTTTCGGTACCAGAAAATATCTGCTGTCGAGCGAACTGTAGCCAATAGCCTCCTTTTAGAGTGTTCAACACCCATTCTGATACCCCGGGAAGCTTTTCCCACGCATCTGCGTGAATAGCTAGGGGTAGAATGAAATCCGGGCTCTGGCCGCGACATAGCGGCGGCTGCAGAGCTTCGGTGTGCTGAGACATAAACACTGTGTTTATAGTGTGCGAGGCGGGAGGCGCGCCGATCACGGCGGGCAGCCTGGTCGCGCTCGAATTCTCTATGACCGGTTGTAGAGAGAGAGCGAGCAGGACAAACCCCGTGAGGTTGAGCGTGTCTGTGAAGGAATGTGGGCGCGGGGCGGCGGGCACATTCACTGCACTGAGAACACCGTCGGCTTGTGCTGACCGAATGTGTGTCGGTTTCGTTTTTACAGAAAACGAGGGACACGCATCGTGTAGTGTTTGTGGGCACTGTG
Source organism: Siphateles boraxobius (assembly GCF_051911475.1). Taxonomy (NCBI): domain Eukaryota; kingdom Metazoa; phylum Chordata; class Actinopteri; order Cypriniformes; family Leuciscidae; genus Siphateles; species Siphateles boraxobius. The sequence goes on from NW_027509193.1 coordinate 15,025,101, forward strand.
TCGTGGGCACATTCACTACATTTTTGCACAATCGACATGAGTCGATTTTATTTGTGCTAGCCCTGAACTGTGGCGGGCTGTGTCTGTGTGTGGGAATGGGCACTGAGACATTGGCATTCTTACAACACTCATAACACCATCGGCCGTGGCCGGAAAACCAGAAAATACACTCTTTTGGGATTTATCTGGGTCGCCGTAAAAATGGCATTTGTGTGCAGGCAAGCGGGCTGTGGTGCCGGCTTGTTTACTGCGAAATACACTGGAACAGTCACATTGTTTGGAACTGAACGAGCGAGAAGTTTCGGTGGAGTCTGGCCGCGGCGAGACTTAAACACCGTGGGTCTTAGCTGACTGTATGAGTGTTGGTTTCGTTTTACAGAAAACGTGGCACATGCAGTGTGTAGTGTTTGTGGGCACTGGGTTGTGGGCACATTCGCTACATTTTTGCACAATCGACATGAGTCGATTTTTATTTGTGCTAGCCCTGAACTGTGGCGGGCTGTGTCTGTTTGTGGGAATGGGCACTGAGACGTGGGCATTCTTACAACACTCATAACACCATCGGCCGTGGCCGGAATACCAGACAATACACTCTTTTGGGATTTATCTGGGTTGCCGTAAAAATGGCATTTGTGTGCAGGCAAGCGGGCTGTGGTGCCGGCTTGTTTACTGCGAAATACACTGGAACAGTCACATTGTTTGGAACTGAACGAGCGAGAAGTTTCGGTGGAGTCTGGCCGCGGCGAGACTTAAACACCGTGGGTCTTAGCTGACTGTATGAGTGTTGGTTTCGTTTTACAGAAAACATGGCACATGCAGTGTGTAGTGTTTGTGGGCACTGGGTTGTGGGTACATTCGCTACATTTAATGCACAATGACATGAGTCGATCTCATTTGTGCGAGCCCTGCACTGTATTTGTGTGTAGAAATGAACACTGGGCTGTGGGCATTTTTATTACACTCATAACACCATCGGCTGTGGCCGGAATACCAGAAAATACACTGCTTATATGATTTTTCTGGGTCGCCGTGGAAAAGGCATTTTTGTGCAGGCAAGCGGGCCATGGTACCGGCTTGTTTACTGCAAAATACACTGGAACAGTCGCATTTTCTTGGAACTGAACGAGCGAAAAGTTTCGGTGCAAGTCTGGCCGTGGCGAGACAAAATTTTATCTGCTGCGAGACCTGGGTTCGAACACGGGTCTCCCGTGCGAAGGCTTTGGGTTTCGCCATGGGGGGAAACGACAAAAGCATAAAATAGCTCGAGCAGATAAGAGATTGCATCACAGTTTGTGTGTGTTGGCGTTTGTTTGCAGGCGTGCATGTTATACAACAGGCTCATTGCTGCAATATTGACATTTTCAGCCGGTCAAACTAAGAGGAGCTGAGAAATGTTTGAGAAATGGAGATTGGTCTGGCCTCGGCGGGACCAAAACACACTCTTTCCTCATTTCGCCGGTGACGCATGTCCACGGGGGGCGGGGTAGCTTTCTTGTAACGTAAAGAAAGCTAGCCGCGCAGCGGTTTTGATGCTGGCCCGTTTCCCTGACGACTCGCGGGCAGAGGGGGGAAGGTCCACAGAGCTCGCCCAGTCCTCACTGTCCGACGCCAGGATAGAGCAGCTGGCCTTCTCTACAGATGCAGCTATCTCGTCATCATTAACGCCAGAAGCGGCGACGAGCGGCGGCCGTTGTCCGTCAGCAAGCGACTCGAGTGAAGCTGGTGAAGCTGGCGGGCGAACCGGCGAGCTACCACGGGCTGGAGAAGGCTTGGGGCTGTTTCGTCGACCTCAATGGCGGAAGCGGCGGCAGACGGCGGCCGCTGTCCGTCGGTGAGGGACTCGAGCGATGCCGGCGAAGCTGGCGGGCGAACCGGCGAGCTACAGCGGGCTGAAGTGCAGGCTCTGAGAATAATGCCAGGCGAGTCCTCAGAGTCACCATCGGCAGTAGCTCACAGTGAGGGCATCCGCCGTCGACGAGAGCGAGAGCCGCATGATCCTCACCCAGGCAGGAAACACAGATGACATGGCGATCCTCTTCACTGAGTTTGGCTCGGCACGAGCCGCAGGATCTATGCATCTTGAAAAAGACGCAGCTCTTTTAGGAGCGGGGAGAGACAGTGAAAAAATGTGTGTCGCAGCGGCGAACACACACACACACACACTTGCAGAAAAGGATATAACGCCGGAAAGCATAGCAGGTTAAAGGCGGCGATGCCAGCGACTTCAGACTCAAGGCTCGTCCCGCTGTGTGCTTTTTCTCAGACGGCGTGGCTTCTCACTCCGGATCCAGGTGATGCTTCGCTGAAGAGATGAAAATCAGTTGTACCAGCCTAATCGAGCTATGTTTATAGGGCGAGACCAGGCCCTTTCTAGGGGGGACGTTACGAAATGGGCGTGAAATGCCCCCATTGGATATGTGTCACGCAGAGCCTCTCTCGATAGGCTGCTGCTGATGCCGCAGGGCAGCCAATAGGCGCGCAAGCCGTCTTGCCTATGTCTGCACGCTGCTGCACAGCGTTTAACATTAATTCAAAATTACGGATAATTTTTGGCTTCAATATCTCGTGGAAAAGAGGTTTTCCCCATAGTGTAAGATATTACGCAGTACAAGAGATACTCTCGTAAGAGAACCCACTGGGTGGATTTTTATCATTCTAGGGTGGTTTTGCTCACACACTGCCAACACACATTTATGTTCAAACACCATGTAAAAGTGAATTTTGCATAATAGGTGCCCCTTAATAAAGTGTGTTCTGCAAGTGGATCCTGCCTCCTTGCTTCAACCACCATCGTTACAATATAATAGTACTTACATTAATTGTTCTGTTAAGACCTGTGCATTATTTGAGCTGTAAAGCGGTTTAAAGGGATAGTTCGGCCAAAAATGATATTTAACCCATGCATTACTCACCCTAAAGCCGTTCGAGATGCATATGTCAATCTTGTTTCAGACGAACACATTTTCAGTTATTTTAGAAAATGTCTTAGACCCTTCAGTGGATATAATGTGAAGCAATGGGGTCCACCTCCTTCAAGTCCCAAAATGTGCATACATCCTTCACAAAAGTAATCCATCCGGCTCCAGGGGGATAAACGAAGGCCTTCTGAAGGTAATCTGTGCGGTTTTGTCGTAAAAATATACATATTTAAAACTTTATAAATTAAAATATCTGACTTCTGGCAATGATCGACGCGCGTTCACGGGTGATGGAAGTCGGCGTACGAGGTAGGACGTAGCGTAGGATCCGTCGTGACGTAGAACGAACGCGCCTGCGCAGCCAGAGAGCAGAGCAAAACAGTTTTGAATCATGGGTAAATTCGCTAACCAGGAAAAAGGTGGATAGAACAACTTAGTTTGAATAAACGAGCAGACAGTGATCAGCTACTTGCTCAACGTTTATTTAAAATTAACAGCAAGACAACTGGAAGTGAATGTGCTTTCCATTAAATAAATCACAGACAGTAAACAAAACCTTAACAAAAAAAACTTTGCAATTTAGACGCGCAAACTGGGTGCCGGTGGTGTGAGACGAACGGCTTGGGCAGATTCGGCTTGAAGTCGTTCATCCTCGGATGCGGCGCCGCGCTTGCTGTTACAAAATACCCGTGCACACAGGCAAGCGAAATGGGGTCTTGCCGGTCTTGCGCACCGAACGCATGATTTTTGCCCCGGGCACCTTCGTGCTCGTGCGTACGCGTCGAGTATAAACAAGGCTTTACTCCGTGTCAGCGCGCGCTCTGATCGGTAAAGCGGCACAGACCTCTCCTGAATCATCTCCAGCAGTAGCAGCCTCCGAAGCACCACTAACTCCGCCTCCGTTTCCCTCGTAAGCTGATATTACCATTTAAACATTCTCTATGATAAATGTTTGTGAAAAATAGAGTTCTAATGACGGTGTTCAACTATAACCGTCACACATAGTTCCACAGCGGCATCCATCTTTGTAAATGTAAAAAATCTGCTTCACCGTCGCTGTGGTGTCGTCATCGTGTAAAGCCCGCCCCAACGTTTCTGATTGGTGCCGCGATTTCGATGGATTGGAAATGGACTTCAATGAGCTCTTTGCCAGGCCTACTTGCAGAGCAAATCTAAATTTGCCGGAAGTGGAACTTGGTTTTCCCAGGCTAGGAATTTTCCTCCTCAATTTCGCACCATTCAGAGCTACTGTGACATAAACAACAAACCACTAGTTCTCTGTGTGTTAAATGCCACATTTGTGCCAACATAGATTTCAACAAATTAACAGGAGCCTCCCAGCAGCTCTCGGAAATGCAGGGATTCTAACCAATTGATACAGTGTCTGCTGAAAAATACATAGAGAAATAGCCTTAATATGTTTATTAAGTTATTTAATGCTATTGTATATATACATTTTTAATATTTTAAAGTTTTGATGAAATTTAATATTTTAAAGTTGTGATACCGGTATTTTTTTCCATATTGTGATGTGCATCCAAGTGCGGATTATCGTAAAAGAGAAAATGCAGGGCGGTAATTTGAAAGCGACACCCCCATCCCCAGGACTATATTTTCCCCCCCAGGAACTCAAATTTAATTTCCCACACCCCTGGCGATTGGGCTAGTTTTGGCCGTGATTGGGCAGGTTTTGAATAGCAATTGGGCTGGTTTTGTAAGCAAACCTGGAAACCCTGAGGCAGATGAATGTGAGCTTGCAGGGGCAGAGTCTTGAACTAAATGATTGGAGAAGTCCAGTATACATCACCAAAAAGAAGTCTGACCATTTTACCGGAAGGTTATTACATTTTGATTAAACATTATGAGCAGGGTCGGTGATTGGTCCCACAAAATCGGCAGGGCAGTGGCATAAGGTGTACAAAATTTTACAAAAATAGAAAAATTTAGAAAAACCACCATGTGTTTTATCTGTACTACTTTTATGATAATTGCTGTGTCTTTAACTTGATAATTTTCATCTTAATGTCTTCAAAAAAGGTGTTAAAAATTGTCATACAGTTTGCACTATTGCCATTTGCAACACATTTGCTAGTTGAAATCACAGATTTTTGGACAGCATTTTTTGAGATTCCTCTTCCTCTGGCTCCTCCCATTCCAAGCCTCTACGCCACTCAGTACAACACAGGAAGGTAACTGCAGAGAAAATGAGGAACATGTGTGGACCGAGACCATGATACACTACTATTTAATGAGACCAGCCTCCCACTTTACACTCTACAGAGACAGACAGCTAAGGTGCAGCCTGGGGGGATGAAGGCCTCCATGAGGATTTCCACTACAGGCTCTGAATAAATGACCAACATGCTCCGTCTTTATTAAAGCCTACGCTTAATTCGGTTCCCAGTACCTTCCCTGACCTAACAAGAAAGTTAAAAAAGAAGTGATTTTTCAGGCTTGTGATTGTAGAGACTGCGCTGAGAAACTTGAACTAGATGAGTGTCATCCTGTATCCTAACACATTGTGTCTCCCTTGTGACCTGAGGCTGGCTTCCTGTTAGCCGACTCAGGTCACTTTTATCATGACCGTGTTGGATGAATCTCTGTGGCTTGGGTATGAGCTGTAATTCGGTATGTTTTTTTTTTTTTTGCTTTCTTCAAGCTGGGCCTTAATTCTTAATTCGAAAACCATTTTCCCGCCTAAACTCTGCATTGCTGAAATGCCACACCCTGTATCCCACATCCCTTCTTAAAGGGACAGTTCACCCACAAATGAACACTCTGCCATTATATGCATGTTGTTTCAAACCTGTATGACTTTCTATCTTGCACACCAAAAAAATTTTGCAGAACGTCTGGGTTCTTTTCTACACGGTGAAATTGAATTGTGACTCGTCAAACTCCAAAAAGGACAGAGGAGTAAAACAGCATAAAAGCTTAATAAAAGTAGTCCATGTGACCTTGTGACATTCAGCTATATTTCTCCTTTTGTGTTTTATGACTTTCTATCATGAATAAGAGAAAGTCATAACAGAATCCATCCATCCATCCATTCACCCATCATCCATTGTTGATGTAAAGAGAGTTCACCACATACTGTATGGTTTTGCGAAAGCGATCTAGGCATGTGTTTCACAGCCTTAGTGCTGAGGTGATTTTGTCCTTTTTTATTGTATCCTCAAGTAGTGAGCTTTAAAGCACTTCAGTGCAAAAAATGGGTTTCTCACCCCCAGTAAACTTACACCCACTATTCAAGGTGAAAGGGGAAAAAAGCCATTCATAAATGGCTCGAAGCGTCTGTGGTGCAGGCTGAGATGTATAGGCTGTCTGTATGTGGCCGTACTGCAGTGAATCATGGGAAGCTAAATTAGCAGCCAACTCCAAGGCTCACATGTGTGACGTAGGCAGAAGCTGACTGCATTTTTCAGCAAAACCCATGTGAAGTTTTGAACTTAGCTTCTATCTACTTGAACAGGGAAGGACTGAAATCTCAATAAAATAGGACAACTGGTATATATGTAGCTTCTTAATCTCAAATCATGCTAATAACAGTTTATTAATAATATATAATGGTTTGACTCTGTATTGTTTATTTATTTATTTATTTTGCTGTTAAACATTACTGCAAGGTCTAGTAAGTGTGAAAAACAAAATTAGGTAATTAATCAAATTAATAATTTTAAAAATAATCTTTGTCCATTAATTTCCTGTCATTGGTGTTCATTGTTCTAAAGTAGTATTTTTAAAATACAAATAGTCGTGGAAAAGTACTTCCAAGGTCAAATTTCAGAGTAAAAAGAGGCTGTTCATGTGGACACATGGTGATTTTCCCACCAAATCTAGAGAATCACTGTTTACACTATTATTGCTCAAATTACAGTTCCAGTTCTCAGTTTCAGCTCTCATGAGTGTCTGTGTATTCATTCAACAGGATGTTTAATATTCATGTATCTTACTTTTTTTATAGATTCTCCTGCTTTTGATTTTCTGTTACATCATCAGCCATGTTGATTATTTTGGCCGCCATCATCCTCTTCCACATCACCTCCGCAATACTACTCTTCATAGCAACCATCAGAAATGTAAGTTGATTCATCTTTTGTATTTTTTAATTAATCTGCTCTTACTGCTCATTGTTAGCATTAGGGATTTCAGCAAAAAAATCCCAGCAAAACTCTCAGAATTAAACTTTGGTGTTTAAGTCATCCAGCACCTGATAAGGTTATTTCTGATATACCTCAAAAGGTACAGTGTGCTGTAATTTTTCTAAGCAACCAAACTAAGATTTTCTGCTTTAAATAAATAAATACAAAACTTTTTGGAGCATGTTTAGGCTTCATCAGTTGTTAAGATGTTTATTTTATTTAATATTTTTTTATTGTGAAACATCAAGAAGTTAAAATGGCATAATTTTGCTAGTTGTGTGTGTGTGTACATGTTTATATTACATAGTGGGGACCAAATGTTCCCACAAGCCTAAGGATAGTCAAACCTGAAATCACCTATATTGTGGGAACCAGCCAGCGGGAAATGGAGGGAAATGGATTAATAAAATTGTTTTTTTTGAAAATGTAAAAATCTAAAAAGAGTTAGGGGTAGGGGTAGTGTAAGGGCAGAGTTTGTACAGTATAAAAACCACTATGTCTGGAGAGTCCCCACAAAGATAGTCAAACCGTGTGTGTGTGTGTGTGTGTGTGTGTGTGTGTGTGTGTGTGTGTGTGTGTGTGTGTGTGTGTGTGTGTGTGTGTGTGTGTGGTGAGTGTGTGCATGTGTGTGTGGTGTGTGTGTGTGTGCATGTATGAATGTATGTGTATAAAGAAGTCTCATATGCTCACCAGGGTTGCATTTATTTGATCAAAAATACAATAAAATATTGCAAAATATTATTACAAATCAAAAGAACTGTTTTCTATTTGAATATATTTCAAAATGTAATTTATTTCTGTTATGACAATGCTGATTTTTTAGCATGTAGCTAAATAAATGCAGCCTTGGCAAGCACAAGAGACTTCATTCATAAACATAAAAAGATTTTAATGTTTCCAAACTTTTGATTGGTACATATTGTTTATTTTATATTATATTATATAAAGTAAGACTAAAACAAAACCATTCTCCATTCTTTTAACTTCTAGGTATGGTGGGTTTCAAACAAATGCCTCCTAGATCTCTGGTATTACTGCAACACCACAGACTGTTATGATATACCAAACAGTGCAACCTCTGATGCAGGTAGGCCTAAATTATCTTAAAATATAAAATTTGAACCAGTATTTATTTATTTTATATGAACCTTGTGTCATGTTCTATTCTTTTTTATCAGCCTATCTTCAGACTGTCCAGGCCACCATGATACTGGCCACTATCTTTTGCTGTGTGGGTTTCTTTGTCTTCATCCTTCAGCTCTTCCGTCTGAAGCAGGGGGAAAGATTTGTCTTTACGGCCATCATCCAGCTCTTGTCCGGTGAGTTCATGCCCACAATATATATTCTAAATAATCTTTATCAGCACATTTGCGATTTCTCAGTTATTGCCTATGTACTATGCAAGTCAGCTGGTCATTACACAAGTCAAGAGCGGTCTTGAATCACCTTGAAGTGGGTGATTTTGTGACTAAACAATTATTTGACAGTCACTTTTTTTCTAGTCTGTAATTTGCCCGAATTTTGAAAATGTTTGGTCCCCACTTTATAACTCAATGAAACACCTTGATTGTATAGTCTTAAAATTTCACAATATCCCTTGTTTAAATAATTAAAGGCATATGCAAATAAAAAGGGCATTAGTGTGCTGAAGCTTGGAGTTATAGTAAGGGGCTTTACATTTCAGAAAGCAGTTGACCAATACCAACACACTGGTCTAGCCGACCAATCAAGCCCTCCTTCGGAAGGAGGGGCTTTATAGAGACAGGAACTAAATATAGCGTTACTGACAGACTGGGTAGAGAGGTGCTGCAATAAAGTAAAATATGTGAAATATAATGTTTTTTGAACATTCAAGCATGAAAACCTGTCCTAGTTGGACCACCCCCCAAAAAATCAAGACTTTGTAAAAGAGCATAATATGTCTTTTATAAGTATCTTTAACTACTATGAAGTACTAACATTCAAATTAATCATGTGATACAATACATTTATTGTATACATACAGATTGTACTGTACTTGTATTTTAAAAATACCTGCATGTGAATACAGCTATACTTAATTTGTATAATTAATAACCTATAACCACATTATTGACCCTTACCACCAAACCTGTGCCTTACCTTACCCGTATCCCACCTCAATAGCAGCAAAAGTGTTTTGCAATACAATATGAACACATAAGTATGCCTACCTAACAGTTGTTTTTGAAAATACATAGTACTGTAGTTAAAGACACCTAACACAAAGAGTGAGTAATGTTGGCATCGGTTTTATTGTTTGTTGAATGTTGAATAATGTATCTGCCTCATAACAGCCTGTGAAGCTGATATGGCAGGCAACTGAAATGCAACCAACCAACTGTAAATTGCCTCTTTTTTTTTACTTCCACAGCCTTCTGTGTGATGACCAGTGCGTCCATCTACACAGCAGAGCACTTAAACTTCAAAGGTGATGATTTTCAGAATGGAGAGTATGGGTACGCCTTCGTAGTCGCCTGGGTCGCCTTCCCCATTACATTTCTGAGCGGCTTGATGTATCTTGTACTAAGAAAACGCAAATAAAGCACAACGCACCACCTCGCTAGCTGCCAACAGCTACAGTCTTAGCCAAGAGACTTTATTTGTAATGATACTTGTTTTTATATGTAGATTAAATACTTGCCAACTTGTAATATTAATCTCTGCATACTGGAAACCTAATTCGATTTTATTCACAGTAGCCTATGGCACTTTTCTTTTAAAAACTTTGTGTATAATTTAGTTCTACCTGCCCAGTAAAATAAAAACAGTGCTGTGATTTAGAGTTAAAATAGGGAGTGGAAAAAGACATGAGTGAGAGATATAATAGGACATATTTATAACATGGAACCACTATGGGCTCGACCTGTATTCATACTCAATCCATGGAGTGAAATTGGCCTTACATGTAACACTTAGTGTGTTGTAAGTAACATGCTATAGTGTGATGTTTCCTGGTCATTATATGTGCTTGGGGGAAAAGTAACTAAAAACAACAAAATCTGAAATATTGTGCTGGCAGTTTGCTAAGCACTATATCATACTTGAAGCTGAACAAATTGTCAATATTAGTAACACGATATGTTCTCGTGTATAGTTTTTTTTGTAAAATAGTTTTTTAGTTTTCTAATTATATTGCATGTTTTTATTTGTTTGCAGCATTTCATTTGAAATCATTATTAACATAAGTACAGATCTGTAGTCCTTTAGGCATTGTGTTTGATTTGGGCACTTGGGATCTATGTAATATTCATGCAAATAATCTGAAGATGATGGTGTGGGTGAAGCACACCAATGGGTTCAGTTTTCCTGTCTTGTATGTAATCTTTTCATCCTCCAATCTGCTATGGACTAAAAAGCATTTAGCTAAAATTATTTAGGCGAAAGTGAAGTTACGCTGTATTTATTATGACTAACTGCATTGTTGCTGTTCATATTTTTTTTGTAATGAAGTATTATATCAACAGGCCTGAACATTTTTGTTTAATGCTCACATTTCAGAAGGTTTTAATGAATATTAGTGAAGGCTTTTGTAATTGGAATGAAACCACAATGGCAGCTTTGTTTTTTTAAACGTCTGCTGACTTGTTCAGGTCTGTTCTGTTTCTGGAGACTGATCCCCACCAAGGGCTCAATATTGTTCATTTTTTAATCAAATAAATGTATTTTACATTCAAAACCGTTTGAGACTCTTTCTGTTTTGGTGTACAGCAGAATACTGCCGGGTCATTCTCAAAATATGGTGACAAATATGATTCAAGACAGTTTAGTCATGAAAAATATGCGTCAAAAAAAACAGGCAAAATGATAGTAAAAACATTTATTACATAAATATTAGGTTTTAGAATAAAGGATTTTCAGAGTAAAGCATTTTATTCTGAAACCTGACATTTTATGTAATAATAGAAATGGTTTGACTAAAAAAAAAGTATGCAGAAGTGCCTGAAAAAAAATCTCCTGTTCCAAAATCCTGCTTTTAAATGTGTCACGATGTCGCTACAAATTAAAAGGTGATCGGGCTTTTTCTGTCGCTGGGCCTAAGCTTTGGAATGCTCTTCCTTATCATGTGAGGTCTGCTCCTTCATTGGATATTTTTAAATCTACTCTGAAAACACACTTTTATTCTTTAGCTTTTGGAAACTTGTAATTGTTTTTATAGTGTAGTCCTGCTATGCACTATGTACAGCACTTTGGATCAATTTGTATTGTGTTAAATGTGCTTTATAAATAAAGGTTGTTGTTGTATTCGTCTGGTGCAAATGTCACAAATGACTTTTTCAGTTTTTTATATTTTACTCATTTTGCTTCTCCAGGTTAAGCATTAAACTAAGGTCTAAAAGTAATTAAATAATTTAATAAGAACATTTAATGCCATTCAATTTTAGAATACAAATTGTTGTGGAAAAATACTTCCGAGATATTACCCGTTTTCAAAACATGAAGTTCATTTTTTCGATTTAGATGTCAGTGGTGCAACATTGTTTGATGTTTGCGTGAAAGACTAATCTGGAAAAATACATTTCTGTAGATGAATGATTGTATTGATTTTAGTCGGACAAGGCAACTCATGTCATTTGAGGAAAATTATATTTTATGGAAATTTCAGTTGTTACAAACCTCACTTCATCTGTGAAATAAAATAGAGATGAAATCAAGATCTAAATAAATACCAAACATCAGCTCTTATAGCAGAAAATGGAACAAAGCTGAATTCAAGACTTCAACATTTGTAAAGTCATAATTCTAAGACTATTATAGACTCAATGAACATTGGATTTAGGGGTATATTTTCATTCGAGTTGAATGTCATTTCTGCTGCAGCATGAAGTAGAATCCTCAAATGCAGTCATTACAGGAAACAAGTGTTGTCTCAAATGGTTTTCTGCCACTAACATTAGACGATAACAATCAGATTTCACTTCTGTCTATTATAGCTAGTGATTGCTTTGTTGACTCATACCACTGAAGTCTTCATATTATGAAGGAAAGAGGCAAATTAAATCGTTTCCTAACTTTATAACCAATAAAAACAATACAAGACTTTCTGACATTTAAAAGAACAAACAAAAACAAACCTATTCTCTTGTCAGAGAAAGAAAAACAACTAAAATACAAAAAAGGAGAAAAACAGCAGCTTCAACTTTATTTTTACTGAACAACATTTTTTGAGAAATTCAAATCTTAAAAAATGAATTATTCCATATTCCAATATAAAGAGTCACGTTCATTCTACCTGAATCTTTATAAGAACAAGGGTTCCGACACACTAGAGAATTGTTGCCAAAATCATATTTGTCCTGGTGCAACAGTACGTATGTCACTGTACGGCCCATAACGGCCAAATATATCCTTCCCCACAACAGTAAAACACAGTCGTTTATCTCCTTTGCAGTCAGACACCTTGCAGGCCATAGGAAGAGGCATAGCTTTGATCTCTCCGAGGCACTTCCATTCCGAAAAAGTGCAGTTTTTGTGTTCATGGGAAACGTAAATGTAGTAGCAATCCATCTCAGCTGCGTGGGGATCTTTCCGATCAACGTTCCACGCAATGCCTAATTCTTGTGCACTTCCAATCCGAGCTAGTTTCACCACTGGCTTCTGGGGCAAGTTATGAGAGGCAGCTACAACCGGAAGCTCCTTGGGGAATGGAGTGTGCGGAAAAGGATGGAGTTTGGAGTGCCAGTCCTCCTATTAAAGAAAATGTTATGGCTGTTATGACATAAAACTTAGTGGTGTAGTAGCACATACAAAATGATTGCTTACCTTTTCTGACTGTACTGAAGAAATGACACGGTGCTGCTCCTCTACAACACTCCGATTTTCTTCTGTTCATTTGACAAGAAAATGACAGTAAAAAAAGACTTGTTAATACAGGGTTTTTGCAGGTATCTTCAAATTCAATCGATTAAAAATGTTTTACTCTATTAATTTTTTTCTGTGATTAATCACAATTAACAACACTTAAATTTGTATAGGTTTATATATTTTATAATGTAATCATTTCACAGTTAATCTACAAATGAATGTAGAGACAAAATAAAGGCCAGTATCACTGATACTAATACAGCTATTGATGTCTGGATAAAAATGATTTCCCCCCCCCTAATTTTAAACCTTAATTATAGCCATCCAACATTACAGTGTAATTGAAAGCTATATATTTTTTTTTACATTAGGCTTAAAAAAAATATAACTTTTAATTTAATTTAATGTATTTAACAAACAATCCTCACATAAACCTATAATAAATATCATATTTACCTTTGCCCTTCCTGTCTAACAGGTAGGACATATAAAAAATAAAATAAAAGTTATCAAACAGTCTGCACGGCATAAATTATAAATTAAATATAGACTTATCCTTATTAAAGCTACAAAAGTTCTTTAGTCAATAGCAGTGAGTAATTTTCTCTGTTCCCTTTGTTCTGTGATTAACTTTAGTGACAGAAAGCTTTATTGACTGCTGTCCCTTTAAGACCAGCCGCTGCTGCACGGCACATCTCACACGCGCCTCATTCTCTCACAACTCTTTGCATTCATTTAAGACTTTATTTATCTAATTTAAGACTGCTCTTATGTTATGAGGATACTCGACAAAACAGAAATTTTGGCAAAATTGTTGTGTTATTGTTCGTTCACAATAATACTGGCGCACGTCTTTCTCATTCTCTCTGTGTGTCACATAGACAGGAGGACATTCATAGGCAGCGTGTTTAAAAGCATTTTGCATGAATAAGAGCGGGATCATAACGCTACCCAAAGGATGACAAAAATTAATTTTTAAATAAATTGATAATATAAAATTCTCTTCAAAACTATCTACATTTTTAATGCCAGTAGGCTCAAAATGTAATGCTTTTTAATGCCATTTAAGGTCTTAATTTTCGCAAAATCCATTTAATGACTTTTAATGCCCCACGGAAACCCTGTAATATTTAGAAAAAAGAATGATAAAAACAAACATGATAAATTCAATGGCATCATACCTTTAATGGTTGTGGGTGGCATGCTTGAGTGTTTTGATGGTTCTGGTTTTAAAGGTACCAATTTCTGCAGGGCACAAATGTGAAAACAAAACTACTAAGAAACAGTCTGAAAATGTTGCAGAATGAGCGAGAACCCAAGAGAGAGCATGATGGCGTACCTGATCTGGTGGCTGGGTAACCAGGCTCTCTTCATTCAGTCTGGCCACTGAACCAGAACAAAAAAATCATCATACAGTCAATACAACAGCGCATTGTTTATAAAGTCATTTGATTTGAATTCAAGATCAAATACCTCTGTCTTCCTCCGTAAGGTCAACAACCTGTTTCTTAGACCGCTGAAATGAAAAGAGGACGGTTTTCCAATTTGAAGTTTATATATAAACAATTTTAATCTATTGTCTCCAGCACGGTCTGGCCATGTCATTGCAAATCACATGAGACATATTACAAATCTTATACAAGAATAAACAAGTAATGAATGACAAGACAAGAGAATGAAAGAAATAGTTACCAAACTCTGCCAGAACCCTTCCTTTGGTCTTCTCAATGTAGACACCACACAGTCATTGACTATTAGAGCAAAAACAATCCTTTCAATCTGTTGAATTACAAATGTTTGACATTGTTTGAAGCTAGAATACTATGATGATAATAGCAAAAAGACCTGCTGATGACACTGAAGCGTTGTCAATGAAACTGCCACTGTTGACTGAATTTCTGGTAAAAAACATATTGCATGAAATTAGAATTCTGCACCCCCAACAAGACATTCAAAAGTGAAGTATAATTTCTGCACTTTTTTGGGCTATTTAATTGTGCATTCCCACTTCACATTGGTTTTACATGTTATTACCCAATGCTCACTTAAAACTTCATCTTTAAAAACATTTGCTAGATGTGATATTCAGCAAATCACAAAATAATATCCACTTTCATACTGTACATTATAAGGTTGTGATGTCTAAATTTAACTGTATTTAATGGTTTTATTTCATAACAAAAAGAGATTTTAATATTGGTCTATCGGTATTGGCCAGAATTAAAATTTTGCTGCATCTCTAGCAGACAAATCAAACATACAATGACTATGTTTATATGTGCACATCAAAATTTCATTATTCTGATTATTTGCTAAGAATTGTGGTTATTTTTTACCACAATTATTCATACACCCAAACGCACAGGGCAGATGAACTCGCATAAGTAGGTGTGTTACTGGCCAAGTTCTTCCAGCGCACATGGAATTTTTGTCTGCTTTTTTTAATGAGGCACCTAAACATGTCTCCATATCAATGTTTTCAACCATCAATATACTGCCTTATATTGATGCACGCAACAATGTAGTACACTCACCATGGTTTTAGAGCTATGAGTTTATTTTGATTTTATTATTAAAAGTATTACTATTAAATTTAAACAACTATAATGCAGTGTTGTATGAAGAAAGATGCATCACATCTCAGATACATTTGGAGACAGTAGAGCCGAGCTCCTCGAGTTTCTGTCCATCACACTTGAGTTCTTACAGTGAATTGTGATTGTGGTAATTCAACAATTAAGCAGATGGCTAGAATAACAAATAGCTGTAATCATTGCATTGAATGAGTCTGCTTTGTTGGCCTTGGTACACAAACATTAAGTGGCAATGAATGCCTTTCCAGTGAAGCACACTAGTTTAAAATGCTGCAACAGCCACACATGAAAGTAAAGGAACGCCACTCGGCATGAAGCACCTCAGGGAAAGAAAAGAAATGGAAAGGTGCCAAGACTGCACCCTTGAATCATTACTGAATTTAAAACAACCAAACCGAAAAGCAAAAGATCCACAGGGGACCACTGAGATGATTTCACTTTGATTATTCTATTAGAATATCTTCTGATTAAACAGTAAATGGAATATTTCAGTGATTGTCATTCAAACAGCAGGCTCTCTGGCTCATTTTCCTGCAGCATAAGTGCATTCAGTTGTCTACACCAAAATAAACAACAGTTTTTACTAAATTGGTGACATGCATGTATTATTAATGAATTTTGTAATATGTCTACAATATTGCAGAATACCTGGACATATAGATTATTGGTTCGGCTGGAGAGATGCATCGCTGCGGCTGGTCAGGCGGAGGACTTAAAGAAGGGGGAGACTGTCAAAAAGATTAAAAAAAAAACACAACAGTGATTGGTTACACATAAATACCTCAATAAAAGACAGAATTTACAATTCTTTCAATTATGATAATCAAACCAAATCAATCTTTGAGTTTAGCGCTTTGAGTTTGAGAAAGGCGCATTACAAATAAAATGTATTATTATAATTATTAATCTCATAATCTAGTTCATACCTGACTGTAAGAAATCCCTAAAGATCTGAATTTTCTAATATATGCAAATACTGCATCTCCTCTTCGCTTTATCTTCCTGACATGGGCCTGAAAACAAAAGAGGTTTGATTTGACATGGAAAATGCATATGGTGGTTATGGCATTCAGGCCTGCAGGGCACTACAGTCACATATTGGATTTGGATATTTGGACCCATATTGTCCAAAAATGCAAATGACCTACTGAAGTCCACATATATTGGCATTCTGTTCACTTACTTCCAGTTTCTTGATTCTGGCATCATATTGGGGTTCACTATTCACCTCACCGATTCTTTCCATCAAATTCTTCATCTTGAGGTCAGATTGCTCAACTGCAGTCCCAACCTTATCTGATATTATTTTTTCAACCTATCAATAAACAGATCACAACTGGAAGAGATGAAATTAAATTCTGACAAGTGTAAAACAGGTTTGTGAACCATTCAGAATTGAAGTAACAAAATACATTTTTGATTAAGAACATATAAATTAGTACTGTAACTTCGTTCTGCTGCTAGGCTGATTACTTTCTAGGTTGTAACAGTGTAACTCCCATTTCACAGACAAGACTTAAGCTAGTCCCAGACTAAAATGCATGTATTAACGGAAAGCTATTTGCACGGACATATCTAAAAAGATGTCAGTTCCATTGTTTTGTCTCAAGGTGCACACTAGAGGATGGATACACGACCCGGGCCCGACGGGACCCGTCGGGCCGGGCCGGGTTTGGACAGATATTTAGAAATTATGTTCGGGTTCGGGTCGGGCTCGGTCACATCAGCGCGATATGGAATTGAACATTTTAAATTTAAAACCGCTTATTATGTTGGTAGCCAATGTGCCTGATGCTTTCACGTGATGCAAACGTTCGTTTTTGTGATTAAAATACATGTAAAATATTACCATAACATCTGTCTTCCTGTGTGCGGAAATTTGTTAATGTAGCCGTGACAACGAAACACGTGCATGGGCGCCCGCGTTAAGTGCGCTTGTTTCTCCGTGCGCGCTGATGCTCATCCTGCTGACATTTCCGAATGTCTTCCTACAGTTGCTTAATAAAAGCAGGCTTTCCACACAAACAAACGCACATGTGTCATTAGTATGAGAAAAAAAAAAGGGATTTTAACTGTCGGTCTCGGGTCGGGCTCGGACATAAATATCTTTATGCCTGTCGGGCTCGGGTCGGGTTCGGTTGCTGCTCTGTCGGACGCGGGCCGGGCTCGGACAAAAAAATTCGGCCCGATCCGAACTCTAGTGCACACCAGTAATGTTTTTTTCTAAGATACGTTTATAAAAGTACCTTAAATGTCCCAATTGAAGGCCTAATCCTGGCTTAATCTAAGCCTTGTCTGTGAAACCAGGCCTAAGTTTCTAAACAGAAGAAACTGGTATCAATGTTGATTGTCAACTGTCTGGTTATCAACATTCTTCAAAATATCTTCTTTTGTGTTCAGCAGAAGAAAGAAACTCATACAGGTTTGAAAGAACATGAGGGTGAGTAAATGATGACAGAATTACATTTTTTGGGTGAACTATTCTTTTAAAGATGCATTGTGTAATATTTAGGAGGATCTGTTGACAGAAATGCAATATCATATACATAACCATGTACTCTTACTTATGGCGCTATTTCACTCCATGGTACCGCTCGGTACGGCTCAGCTCGGTGCGGCACAGTTTGGCTCGCTTCGCTTTTCCACTGCGTGGTACGACTCGGCACGGCACGGCTCGGTTTGCTTTTCCACTGCAGTTAGTACCGCTTCAAAGTGGGTAGGATTATAGACTGATCGTTATAGTTTATCTGCTCCTCTGCAACCAACGAGAGGAACGTCTGCACTTCGTCCACTGACCACGATTCAGCCATTTCTTTTTTGGAATTTTTTTTTTTCTTTCTTTTTTCTTCAAGCAAGTAAAGCAAGTAGTTTTAAAACAGGTGCTACAGCGGTGGCTGTTACTGGCTATTTAAATCTAGCGGGTTTGAGGTCTCGCAAATATAATGCTGCTTGTAGTGACAATTCTGTCTGACCAATCAGTATCTGCAGTGTTTTCACGTCACATTTTAGTATCAATACGGTACGCTTGGAACCTCAACAGAGGTGGTACCATTTAAAGCGAGCCGAAGCAAGCCATACCGTACCGTGTCCATGCAGTAGAATGCGCCAAAGCATGTCGAACCAAACCGTACCATGCAGTGGAAAAGCGCCATTAATGAACACCGTGGGTCTCCTTACATTGAAATGGACCGACATGTTTCTACATCGGTCAAACGTGTTTCGTCACTATGTTGTTCTTCATGCAAACAAGCTAGCTAAAGTCAGCGAATAAAACACTGACACAATGATGAACAAGTAACAATAATATACACAATAACATATTGTTTTACTGAATAATTAAAGCTGCAGTTCGTAGTTTTTCCTCTTTGTCGCCATCTCTGTTTGAAATCTGCAATTGCAGTTATTCGTGGAATTATCAACTGTACGTGGGTTGTGCCTCGACACGGCACAGCACGGATGAATGTTATGTTTAGAGGATTTTTTGTTTTGTAGATACTGTCATTCAGAATCACAGACTCTAGTTTTCGGGAGTATGACCAACATAAGAATTTTTTCTGGAAAAAGTCATCTGAACAAGTAAGTAACATCCACTTTTGTTCTGACCAATTAAGGGAAAAAAAGCATTGCAGTAAATCACGCTGATTAAATCTAACGATCGCTTATCATATCACGTCAAACCGTGCAAATTATATGTTGTTCTAAAAATGTTAACATTAACAACATCCGCATTGCGTAACTACATTTAATGCCCTTCAGATATCTATCCTTGTTTTCGCATTCGCCCGGTTGCAGTCTCTTTTTTCTGTAGCCACTCCGAAGTCTTTTGCATTTTACAACGGGTGAATCTCCAGTTGTCACTGGTGATTGTTGTTTGAACCTTTCTGGATCCGCCATCAAATTAATAAGTTTAATTATATGAAGTGCTGTGAGAAAAGGCTATAAATCTCCACTTCCAACATCCTCACACTCATAGCCTACTAGCCGAGACACCTTTATGTGTACAGATGTGACGTAATGACACAAAGACATGCTCAAATTTCCCACGGAAATCCACCAGTACCACTGGAATTAAAAACATTATTACAAGCTTACCATTTTTAATTGAGCTAAGGCAAGCAGATAGTTGTGAACACTGGCTGGTTATGTACAGGGGTGGTAAAAGTACTCAAAAATTATACTCGAGTAAAAGTATATATACCTAAATAAAAAATTACTCCAGTAAAAGTAGAAAGTCCTCCATTAAAACATCACTTGAGTAAAAGTACAAAAGTATCCGATTTAAAACGTACTTAAGTACCGAAAGTAAAAAGTAAATATTCAAACTGTAAATATCAATAATTAAACATTGCATATCACTCCCAAAACAATTGATCTGTTTTAATTGAACAAATTATTAGATACTGCAATTAAGAATTTGTTAGATTTGCAATCATAAGAGACAATGAAGCACCTTGCATCAATTCTAAACAATTTCATTAAGTTTAGTGACAGCATATTATGGTGCAATGACTGGTAGGACATTCTTTGATACAAATGTTACAATTTAAATTGAATTATTGTGGTTTGATTCCGATCTTGATTCAATAGATTCATTTTGATAAATATTTGGTACAGTAGATGCATGTTAATTTTTAAATTAAGAAAATCTCACCTAATTCTGTAAACATAGGCTACAGAGAGCCCTGTCAGCTGGTATTATTACATGTTAAAAATACATGTGATTTTTATTATAATAACAACTTTATAATATTTTAATGATATAAGTAAAAATATAATAAATATATAGTGCATTTGTGTTTATTTACAATTAACTAGTAGTAAAGAGATTAACGGCACCCCATAGCAGGCGCTAGCTATCTGTCACATCACATTTAAAAGCTCCAAAACGGTATTTATTGTTTGAATTTCATAATAAAATTGACAGAATCTGAGAGCTGAGGATTTGTTCCATATCAAAAGTAACCTACTCTGTCTTGTCTGTCGGTGTCAGTGTCCTCTTTGCTTCGCGATTTTTCTCTGCGTGAGAAAATGGATGTGTGTCGTGAGAGCGTGTGGAAAGTGTCAATTGCGTGAGTCTCACACTGAATGAGTGAGAGTTGGCAGCTCTGCAATAGACATGTTCCATAACATTAGCTGCATCAAACAGAAGATGTGCAAGATACAAGGGATCTCAGGATCATTGCTGAGCAGAGCTGCACCTTCACCTGTTTCTGCGGTCATTTTCCACAATGGCGAACTGACTGCTATGTGAGCGTATGCTGGCAAAGAGCTTGAGCATTCTTTTTTTCAAAATAAAACCAAGTTTTTCATTGGTTTGGAAAGCCAGTGTAATAAATACTTGGAGCAGGCATGGGGAAATGTAACTGAGTAAAAAGTAAACTTTGTCTTCAATATTGTAGTGGAGTAAGAGTAAAAGTAGATGCAAATAAAACATACTCAAGTAAAGTACAGACCCCCGAAAAAAATACTTAAGTAAAGTAACGAAGTATTTCTACTTCGTTACTTACCACCACTGGTTATGTACTTGCTCAAAAAAAATGTGGGATAATTTTTAACCCAACATAGTTACAGACTGGAGCTTTAAGTAAACATAATTTCTTAATTTATCTCTGTAAAGAAACCTCATTGCTTAACTGGCTACTCTCTGCTGTCTCAGACGACAACAATTTCCAGTTGGCCACCGTAACTTCTGTTGGTTGGAATTCACAGCCTCACCACTAGATGCCGCTAAAATTTACAGAGTTTAAGAAAGATAGTAGAATCATTTCAAAACTCTCAACTAAAATTTATTTGCAAAGTAGCCATGTAATATGTAGGATAATGTTCAGTCTGTCAGACAGTATTAAAAATAAATCCCTTTAGGGTGCTAAAAGATCTTGATTACCAATGTACACCTGACATACTGTAAATAAATTAGCTTTAAAGTTGGCAAATTTGTAATAGTCCTTTCTCTTCTCTATAGTGAAGTATAGTGAAACGGCTTCTCAAACAAAAAATGTAGGACAGGACTTGATTTTGTCGATCGGGAATTGATTGGATGGTTGTGGTTTGCTATTGCTGTAAAGTAATGTGTGTGACAGGTTGTCCCGTCCTCACACCAGCAACATAGGCTATTTCATCAGAGAAGAGATTAAAGATTACGTGCGCACATTAATTATAATGAAATTTTAATAATTTATAATGAATGCTGCCCTATTTTATAAAATTGCATTGTCAATTTTGATCTTGATTGTTGACTTTATGGTCTATGGTAAAAGAAAATGACATTTCCCAGAATGCTCTTTACCCTAATGACTGGTTTCACAGACAATTATTGCCCTAATTGCATCCTTCGATTGAGATGTTAAACCGAGATCCTGACTTTGCGTTCATTAAAAATATCAGAATGTCCTTCGAAAAAGAGTAGGAGTTTAATCCCGTCATCCTGGCCAAATTTGCCCATTGGCCTCTGTCCATCATGGCCTCCTAATCATCCCCATATATATATATATATATATATATATATATATATATATATAGCCTCATCACTGTCTCCTCTCCACCAATAAGCTGGTGTGTGGTGGGCGTTCTGGCGCAATATAGCTGCCGTCGCATCATCCAGGTGGATGCTGCACATTGGTGGTGGTTGAGGAGATTCCCCTTCTATGTAAAGCACTTTGAGTACCCAGCGCTATATACATGTAACAAATTATAATTATTATTAATTGAACTAAGGCCTAATCCTGGCTTAGTCTAAGCCCTGTCTGTGAAAACAGGTCTAAATATCACCACGTTTTGTGATGCTGTATTGATATCTTTTTGATTGCTGTTTTTTTCTTTTGACTGTAATGTTACTTAACATGATACAGATGAATGTCCATCCATTAAATAAATAAATACGTTCTCAGTAATTCAGATAATAAATCCACATTACAAAAACAACACGTTTGTGTAACTGTATGGGATTTCTTAGAATTGCAAATCAGTAAATTATTCCTGATATTCAAATTCATAAGTTAAGCAACACCCTGTGAGTTGTGGCCAATTCAATATTAATTCCAGCTCATGAAAGGAGAATTTTGCACAACCATAAATGTAAAGTACAATAAAAGTAACTTACTTTCATTAAAAAAAACCATATCTAAGTCATTATTATCGGTAAAGAATATCATCCAAAGAACGTAAATGACAAACTTGCCTCGGACCGAGGGAGCTTGTTCGGCCTCTGCCATGTTTCCTCTTCATGTCTGCTCCTTTTCATAACTGAGATATAAAGATGCAAAGCACATTTCATTTCGAATGATTGGCGATAACATATTATAATTAAAACCAAACAAATTAGAGATAGAATGAATCATTAGTTCATTTACCACCGTCAATTTAAACATGTGCACTTCGTTTGAGATTAACCAACGATTCACTCGTAGCCGTTTTATTTATCTTTACTAATACAAGCGGGTTATCGTAGACAATCCTATGCTTTTCATACTTCAAAATCAATGAAGGGCTTTCTATATATAAACATCCACACTGAAGGAAACAAGCAAACCGGAAGTGACGTACCTAAACAGTATGGCAACAAGATCGCCACTCTTCCAGCTGCACGAATGCAGAGCCATATAGAGTGCACGAATGGTAACAGCCTTTCCTATGAATCGCAACGCAAGCTACATTCAACCATGGAGAACCAGACGCCTCTGACAACTGCAGCTAACATTGATGCAAAAAATTAGGAGTAAACGATGAAATGTGCAATCCAAATGGCTTACTAAATATGCTGGCCTTGAAAGTAAGCTTTCTATGACCATGCAGGCATATTATAACGCGTTTTCGAAACCATTGACTCTAGCGCTTGCCATACAACGCGCGTAACAAACTCCAAACGGAGCCCGCGAATGCTATCTGTGACACCGCGTGCGTTGTTTTTGAACAAGACAAACAGAAAAAAAACTATTTCCAAAACAACCCACCTGAACAGAATGCCGAATTTGTAGTAGCCAGTGGACAGCTTATTGTGTATTGCCCCTGTGCGGGATTTCTTGCGTCCCGTCACGAACGGTATTGGACAACCGATGCAGGCTTTGTGATTGTGAATGAATCGTTTTTGAGTCGGATCTTTGTAGTGATTTGATTGAACCGGTTCACAAAACCGTACGTTTCATTCACGAATGTGGCTAAAGAATCAGAATATTTCATTGATGGAGCGAAAAACAAGCTGAATAATAGAAAGAATAATTACAAATATTATTGTATGACAATTTTATATGTAAATTAAGTAATATAAAACGTATTTGTAAGATATTTTTAGTATTAGTCTATTTTAAATGTAAATTATATTTATACACTAAGACGAGTTTTAACTTAAAAAAAGAGAAACGGTCAAAGCCTAATGGGTTTATTCGACGTAGAAATCTTGACGCGTCATGGCTGAAAATAATCACTGAGTCTGTTTTTTAACCGCTTCTTTAAAACGAACTTTAAGAAATAACCGCGGACCTTCTCTCACTTGTTGAAAATCAGCAGTGGCAATGCTTTTTTCTCACGCTCGTATTTCTTTTTACTATTGGCTGCTTAAAAAAAAAAAATTATTGGTTTTGCTCAACCCTACAGTATGATGTTTAGTCTAGGAATGCAAATATTTTTTTCTCCACCAGATTGCTTAGCTGCCTGAATGTAATCTACATTAACTTTCTCCCTAGTCTCACAAATTCAAGTTGGACCCTTAAAAGCGCCACCCAGCGGTTGGGGATGTTTTTGCCATTGCAGACTGTTGACATCTCTGTCCCATGCACAGGAGTTCTGTGAGAGCAGCACCATACACGTTTTACAGTGCGAGGCTTGCTCGGAAACATAATGAAATGTTTTCCCCTCTAAAAAATACCCAATTAACAACGTCTTTGATTGAGATATAAAATGTTGTAAACCAGGTGTACCCTAAGCCTAAGGCCAACACGCATAAACAATTCACACCGAACCTCTTGGGTGCTGCAAACGAATACTGCTATGCCACAGCGTGGGAAACTAGCCTATAATATTTCCATTAATGACTATGAAACTACACTTAGTGTCATTCGATCCACACTACACAAAGGTGTACTGTTATATACAGTCAAACAAAAATGTATTCAGACACCTTCAACATTTCTCACATTATCACAGTTTATTCGCTATAGTTTAGAAAATGGTAATAAAATATGACAAACTCAGAGTTATCAAATCAGTTGATATTTGCCCATCCTTCTGTTAGACTGTCTCACAAATGAATTAAGTTGAATAGCTGTCAGTTGTCAGCTGTTATATTTAAGTATTTAATTAGATAATACCAATTTAGGTTAACCATTTACCAAGCAATGCTTAATTTGGTTCAGTCTGTGGTGTAATAAGGTCACATTAGCATTTAAAGAAGAAAAAAACATGGTCAGGTCAAAGTGTCTGAATAATTTTAGGTCCCAAATTTTTATAAATTGTACTGGTAGTCCACTATGAAGAATTTTGGGGTATGTCACATGTTTACTATAAATTAACTATAGTGTGCACAGTAAAAAAAAAAAATTGTGAAAAAATGTCTGATTCATTTTTGGTTTGACTGTAGCTAGTGCAGGGACCACAGCTACATACCCTATATGTTGAGACAGGCTGTCCCTGTTTATTCAGAATAGTGGTAAATCTAAAAATTTTCCCCTTCCAATGACCAATATTTTATTTTAATTTACTTTTGGTTTCTGGAGTTTTGAATATTTGATTGCATTCTGGAATGGGATATATCATTCTGGAAATCTACTTCTTTGGTCAATCCATTGATTTTGAGTTTTAAGGGTTGTGTATGTAATCTTTGTTTGCACTGTCTTCTTGTCTTGTAACTGTATTTGCTCACATTTTCTTTGTGAGAAAATGTAACTGCTCACATTTTCTTTGTTTTACATTGCATGGGCATTCACTTTACATTACTTCTCAAACAGACATGATACCGCTTCCCTGCATTCACGCATGACTCTATACCCAGCACCACAGAAGATAGTATGAAGCTGAAATACAAAACCCTCAGGGAAAACCCAGAGCTGCAGTTTGAGTGTGAACATTGCTTGATTATATATAGGCCTATGTAATGTCTAGAAAATAAGGGCCAGTATGATGGTTGAATTGAATGAACCAAAATGGAAGGGGTGCTTGGTTTCTCACATTTTGTGTGTGTGTGTGTGTGTGTTTTTGACATGTAGAGCTAAAAAAATAGAAATTTTTACAGATGTGTTAAAAAAAACTACATCAGCTAAGAACTTCACAGGCAGGAGGAGCGTGTTCTCCTTTGAGATGTAAAGGCATAGCCATGTTCTGCACCTGCTGGAGTAGCCTGCTAATGAGTAAATCATGTTCATTGCGATTGCAGAAAATGAGAAAATGGCAATTTCCTTCTGTACGAGAGGATAATGGGAGTTGGGAGCTGAGTCTGACTGTGTAGCAAGTGTTCTGCCTCTGATAATCTTCCATGAGCTTGAGCTTGAGTCCTTCCCACAGGATCTGGTGACATCACACAGAGAGCTTTCCTATGAGTCATGCCTGTGTTTTGAATGCGTAGTTTGAATAGCTTGTCACGTTTATTGAAATGATTCAGAGGGGGGTTATACTAAAATAGAGAGGTAACATGTCATCATGTGGTGCTTTTTGGATGCAGTTCTTGAATGGAGCATCCGAGAATCAAGAAATATATCAAATAAAAATTCTGTCATCATTTACTCACCCTCAAGTTATTTCAAACCTGTATGAATTTCTTTCTTCTGTTGAACACAAAGGAAGATATTTTGAAGAATGTCAGGAACCAGACAGTTGATATCCCATTGACTTCCATAGTAGGGAAAAATACTATGGAAGTCAATAGGGTATGCTCAACTGTCTGGTTCCTGACATTCTTCAAAATATCTTCCTAGGCCTATTGTTTGCCTTCATATCTGTATGTTGTAATAATGGAAAGGCAAAGTAGGCTATACAGTAAAAACCTGTTATTTTCGTAATCAGCTATGTTCATTATGGTGTTTTATGTTCATGTTGTTTTAGTCGATTTAATTTATGACCATCCCTGAATACCTGAAACATTGTCACAGTTATTATTATAGATATTTTTACCTATTTAACACGATTTGTTTGATTCATGCAATTAGACCAGAACACCTGAGGGGATAAGCGCATAAGTGGGTGTTGTGGGTATGTAACGAGCTGAGATAAAACGCTCGAGGTTCCCTCATCTCATCAAGATAAGTATTGACCGACTGATGTAGAAACGCATGGAATCGAGCATGTAGCCTAATGAACGGTAAGATGAGTATAATGTAAGATGTGTGTATGTGTGTGTGAGCAGCATCTGCGCTGATGAGCCCCTGATGTGTCCGAGCAGCGCTCGCTCGCTCACTGTAGGCTACATTGGAAATGATGAGCTCAGTGGTTTCCGCAGTGAAGTTTGGCTCTGGAATTTCAAACGCACGTAGGCTACGTCACCGAGAGGCAATCCCACACCGAAACGACTCAGACGAATCACGCCGCGACAGGTTAAAGCTCCACAAACAGAACCAAGGTAGGGTAATCCGCAATAAAGTATTGGCAAGTTTATGAACATTTTATTTATTATAACTTTTACGCTTATGTAACCTACGTTAGCTACGACAAGTGACGGCTGGAATGACATTTAAACGCTCTGATGTTTGAGACCGATGACCAACTGACGAGATTTGAAGAACGTTGCTCTGAAAACTGTTTTCTTCTAGGGGGTGTCTTGCTCTAAAACAGGGTGTAATTCTCATTTTCACCTTAAGGATGTTTTACTGACGGCATCCCTCAGTTTCAGAGAGGCTGTGGGGAAAGAGGACTGTGAGACTGTCCTGTGGTCCTGCTGGCAGATTCAATCCCAATTCTTGCAGATTCAGTTACCAGCGTGAGAGTCTCGCGGTTCTATTCATCGACGAAGGGTCATGGATAATTTATAAAGATGCAAACCACTGGATTAATTTCATTCACATGGTTCTGTGGTTGAACTTAAAGGAATCGTCGGTGGGAATAATTATCCATATTTCCAACCTGGCTGGTGAGAGGAGGAGGACTGTTGCAATGTCACCCCATTCAACATCTTTGGAGCTTTGTGGAAGAGGGATGCTGTGAGTAGGCTATCACTGTTTTCCCCTCTCTGTTTTCGGTAAAATTCACGTGGTTCATTACGATGTGGTTTCTTAAGGGCAATGGAGAATGAACATAAACGTTTTCAAATTCAGTCTCACCATTCAGTTACACTGATATGAATTTGATGCAGCAATACGCGGCTTTTTCCTGCATCATTAGGGACGCGCGATCCTAATGGCATAAAATGAAGAAAGGGGAATTGGTTATTTTATATCGTTAGAATTTAGCGGGGTTTAACAATATGTTGTATTTTATTGAGTTATGTTCAACAACACGCTCTTGTTTTACCTGTAAGAAAACTCGTGTCACGATCATGTGAGCTTCCCTCAGGAGTGCGCTTCGTTTTTGCTGGATAAAAAAGAAATAAAAGAACAGAAAAAAATTATTTGTAATTTGAAAAGGGTTTACATGATAGAGGACTTGTCTATGCTTCCTTTGATGTGTAACAGATGAATGCGGATTTTGGTCGAGTTGTTGATCCAACTTCGAATTACAGCTAGCCTACGTAGGCTACTTTTCTCTTAAAACAGCGCTGATTTTATTTTTAATTGAGCATAGGGATTGGTCATTTCGTTTTTTTTTTTTTTTTTTTTTTTTTTTAATAATGAATATTATGAATATTAGTTGCTTCTGTTGTAAAGTTGTGACGCGCATACTATAGGTTACTTTCCCATTGGATATGGTGTCCTAGCGTAGCCTACTGAAGTTCCAGCTGAGAACGCAAAACGAGACGCGTCAATAGGGGGCGCACTTGCATAGTGGTCGTTTTGAGGAAATTAATGAGGAATCAAAATAAATATTCATCTAGATATATTCCCCATGTTAAGATCTCTGTCACGTTGTAAGAACACTGACATCGTATTTGCCTAAAATAACAAATCAGGTCAGTTTTTTTATTCACGCAAACAGAAAAATCTACATAAATGAAGCCGCCCCCCCCCCTCTTTAATTAATTACATTAAACTAAAAGATCATATCAATGTTAAATGTAATTGTCATAAGACCTGGTTTCCAGTCACATTCATATATGTTTGTAACATTGTTCCTAATTATACCTCTGATGATTTTTTTTTTGAGTAGCTATAGCCTATTTAGAGCATGAACACAGCAAATTTTTGCTTATATAAAAACATGATGTGTTGGACAAAATGCCACGTATTAATTTACAACAGTGATTCAATACATACAGAAACTTAAACAAGGATGTTGCTTTATTTGCACATCTATATTTAAAAAAAAAGATTAATTCACTGTAAAGCTAAATTTAAGCATCTAGGCAAAAATGCATCACATTTTGAGTCTTGGTCTCTTAAAACAAGTCTAGATCAAATCACACAAAGCATGATATATTCACCAATCTCTGCTCAACTGCATTTAAACAAATCAACCATTCATGTTGCTCTACTGAATTCTTATCAGCCGAAACGAATAAATCTTGCTTTCTCAGTAATTTATCTTTATTAATGATGATATGATGCATTATTCTTCATGAGAATCGCAAGCTTCAACAGCCCCTGCACCATATGCCGTTTCTCTGCAGTTTTATGCCTTGCTTTACAATGCATCTGTTTGCGTACACATGCTGGCCACAGTAGCGGAGGGCCTGTGAGGTTCCTCCGCTCAGTCAGTCCAAGACTTTTCATGAGATGATGTCAGCTCCGCTCTCTTCTGCCCTGCTTGCTGCTCAGCAGTGTCACATCTAATATTCATCATTTGCTCATTGCTAGTTATTCATTGCCTAAATTCCAAAATGAGATTATAAAATCCTGCTGCGCTTCTCGCCGTTATTGTGTAACTCCACTGGATGCAATATAGGTATTGTTGGTAAAACTAAAATATGTATTAAGCAGTGTTGCATAAGATTTAGATATGTGGAGTCATTTTGCGTCTCTTCTTTAAGAAGAAAGTCCTAGCAGTGAATTACATGGTATATTTTGTAAATCTCTGAATGCATTATATCAAAAACAGCCTCTGTTGTGTGTGTGTGTGTGTGTGTGTTTGTTCTGCAGGGAATGAAGTCGAGCACTATGGGGCTTTCCAGGTTGGTTCTTCTGACTCTTCCAGCTCTCCTTACCCTCATCAGCGTCTCACATGCGGCAGAGAAAGTGCCCATACTGAACATTGCTGTGATCCTGGGTCAAACACGCTACATTTCCGATCGAGATATACGGGCTCTGTGGAGCAAAGATGATCCCATTGATGTCAATGTGGTGACCCTGCTGGTGAATGAAACAGACCCCAAAAGCATCATCACCCATGTGTGCGATCTCATGTCTGGGACTAAAATCCATGGAGTGGTGTTTGGGGACGGCACAGACCAGGAAGCCATTGCGCAGATTTTGGATTTTATTTCCTCTCAGACTTTGATACCCATCCTGGGGATCCACGGAGGCTCGTCCATGATCATGGCGGATAAGGTCAGTCTGTAGTATGTCAAGCATCAGCTCACCTGGAGCAGGGTACATTATTGAATACTAAAGTGCTCTGCTTTTCAATTTTGTTTACCTAGTTTCTGGAGCGGAAGATGAGCTCGAAATATTATTGAGATCACAAAATTAGTTCAGTTGGTAAAAATGTGCACTCTTAATGTGGTTTGGTAATGACAATGATGTAAAATAATATCATTAGTGCAACGTGCAGTCGTGCCTTAACTGTTCCTCTGACAAATTACAATATGGAGTTATTTCGAAACATATGTTCCATAAAAAAAATTGCATTCCACTAGAGTAATCACTTTACTGAATCAGATACCAAATGTCTCTTTATACTGAACCATCATGATTTCAATCACAGCTGTCATCATGCAACACTCAGAAAGAGGAAAAAAACAAAACTCGGAATTGAGATCAGTTTATGGTACAATTTAAGATGGTAAACCCAGAGAGATGATAATTTGCCACTCTGTTGACTTTGTTCCATTTCCATTACCGACTGACCACTAACTGCACATCTGAATTTCCACTCCCAAAAAATCCCATTGCAGATCTGCATTGAGTTTATATAATAATCCTGTTTCTTATGAGCGCTCGCTGCTGCATTTAAATGTTTACTCTCTTTTCATCTCGAGATGTCGCTGTATCAAATGAAGCAACGTTTTGAAAGCTTATTCTCGGGAGACTTTCTTCAGCGGTACATTAAGTCATTCTAAAGCACTCTGTGTTGATCCTTAAGGAGATAAATGTCGGGCTGTTTTAACTCACAGGGCCCTTTGTGTCTTCTTTTGTTGAATAATACATTGTGCATACATTTTAAACTGTATGTCGCAAGGATGTGAGTATATACTACCAGTGACATGTAAATGTGAACTTTGCTTGGTTTACATACATCTATGTCATGGTAACTTTATGAAATCACTGTATGCTTCACCTAGAGCTGGGACGATACACCTATCTCCTGATTCGATACTATCACGATACTTGGATGCCGATACGATATTTAGTGTGATTGTTTTTTAAGAATTGCGATTCGATATTGCAATATTGTATTTTTTTTAACACTAGACCATCGGGAAAAGTTAAATCCTACACTTATACAGACTGTACATGATGTATAAGATGAGTCATATTTACAAAAACAAATCATCACATCTTCCTTACTTTTATTTCAGAACATCATACAATACTATATTCTCTTGAATAAATGATTCAATAACAAATACATTTTTAACAGACACTTGTCGCCACTTAGTAGCGAAACAATGTAATCAATAAATGCGTTACACCAAGTTTCTATCAAAAGCTGATTTTGATCGCTATCGTAGACATCAGTGTTCATATTTGAACTTTAAACTTTTATCCAAGTACTAATATGATAATTTTAACTATTGCAGCACAGAAACAATGACACTATGAGATTGAAAAGACTGTTTGTTAGGGCTGGGCGATATGGCCTAAAAAAAATCCCAGATGAAAAATCCCTTGATTTTCCCTTCTGGGATTTGATCTGGATTTCCCCCTTGGGGTTAAAGTGCAATCAGAAACAACAAGCCAAAAAGACAAGATGGCAGGCCCTGCCTTTGTAAACAGTGAAAATGTAACATACAGTGTTATGTTGTTCTCATATTGTGACATAGTGTTCTCCAGCTGTTTTATGGACCTCTTTCCGTGGATGAAAAACACTGATCGATCGATTTTATTACATTTCAGTAAGTTGAACTGTATCTTTCAAATTACCTATTGATCATTCGTGTTTATTTACTAATATCTAGTAGTAAAGAGTAACAGATGATCGGTTCACGTGCCGCTTGAACTGAGATCTGTCAGCGATCTGTCACGTCACATTTACAAGTGCCAAAATGTGTTTATTGTTTGAATTTCGTAATTAAATTGACAGAATCTGAGAGCTGAGAATTTGTTTCATATCAATAGTAATCTTCTCTGTCTTGTCTGTCGGTGTCAGTGTCCTCGGTGTGGCGTGAGAGCGTGTAAAAAGTGACAATTGCGTGAGTCTCACGGTGACAGCCCTGCAGATTCAGTTGGTAAATGTTTTTGGCGGGTGTGCTAGTGCTGCCGCGGTCTTGTTCACTTGCCATGTTGTTTGTGTATAGTTTGTATATAGTTTGGAACTACGGGAGTCCAGAGGGGAGCGTCGGCGGATGTTAAAGAGAAAACCGTTTTTCATTAGACAAGTCGACGTAAACTTCACATTTGAGTCAATCGATAAAATTGATTTATCACTCAGCCCTAGTGTTTGTGAAGCTGTTTCATGACAACTCTCTCTGCGGCAGCGGCAACACAGCTTTGAATGTTGCGATATGATTTTGTCAAAGTTTAATAGACAGTCGAATTGAAAGATCGCGTGGGTGTTTGAATCGAGATCACAGTCTTTTAAAGATAAATCGTGCAACTCTATTGTCTTATCTCTCTCTCAGCATATGAGTATCTTTTCAGTGCTTTCAGTCTAACGTCTCTTCCACGCATCCACTTGGGATATTACGTCACTCAACACTTCTCAGATAGCAAAATTGTTTGGGGCCTTTTATGGCCCAAACACTGGCAATCATATCGCCAGGAATGCAGGGCCCAAACAGTTTTGCTAAAAGCACGCCAGAAAGCTGCCAAAAAAATGCCAATGCCTTACCGGACGAGAGCCAGAAGACCCTAAACTGGCCCATATTCATGCCATAATATCCCTCCACCACCTCAAGCTGCGCCACCACCAATTCCGGAACTCTTCAGGGTTGCCATCCATTTTCCAACATCGTACACAAACCAAACAAATGCCAGATATCCAGAAAAGGCCCAGAAGATTTTGCTATCTGGGTTATTAGATAACAACACATTTCATCCTCTGTTGGAACGAAAGTGGCTAACTTCTGTCAACCTCATCTACAAGCAAGGACAAAAATAAAGCAATTGAATTTGAATTAATAGCGATTCTGGAATCAAAAAAAATTATTTTAGAATCAAAAAAATTGTGATAGCTAGATGATTCGGATTTTACTCCTAGCCCTAGCTACAGCTCTTCAAATGTGCTTTGTTATTTATAACTTTGTGTGCATTTTTAATGCCCTAAAGGTTGCATTTTAGTGGCATGTCAAAGTGATAGTCATTTGATTAGATTCTGAGAACCTTTACTGGTTAGGAGAGACAAGGCGAAATCATTGGTAGCTCATGCCTTTTCATTCTTCAGGAGACAAGAAAGCATACATGTGGTAATTAATGTTGGGCCGCTGGGCAGGTCTTTCTTCATTTAGTGCACAAACAGCAGAATTTGAACCCAATAAACACAGGGATCATTGGCATGTGTCAGGGGATCCTTTGTTTTATATCTAAAGTGCTTCCTCCCACTTAATGCGGCCAATGCACAGTCACGTTCACGGCTAGTTATGGCCAAAGATCAACTGACTGTCTTACTGACGTTTTTAGGTTGCTTTTTCCATATATCTCCAGCCTGGAGCAATTGATTTAAGACACATGATTGTCATTTAATATACACAGGTGCCAAGAGAGGCAACATACAATGGAGATAGCCATTTAGGCAATTTAGCTCTTTCTCTCTTCCATCACTGACAGGGAAATGCAGTGATCTGTCTTGCCAGTGTGGATATATAAATTCTCAAGTTCTTATCCATTTATATACTCCTAATAGATCCCAATAGATTCATAATATGCACACTGTGGCTCAAACTAAAGCCTCTGCTATCTTTGAACTGGTTAGATTCTTTCCGGTGATTCGACACATTCAGTCGTAAATGCATGTGTCAACATTGCGTTTGTTATGTACAGACTAATCTGATGCAGAGTTCTAAAACAAGAGTTTTAAATTTTGGTAGTTGTGTGTGGCTTTTACAGAACTATTTTGATGATGTCAACTGTCCTGTTTGTGCTTTGAACACACAAAGTTTTTTCTGTGTAGAGCAAACACCATTAATCTTATTGTGACCTCATTTAAGGCATGTAGAGAGTTGTTCATGGACATGGTGTTTAAGGAGTCTGCTGATCATGACGTTCTCTTTTGGACGAGATTAAAGACTTGAGTTTGAAGGAAGGGCCTTGTCACCCCAGAGAGGTGTGTAATGCATGTGAGAGCATACCATATGGACACAAAAATTAGCCCAGGACCTATCTTAGAAATTCAGCTGATACAGGAGTCATCATAATGTAGCCTAGAGTTGTTAAAAAATACCGACTACGGTACCAAGATCGATACTGAAATGTAAAAAATGTGACGCTTTGTGCGCTGTTGAGCGGAATCACCTCTGATTGCCCATTGTACTTACGCGCTCATCGGATATGTCTGTGATTGGTACAATGATCAGCGCTTCAAAAACATGTTGTAAATATACATCAATGACGCTCCTCACCGAGCACTTACACAGATACAGACGGGAGCGCTGATAGACGCCTGCTTGTGCTTGCAAACGCTCCCGCTCCCGTTTTTTAAAAACGCTTTAAAAACACTTCCGTGTGCTCTCAAATGCCTCTGTGCGTTGATCATTGTAGCCAATCACAGACATATCCGATGTGCGCATGAACACAATGGCCAATCAGAGGTGTTTACGAATTTGCTCAACAGCGCTCAAAGCGTCACAATTTTAAAATGTCAGTAAAACTGGCTTATCTTGGGCATAATTCTCTAGTCTAGACAACCTACTATTTGCAAGCTGATACAAAGTATCAAAGAGTAGGTTCCAAAGAGTTGGTAAACTTTTTAAAAGCAGTGGCCTCTGGTTTTGTGGTCAATGTTTGTTCTGTTCAAAAGTTTGGTGTCAGCAAGATTTTTAATGTTTTTAAAGAAGTCTCCTATGCTCATCTGCATCAAGGCTGCATTTATTCGATCAAAAATACAATAAAAACAATAAAGCTGTGAAATATTATTTCCAATTTAAAACGACTGTTCCCTATCGGTCAGTCACTACAACGTAGGTCATGACTGACCAATAGGAATCTCGCTAGAGAGGCCAATCTACTTCGAGTGAAACTAAAACAAGCCAATACACATTGGCGTGCAATCATTTGCAACAGCTGTGCAGCCTCGCAGCGCGGGTATTTAACAAGCAGCTGGTGCGATTGCACACTAACTTTTTGCTTCGGAGCCAAGCACTTCGTATGCTGAACAGAGTGAATTTGAAAGCAAGCCTCTTCTGGATCTCTCCACTTTGGTGCGGGCGTGACGGCACAGCAGCGCGAGCGGTCTTTTTCTCTTCTCTCTCTCTCTTCTTTGTTTGTTGTTTTAAAACTGAGCAAACAAAAAAGCGGTTTTCACGGCTGGTAAGGTGCGCGGTTAAAGCGCTCAACGGCCGTTTTTACGGTTGGTAAGGTGCGCGATTAAAGCGCTCAACGGTCGCTTTCACGGCTGGTAAGACCAGCGAGAGAGAATCGCGCACAGACAGGTGCACATTCCTGTCTGTGTTCGCTGTGACCGTTCCCCTGCGTGCTTCAGCACCAAGGAGAGCAGTCTCTAAAAGAGCTTACACAGATAGTTTGCGTCTTTTTCAAGATGACATTCTATCTGTGTGTTTCTGGATGCGGTCGTTACCTGGGGTCGCGGGATGGTCACGATCGCTGCCTTGTGTGCCTGGGCCTCGAACACGCACAGGCAGCGTTCGTGGATGAGTCATGTACCCATTGTGGGACGATGACCATCTCGGAGCTGAGGTCGAGACTCACGTTCCTGCAAAGGGGCAGAGTCCCCGTGCCTGCACCTCGTTCCAACCCCCCTTCGCGGGTTGCTACGGGCAGTGACACGGGTGACCTGAGGATTACAGTGAGCGCGCTTCCTTCGGGGAACCAACCCCCTAGGAACCCTCACTCCTCTCATGCTCCGCAACCAGTTGAGCTGCCAATGGAACGTTCTGGACCATCCTCGAGATGTGTACCAGTCGTTTCGTTCGGCGCTCCCTGCGACGACCAGATGTCGATCGCTGCATCGGAGGGTGGGTCAGACCTCTCCGCGGACGACGGCTCGGATCCGCTGCCTCCTTCAGGTGTGTCAGTGGTGCCCGAGTCGGACCCGGAGATGATGGCCATGCTTTCCCGGGCCGCCAACAGGATCGGGCTCGTATGGAACCCTCCACCGTGTCCCGAGCCCTCGAGGTTGGACGATTGGTATCTCGGGGTGGCGCGCGCTGGTTCTCAGCAACCTACCCCAGTGCCTTTCTTCCCGGAAGTGCATGAGGAGCTCACAGGGACGTGGACGGCACCTTTTACTGCCAGAAACCGTCTCGGTGGCTCCTCCTCCCTCACCACCCTTGATGGCGGGGCAGCTAAGGGATACGCGCGTATCCCGCCAGTGGAACGGGCCGTTGCTATGCAACTGTGCCCTAACTCCACTTGGCGTGGAGAACCGTGTCTTCCTTCCCGGGCCTGTAAGTACTCGTCGGACCTGACCGGCAAGGCTTACAAGGCCTGTGGGGAAGCTGACTCTGCCATGCACGCTATGGCGTTGTTGCAGGTTCATCAGGCCAAGGCACTGAAGGTCATGATCTACAAGTTCTCCAAGAACTTCGTACCGCAACTGACCTCGCGCTTCGTGCGACGAAGGTCACTGCGCGGTCAGTGGGTCGTGCGATGTCCACACTAGTGGTCCAGGAACGCCACCTCTGGCTGTGTCTGGCTGACATGCGGGAGACCGACAAGATCAGGTTCCTTAACTCCCCCGTGTCCCAGACCGGCCTCTTCGGCGACGCGGTCGAGAACTTCGCCCAGCAGTTCTCGGCTGTACAGAAGCAGACTGTGGCCATTAAACATCCTGCCGCGGCGGTCAGCTGCTGCCTCCACCCCACCGCCTGCGTCTGCCCCTGCTCCCGCGCCGCAGCAGCAGCCTCCATCCAAGCGGCACCGTGGAGCCAGTCGCAGGCAGGGCGCCCCGCCCGTCCAGGCCCCCGCCAAGAGGGGCGGCAAAGCCAAAGGTAAGCGGCCCAAGGACGGGCGACCCAGAGGTGGAAGAGACTGCTCTCCAGGAGACGATGACTGCATCGCTCCCTCCCGGAGCCTCCACAAGCTACCGTTCAAAATGCTCACGCAGAGACGCATTTTCGAATGCATCCGTCCCCAAGATTGGTTTGCAGCGATCGACCTGAAGGACGCGTACTTTCATGTCTCGATTCTTCCTCGACACAGGCAATTTCTGCGCTTTGCGTTCGAGGGTCGAGCATATCAGTACAAAGTCCTACCCTTCGGGCTGTCCCTGTCCCCCCGTGTCTTCACGAAAGTCACGGAGGGGGCCCTTGTTCCCATGAGAGAACAGGGCGTTCGCATCCTCAACTATCTCGACGACTGGCTCATACTAGCACACTCTCGAGATCAGCTATGCGAACACAGGGACCTAGTGCTCAGGCACCTCAGCCAGTTTGGTCTTCAGGTCAACTGGGAAAAGAGCAAACTCTCCCCTGTGCAGAGGATCTCTTTTCTCGGTATGGAGTTGGATTCAGTCGCCCAGACAGCGCGCCTCACAGAGCAGCATCCTCAGTCGGTGCTGAACTGCTTGAACACGTTCAAGGGCAGGACAGCGGTCCCACTGAAACTCTTTCAGAGGCTCCTGGGGCATATGGCAGCAGCATCAGCGGTAACCCCGCTCGGCCTACTGCATATGAGACCGCTTCAGCACTGGCTTCACGGCCGAGTCCCGAGATGGGCGTGGCATCATGGCACTCACCGGGTGGCAATCACACCGGAGTGCCGCCAGACCTTCAGCCCGTGGTCAGACCCCTCGTTCCTGCGGGCAGGAGTCCCCTTGGAACAGGTGTCCAGGCATGCTGTGGTATTCACAGATGCCTCTGCCACCGGCTGGGGTGCCACGTACAACGGGCATGCAGTGTCAGGGGTGTGGACGGACCCTCAACTGCATTGGCACATCAACTGCCTCGAGTTGCTAGCAGTACATCTCGTCCTGACCCGCTTGAAAAGACGGCTACAGGACAGGGACGTGCTGGTCCGTACGGACAACACTGCGACCGTTGCGTACATCAACCGCCAAGGTGGTCTACGCTCCCGTCGCATGTCGCAACTCGCCCGCCATCTCCTCCTCTGGAGTCAGAAGCATCTGAGGTCGCTTCGAGCCATGTATGTCCCCGGCTTGCTCAACCGTGTGGCCGACGAGCTATCACGAGCTGTGCTCCCGGGAGAATGGCGACTCCACCCCCAGGCGGTTCAGCTGATCTGGAGAGAGTTCGGGGAGGCTCAGGTAGACCTGTTTGCCTCCTCAGAGACCTCCCACTGCCAGCTGTTTTACTCCCTGACCGAGGGAACACTCGGCACGGACGCACTGGCACACAGCTGGCCCCGGGGCCTTCGCAAATATGCGTTTCCCCCAGTGAGCCTACTTGCGCAGACACTGTGCAAAGTCAGGGAGGATGAGGAGCAGGTCCTTCTGGTGGCTCCCTATTTGCCCACTCGGACTTGGTTCCCAGAACTCATGCTCCTTGTGAAAGTCCCTCCCTGGCCCATTCCTCTGAGGAAAGACCTTCTGACTCAGAGACGGGGCACCCTATGGCACCCGCGTCCAGACCTCTGGAAACTCCATGTCTGGTCCCTGGACGGGACGCGGAGGTTTTAGGTGACTTACCCCCTGAGGTACTTAACACCATCACTTCAGCACGGGCGCCGTCCACGAGACGTGTTTACGCCCTGAAGTGGAACCTGTTCGTCGAGTGGTGTTCTTCTCGCCGAGAAGACCCCCGAAGATGTCCGAAAGGGTCTGTGCTTTCCTTCTTGCAGCAGGGGTTGGAGCGTAGACTGTCTCCCTCCACCCTCAAAGTACATGCTGCCGCTATTTCAGCTTATCACGACCACATAGATGACAAAGCAGTTGGAAAGCACGACCTGGTCGTCAGGTTTCTTAGGGGGGCGAGACGATTAAATCCTCCTCGACCCCCCTCCATACCCTCTTGGGATCTTTCCCTGGTGCTTCGAGCACTTCAGGATATTCCCTTTGAGCCTCTGCAGTCAGTAGACTTAAAGCTTCTTTCCATGAAGACTTTGCTGCTGGTTGCACTGGCCTCTGTCAAGAGGGTAGGAGACCTGCACACATTTTCGGTCGACGAATCGTGCCTAGAGTTCGGGCCGGGTGACAGCCACGTGGTACTAAGACCCCGGCCTGGCTATGTGCCCAAGGTTCCTACCACTCCCTTCAAAGACCAGGTAGTGAACCTGCAAGCGCTGCCTTTGGAGGAGGCAGACCCAGCCCTGGCTTTGCTCTGTCCCGTTCGCGCTCTGCGTATGTACGTGGACAGAACTCAAAGCGTCAGGACCTCAGACCAGCTCTTTGTCTGTTACGGAGGCCAGCAGAAGGGAAAGGCTGTCTCCAAGCAGAGGATGGCCCACTGGATAGTGGATGCCATCGCCTTGGCTTACCAAGCACAAGGCGTGCCCCGCCCGCTCAGGTTGCATGCACACTCCACGAGAGGCGTTGCATCCTCCTGGGCACTGGCACGTGGCTCCACGCTAACAGATATCTGTAGAGCTGCGGGCTGGGCGACACCTAACACGTTCGCTAGATACTATAGCCTACGTGTAGAGCCGGTCTCCTCCCGTGTTCTCACCCTAGACGGGTAGAAGCACTGAGAGGTCTGGGTCTGTCGGCTTGCTGCACCCTACTGTGCACCCTTATTGCTCCAGAGTAAAACCTGTCGAGTCCTCCATAACCCCTCGGCCCGGACTTGGCGGAGCGTCCGGCGCCAGGCCCTTATCCGCTGAATCCTTGAGAACCGGATCTAGGCTGGGTTCCATATGTGTGACCCTACAGGGATCCCATATGTGTATATTCCACAGCTGCTCCTATCGGAAGCCCGTGTCTTTCCCTTGGGCTAAGTCAACCATTATTTCACATGCAGTACAGCCTTCGGGCTAGCCCATATGCATTTCCACATAACTCTTTGAAGAAGTGGCTTCCGCAGCGTTCCTTCCTAAACAGAAAGGGCACGCTTTCCCAGTGTTATCCAATATCTCACTGTATGGGTTATCACGGAACAACAGTGTCAGACTCACTCTGTGTAAGCCTCCGCCTATCGTCCTTCCAGGCAAGAAGGTGTAGAGGCTTGCATGGGGGCGCTGGATGGGGTGCAGCAGCTGTGGCGCTTTGGTAGGGATTCCTATTGGTCAGTCATGACCTACGTTGTAGTGACTGACCGATAGGGAACGTCTCGGTTACATATGGTAACCCTCGTTCCCTGAGGGAGGGAACGGAGACGTAGGTCCCGTCGCCACATCTGCTGCCGCCCGCCGCTTTTTCAGGCTTTGCTCCTCAGCAAAAAACTAGTGTGCAATCCGACCAGCTGCTTGTTAAATACCCGCGCTGCGAGGCTGCACAGCTGTTGCAAATGATTGCACGCCAATGTGTATTGGCTTGTTTTAGTTTCACTCGAAGTAGATTGGCCTCTCTAGCGAGATTCCTATTGGTCAGTCATGACTACCTCAGGGAACGAGGGTTACCATATGTAACCGAGACGTTTTCTATTGTAATATATTTTAAAGGAGCTGTATGTAAGAAATGTATTTCAAATGTATGTATTTCATTGGTCAGTCATGACTCCCTCAGGGAACGAGGGTTACCATATGTAACCGAGACGTTTTCTATTGTAATATATTTTAAAGGAGCTGTATGTAAGAAATGTATTTCAATTAATCATAAAATGGCACTAGTATGAAAGTGTGATATGTCACACTTTCATTAAGAAATCATGTTCATTTCAAATACTTATATCACTGACAACAGTAGTCCGGCCAGGATATTGTCATTTAAAAAGTGAAGTTGCAGTCCTCAACTGATGTTGATGTTGTCATGTTGTGTTTTGCTCTGATGCGCCACCCTCCACCTATCTACCAATCACGAAGTCAGTAGTGTTGCGGCATCCGGCTTGCCAGCTCTGCTCTAGTTACCACAGCTGCAGCTACAAACGTGTCGGAATCGGATAAAAAAAAAGTCTAACGTTGCGAAACCAAACAAAAACTCGTTATGAATCCGAAATACTTTGTGTCAAAGTCCGAAATAAAACAAGGATTTTTATAGGTGATGCCTTTGAAAGATGGAGACGGCTGAAAACGGAGAAGAATTTGAAGACTGACGCCAACGTTGCTAATTTTCTCCTGGACACGTAAGATTCATCTATGTTTAGCTAACTTGTACTTGATGTAAATGGACATTTCAAATATTCATGACAGTCGAACAAAGTTATGCATGTTCGTGCAAAGTAACGTTACGTTAGCTCATATGGAGGAGGTGGGTCATCGAATTGAAAAGGTAAGGAATTGTTTGGGTAATAAAAACGGCGAGTCGTCATTACTAACATTGGCAATGCATTATCAGAGCACGTTTCTCTGTCATTATGATGAGACGCTGAGGAAAACAACATTAGCACGCCCCCTTATTGTTTATCATGCAAGTTCTACAGCCAAAAATAATAGAATGAATGAGAATGAGAATTTTAGTGTTATGGATGTGTACTGCAGGGTAAGTTAAAAAATACAGCTGGTCGCTTTCACTTATAGCGTCAGCGAAATGAATAGCTGTATCTTTGATGTCGGTTACACACAGTGACAGAGGCTTGTGCTTGTACTTACGTTAATGACAGACACTTACCGTTACAAGTTAGACAAACAGCTACTGTTCTATCAATGTACTGTCACATACGAGCGTACATCTTTAAGATTATATTTGGCTAATCGCCATTAGTACATTTTTGCGATATATTACTTTGCAAAACATCTCTCATTTGAAGCATAAACATAATTAACAGAAAAAGCTTCTTGTAGCAGCCTACGTTCCTGCTGTATCCTGCAGCCTATCTGGCAACCTCGAGTCAGGGAGGAGGGGAAGGGGATACACCGCTCTACAGTAATTTGAAAGTGATTGCAGTACCAATTTTGGCCACAATCTTACATACTGCTCCTTTAAAATTGAATTTATTCCTCATGTAATTTATTTATTTAGCAGCCTTTACTCCAGTCTTCAGTGTCACATGATCCTTCAGAAATCATTCTAATATGATGATTTGGTGTTCAAGAAACATTTCTTATTATTATCAATGTTGAAAACAGTTGTGCTGCTTAATATTTTATTGGAAAGAAAAAAAAAATCATTTTTTTTCAGGATTTTCCAATGAATAGAAAGTTTAAAACCATTTAGCATAGCACAAAGCATTTATTTATAATATCAATATTTTGTAACATTATAAGTGTATAACTGTACTATTATTTTTTTATAATTTTAATGCATCCTTGTTGAAGAAAAATGTCAATTTCTTTCACATAAATTTACTGACCCCAAACTTTTGAACGGTTGTGTAAACATAAACTTTACCGCTATACATGTATGGTGTTTGCAAAAAAATATATTTTGTCAGAGTATATGACTGTGACAATCAATGGAGAACTGTAACATTCAGCTACAATCCGTTATAATACTTTGAGTTCCG
Source organism: Siphateles boraxobius (assembly GCF_051911475.1). Classification (NCBI taxonomy): domain Eukaryota; kingdom Metazoa; phylum Chordata; class Actinopteri; order Cypriniformes; family Leuciscidae; genus Siphateles; species Siphateles boraxobius. The sequence goes on from NW_027509193.1 coordinate 15,067,573, forward strand.
AAATTGGGTCCTGTAAGTCATATCCATTGAGCGCTTTGTGTTATTTATATGCAAATTCATTAACAAAGACATGCTGTGAACAAGCGCAGCACTTATGTTTACTGTTCACTAATAAGAGAGCATTTATGAACATGTATGAAATGTAATTAACTCAATGCCATCTTACAACTAATAACCTGCTGTTGCTTTAGATGAGGGAACAAAAACAGGGTGGAGATTTTAAATTATATTATTAATTAACTACAATGAGGCCATTGTGATGTCACAGCGTTTTCTCAAAACTGCCATATTGCTGACCACAAAAGTGGTATCAGTCCCTCCAAAGAGATGCCTTTGTCTATCCTCATTGTGTCCATAAATGTTCTCTCTGTTTGTGATTTCAGCGAGTGCTTATCTAGCCTCATGTGCACAATTTGCAGGTGTGTCCAGCGAAACGCCATAGTTGTATTCATTCGAAAGGATTCTGAGCCATGCTTCTGACCAAAATAATTGCGCTATTGTGAAGCAACACAGCAGAGATTGCAAATATCTTCTCAAATTCTAATGTCCTGATCCCCTGAGCATCATCACATATTCTTCGCAGCCATATTACCAGACGACTAGCCTTGAGGGACATGCTGAAATGGCACAGTTGTAGATGTGACACCTCTTATGTGCTCTAAACCTCACACAGATGTTTAATGTTCAACACATTGTCTCTAGCTGTTACCTCAGAGGGGTAAACATGGCCACCCATTATCATTCTTCAGCAGCATCTGGGAGATGGTGGCTTGCACACGGGGTGCAGAACTCATCAGATCACAGCACATGTCCAGCGGACAAGCGTTACAACACTCTCTTGATTATAGTTGTGCTTTCTTGTGTGCCTGGCACCCGTGGACAGGACAGCAAGAAAAAATAATTTAATTAGCTATAGCTGCTCTTTCCAAGGCAATAAGGCTTTGCGCAGCGGTGCTGGAGAGTAATGATGAAAGGAAGCACTTTCCCACAGGAAAATCACAAATGAGATCACTTTAAAATCTCAGTTGTTTCTCCTAGACTGCAGTGAGATTATATGAAGATCGAATGGAGAATTTAGCTATGCCTTATCACTTAAGGATACACTCTAGTGTCACAAGAGATTTCAAAGATGTCTCACATTGGGTCTTATTTACTAATAATTTCAAAAGTTAATTAAAAGAAAAGTTTTGTGTCACATAGCTAACTAACCACACATTAAAGAAATATTTCTTATGATTATCTGTTACTATCAAAACACTTGTGCTGCTTAATATTTTTGTGGATTCTTTGATGAATAGACAGTTAAAATAAAAACAGCATTTTTTTGAAATAGAAATCTTTGTAACATTAAATGTCTTTACTGTCACTTTTGATCAATTTAATGCACCCTTGCTAAATAACAGTATTCATTTAAATATAAACTTGACTAAAAGAGTAATTTAAAGTATACTGTACAAGCATAATGTTGAATTCTTTAACAAATGATCGCACACAGGTTTTACTCACAAATACAATGATTTTTCATCAAATTCTTGCAAATGTAAATGTCTGAGATATGCAAATTCGTATCATATTTCTTCATTCTTACAGTATCTCAACAGAATACTGAAATATACAGAACTTGTGCTTCTAGTCAGTTTATGGTCTCTTTATCAGGCTTGAGCAAAATTCAGAATTTCAGCATTGGCCTCCATTCAATTCATGAATTGGAATTTAAATTGAATTGACTCAGCCCCACAGGAAGTTGAATTTGAATTTGAATGACAGGAAGTGGAATTAAATTCATGGCAATTCAAAGAAATTCTACACAGTCACACATAGGGTGACCACCATCAAACAAACTACATGTGGGACGATGTGGGACATGTTACCAACACTAAAACATAACCTGAAACTGTTATATAATGTCCATTTAACTTAATAAAAACATTTGTATTCTGCATTTCAGCTGATAAAAATACTTTATTATTTAGTCCTTTCCAGACAACACAATTACATCACCAATGTAACATAACATGGCTTTATTTTACTTGCCATTTAAATTCAACATCACTGAGCAAGGCAGCAGGCATCATGCAGATCACTATTTTTGAAACAGTTCTGACTAAGTCCAACTAAAATCCAACAAAATAAATAATGCACAAATAAAATATAAAACAACATGAAATTAGTTTATTGACAGCCTTATATATTAAGAATATATTACACCAAACACTTTCATGTTTTTAGAAAGGATGTGAATTAAAACAACTACAGCAGGCAATAAGTTGATAAATTCTGTTAAATAAAATTTTTAATTTACCGAATTATCCATTTGTTTTCTGACAGGGAACACATGGAACGAATCACCGCTCAACATTTTGATTGACAACCTACTAGTGACCGTGTTTCCTCCTTTCATTTCAACCATTGGATATGATTTTAAAAATGGCTGTTGTATTTGTACTTCTGACGAAGCGCTGTTAAATATAGGTGAAAAACTACGGCGCAAAAAGAATAAATAAAATGTTTTCTGAAAAAGGCAAAAGAACACATGCACATTTTCTTAATATGATCATTAAAAACAAACAGATTGATAAAAATGCGTGACATTTTCTCAATATGCGACGTGGGGGACAAGGGGTGAAAATGCTGTGCGGTACAACACAAAGCGTGACGGGTGGTCACCCTAGTCACACAACAGAAAGAATATGTTGAATCTCACATACATTCAGCGTTAGGAAGGTTACTTTGGAAATGCAATTGCTTACTGTTATAAGTTACCCATTATAAATGTGGTTTGGCTTATTTTATTTGGATTACTTTATCAATGTAAATCAATTTCCTTTTAATTTGATTAGTAACTAATTAAATTACACATTTTACCTCAGTAATACAACTAAATACAATTACATTCATTTTGTAATTCAGTAACATAATTTCATTACAGTTAACTCACTCCTCAACCCTGCATACATTTTGTTCTAATATATATATATATATATATATATATATATATATATATATATATATATATAAACAAATGTCCACCTAAAATTGTTTTTTTTTCTTCTAAAGATTTACTAAAGTAATTCTGGTAGTCATGTTCTATCATGTTCCACAAAATTACAATTACAATAAATCAAACTTAATTATTTGTTCTGTGACTAGAGCTTTTAACATTCATTGCTGGGGGAAAATATTTCCTGTTAATGTAATCTGTACAAGTAGTTCAAACTAATATCATTTATAGAATATGTAATGCAATCATATCTGACATATATTGTAAAGCTTCATTGTTAAACACTTCACTTAAAATATCTATATGAATTTCTTAGAATTTGATTTGAATTGCAATTCTGCTTCCTTTAATTCAAATTCGAATTATAATTCTAGATCCTGTTTTTGACATCAATTCAAATTCAATTCAAATTCAAGAATTGAATTGGAATTTAGCAGTCATTCTCAATTCAATTCTGAATTGTGCACAAACCTGCTCTTTATGTTGTATGTAAGGTCAGTGTAAGGTCAAAAACAAGGATGACACATTTTCATTTATTCCCTCCTGGAAGCATGAACAGTTGTTATTTGGAACGGTTCTACTAATATAATATTTGAGAAATAGAGCTGTTTTCACTGAGTGTCACGTACTGCTCTGACACACACAGGTTAAAGATCTAAACTCAGCTTTAATCCTGTTGTGGTTTTCAATCTTTCTGAAAAATAACTTCGCAGAGATCTTTGATGCCAGAAATAATTAGACTTTATTTTTGAATGTCGTTCCGTTCCATAGAACGACACTCTAACGCTCTGGCCTCTGGGTTATATACATACATCTTCTTCCAAAGAAGGTAACACACCCTATAGATAGTTTTGGGTAAAGGTCTTTTACCATGTGACTTCTCAGAATAGAATTGTCTGCAGCAAACAACATTCCATTCAAGGTCTTTCACATACACAGAGGAAATCCAAAGTCACAGACAGAAGAAATAATTGTCCAAATATATAGCAAAATTACTTGTTTTTTAAATAATAAAATCTTCAACAATCCACAATCATAGTCCAAAATACAGGTGAAGGGTCAAAACCATAGGGCAAACATTCCAAACAATAGCAGGGCAGAAAACGCAGGCAAACAGGGAAATCCTGGAAACCAGGCTGAGAGTCTGGACCATTACACAGGAAAAGAAAGAGCACTCAGAAATGCAGCGATGACACAAACAAGACTTCACAAAAAAAAGAGTGAACACATAGGGCTTATATAGGCAGGCCTTAACAAGCTAACGGGAAAAACAGCTGAACCAAATCACAACATAATTGCAAATCAAAAAAGTCAAGGCAATGGGTTATGGGACTTAAAGTTCTTGATGAGGTCGCCCATGAAGTCGTAGTTGTGCCCTCTGGAGATAATGGGCACTCCAGCTGGTGGATGTGAAACTGGAAATGGCATGCTGCAAATGTTACTTAAAGGTGTGTGTTTTTATTTTCAGTATTAAATGCAAAATGTAATACCTATTATGCAAAATTAACTTTTTAACATAATCATGTGTCCACAGGGGAGCAGCAGCTCATTTGCATTTAAAGATACATGCAGGAAAACAGCATGTTTTTGCTACATCTCAAAAATGCAACATGGTATAATACATTATCTGTGGGGAATTTTAAGCTGAAACTTCACAGACACATTCTGAGGAAACCTAAACATTATATTAGAATTACATTACCTTAGAATTATATTACATCTTGTAAAAAGGGGCATAATAGGTCTGCTTTAAAATAGTTCCTCATTTCTCAGCAAGATGCATAGACAGCTGATAGTAAGTGATTTGTGGGTTTATGCTGCAACATTGGCTCAACCAATTGCATGCGATTTAGGGATGGACAGTCTGTTTGTCCACCTAATGGCAGATGGGCAGTGTTCAATAAGCCTTTTTAAAAAACTAAATTGTTACAAAAAACTAGTCATTATCTTGGCAGATTTGTGTGGTTATGCTAGAGCTTTCATTATGGTTTCTGTTTCAAGAAAGTTCATTGATTGATATAAGGTAGGAGTAAACAATTTTGCTGCAGTCCTGGATTCCCAAGCAGCTGCAAGCTGCACTCTGTGCTGGAAATGTGCCATTGACCCCTGGAAACGCTGCAGTTCAGACTTGCTGATGTCACTATTAATGAAGGATGTTATGAAGACAAGGTAGTTTGCACCAAAGCAATCTAGGGTCACAGGCTAGCCGTCTGTTGTTTCATTTGTTAAATGCTGCAAATTATTTACTATCAATTATGAGGTAAATGAAGCCTCTGACATTTATTAGTCAACAAAGGTCTAGCTGAGAGATTGACCCCACAGCTATATGCTCTCTTATGTAAAGACAAATCCATTGGAGGGTGTAATCACACATTGGGCCACTTGCTAACAGCGGACCTTAACAGCCAAACTGTAATCTTATGTAAGACAGGCTGAAAGCACAGGGAGAGCTTGAAAATAACAATGATTTCATTGCATTATGAAACTTGGCTCATTAATTAAAGACAGGTCAGTGCAGTTGTGAAGGGTGAAGCATGAGGCAGATGTTTTTCTGGCTTCTGCAGTGCTCTTGTTTGGCCTGGTTAAGGGCACCCAATGTTAATTTGATTGTTTTACTCTCTCACTGTAACAGTTCAGGGCTTTACACATGTATATAAACACTGTGGTAACACTGTACAGTAAATGCATGATTTTCTTTTTTATTTGGATTATTTCATCCAGAATGTTTTTATTTGGATTATTCCATCCTACTTTAAATTAGTTTTTTGTTCAACATCAATCTACACTCCATACACCTTACTGATGAAGCAAAAAAGATCTGTGATAACTTCAAATAAAATAAATAAATAAAAAAAAACCTGAATTAATTACATTGCATAAGTGTTCAGTATTCCTATAAGTATTCCTTTTCGGCGACCCTTAAAATTTAGCTCAGGAGCAGTCCAATTTCGATTGTAGACTACACTTTAAGTGGAGTTAACCTGTGGCAAATTTAGTTAAATGGTTATGATTTGTAAAGGCACACACCTCTCAATAAAAGGTCTAACAGCTGAAAATGCATATCAGAACAAAAACCAAACCATGAGGTCAAAGGAACTGCATGTAGAGCTAAGAGACAGGATTGTATCAAGGCACAGATCAAGGTAAGTGATTTCAAATTCTGCTGCATTGAAGGTTGACAGAAGCATGTAGCCTCCATAATCCGTAATGGAAGAAGTTTTGAACAATTAGGACTCTTCCTAGAGCTGGCCTTCTAGCCAAACTGAGCAATGGATTGAGAAGGGCCTTGGTTAGAGTGATGACCAAGAATGGTGGTGGTGGTCACTCTGGTTGATCATATATGGTGATGGGAGAAATTTACAGAAGGACAAACATCACTGCAAAACTCCACCGATCTGGGCTTTATGGCAGAGTGGCCAGACTCAAGCCTCTCCTGTCAGTCAACATGTGTTTGCATAGCACGCTAAATCCTGTTCAGCAAGACATAACGCCATCAGCGTATTTCACGTTCCCTGTGCAAGCAGAGCAAGAATGGCAGGCAAACAACCTAACGTTCCTTCTGAACTGACAACAAGTAGCAAGTATCTACATTTTAGATTTCACAGCACAGTTCTATGTACCGCTGACTTTGCCCTATGCAGATAATTCAGTGAGATTCGACTGTGTTGCCGCTATGTCCTGAAATCGCATATGAATACATTTTAAAAAGTACAGTGCATTCTTTGCTTTATGTCAACAGGTCAACTTCTGAACTGGAGTCATTTCACAATCACGTATGCAAGCAAGCGCTACTGTTTCTCCTCTCACTGAGATGTAGTTTTCTCACTGGTGAATGACACATGATGTAATCCAATAACGTTGTCTCTAGTCGTCTCGCTTCTGGTCTGTGCACGTTCATTTGTTATGGAGGAGGTGTGGCTTTGGACTGCGATTTGGACATCTTTTCAATGCTAGCAGGCTAAAGTTATAATTTTCCAGATCCCCTATTGCACCTAGAAATACCTATCTACTTATTTCAGTTTTTCCTTTATAATAAATTTACAAAATTCACAGATCAGTTTTGTTCTTTGTCATTATGGTGTATGGAGTGTAGATTGATGTGAAAAAAGTAATTTAAAGTAGTTTAACGTAAGGCAGCAACATAACAAAATGAAAAAAATTCATATATCACTGATTCACTGACAATCGTCACCACCAATGAACTGTTATTTGCAGTCAGATTTGTGAATGAATCATTCAGATGAAACAATTCACCAAAAAAGATCACACTGAGAAGAATGATTAATTCACAATAATATCAGTTATCAAGATGTTCAGTGAATAACATCTTAAATTGAATAAAATTGTCTTGCACAAAATTATTGTATGATTTGAGAGCACTTGGAAACTAGTGCATCAGTTATGTGTACCACCTATATGTTTTTATTTTATTTTTTATTTTGGTTCTTGACAATCGCAGTTTTCATTCACATTATAAAGAAGTCACCTTTTGTTTTTCACAACCTTTATGAAAGAAAGTTTAGAATGAGGGTCGGTAAATGATGATATTGGAGTGCAAAAGTAGAAAAGCTTATCCAAGTCTTGAAGCAGAGACTGAAGTGCTTCTTCCATATGCTTTTATGGAATGCATATGCCATATGAATTGCTTTGCATCTAACTTTTTAGTACCTCATACTGTATTTTAGGCAAAGTAGAATTTCATCTTCACTGCACACTGTTTGGCTTTCATGCGACTGCAAAATGAATAAAGCTTTCCTCTAGACTTGCTTTTCCTCCGCCGAGGCAAGATGAGAGATGCACTGCAGTGCTCATGCAGCGAACACAATTTCATCAGAATACACTACTCAATATTGGTACAATTCCTTGTCAGAAGCAGTGAAGTGTGTTCAAAGACAGAAAATGGAAGTGGATGGCATGAATTAAATATATTTAGCTTTTTGCTCCATGCATTCAGTAGAAACACTTTTTATGTATGATGGCTCAGCGGAAGTTACAAGATTGTAAATTGCTCACAAAAGCAAGGCATAGTCTTGAGGAAAATCCCGTAAGGTTTATGGGTTGAAGGAACAGCATTGAGTGGCATTGTTCTCTTTCTGCAGAGCTCAGCCTATTAATGTTAAGAACATTTAACCTGCTCTGGAATAGATCCTCTGCTTCAAAAGAGCACTCAAATGTACATAATGTACTGGACTAAGCCTATGGCGGCTTCACTAAATTGCAAACCATTCAACATGACTTTTCAAACTAAATAAGATTGCAAAAAATAATTGTGGAAAGAAATCATCTAATTCATGAAGCTGTTAAGCACCTTGAACAAACCTTTTTCACATCGAGCTGCATTTGCTCCAGGCACTAGACTAGAGGCTGAATTTAATAGAGGTTATCTAAACAGCATTATTGTTAAATGTATTACAAAAGTGTTTGCTTGAGGATTTTGATTGGATAATTGATTAACAGAGCTTTAGCATCTTAATCGATGGCAAGATATTGCCTTGTTTTGTGCTCAACGAGAGGGCCGCTGTTCTTATTTCTGAATGGCCTAAGGTACTTTAATTACATTTTTTGTTGGATTCTTTAAGTAATGTCTCTATGTAATATTCATAGAGTATACTGTATAGACTCATACCACGGCCAGCTTGGGACTATGACTGTCAATGCGCGCTCTGTCTTCGTTTTATTTTCTTGAACCCACGATCCTTTCTAAAATCATCTTTCTAAAAGAGAGTAAACTAGTTTTTGTTCTACTTCTTCCCCATGTTCCTTCGTTCTCAATACATGGACATGCCTTTAAAAATAGGTCCAAAGGCAGCAAAGATAAATGACAAAACAGCTGAGTTTTTTAGGGTCAGCTTTGACAAATGAGGTAGCGGACTTTCAGAGCTCCAGAGACTTCCACAGTTAGGTCGCTAATCTCAGGAGGTGGAGGGAAATGCATTTTTGTTATGCTGGAGGAAGCAACCGAGGTCTTGAAATAGTGCTATTTGCTGATGTAAATGTAGCTGTTCTTAGTTGTCAGGGATGCAGGGGATAAACGTCAGACTGAGGTTTAGATTAAATGAAATTCTTGTTCCTGAAACCTTGACTGCTTTTTGTGCATGACAAAAACCGAAGACTTTCAGCACGGGGGTATGTGCGAATCGTGACAGCCGTCTTTATAAAGGAAAGTGTAGAGGCGTTCTGGTTTATTAAGTGGCCTTGAAGATGTACGGAACATTGGGGGATAATGCCAAAGAGTTTATTTCATTGGTAAGGTGAAAATGTTTGACAGTCATAAGAAATATTGTAAGGTGCTATGTTTATTGAACAATGAATGTGAAAAACTTGTAAAGAAGCAGCTTGTCCACCACAGCTGAAAAGAGTAATTATGTAGCTGATAAATAACGGCTTCCCACATTACTCAGTTTCTGAGGTGGAAAGATGCGCTTGACACTTGAGATTTACCTCCTCGATGTATGTCAAATAAATGAACAATTGAGCGTACATACAAGCTGGGCTATGTATGTCTGTTCACATGTTATGGAAAGGTTTATTCAGACCACTCATAAAAAAAATTACCCTAGGGGAAACTAGATAAACAGTAATAATAATAATACAAACAAACAAAATCAATCATTTTAAATGCTGCAAGTGAATTTAGGCATCACGACATTACACTCACCTAAAGGATTATTAGGAACACCATACTAATACTGTGTTTGACCCCATTAGATCTGGTGACTGTGGGGGCCATTTTAGTACAGTGAACTCATTGTCATGTTCAAGAAACCAATTTGAAATGATTCGAGCTTTGTGACATGGTGCATTATCCTGCTGGAAGTAGCCATCAGAGGTAGGGGTGCAACGGATCAAAAAACTCACGGTTCGGATCGTTTCCCGGATCAGAGTCACGGATCGGATAATTTTTCGGATCAGCAAAAAAAAAAAAAAAATTTGCCTCATGTCTGCACCTATAAACACACTGATAGCTAGGCCTTTCACGATAACAAATTTTGCTGGACGATAAATTGTCCAAGAAATTATTGCGATAAACGATAATATTGATAATAAACGATAATATTGTCGTTCTGAGACCATTTTCATCTAAAATAATGATAATGGCATAATAATGCAGGTATACCTTTTCAAAGATCAATAAACTTATTCCTATAGACTATTTAACACTGAAAACATTTTAAATATCTGCAATAAATGAACAAAACCAAAAACAATAAAAGCAATGGACTCTCATTCTCTGTTAACAAAAAATGCACTTACCAATGTGTGACTTATGTTCACACTGAGAATCATATGCATCATGTACTGTGTGAGCATGCGTCTCATATGAGTATGTGCGCTAGTGTGTGTGCTCGAGTCTCATGAGTATGTTCGTGGAGAGTTTGTGTGTGTGCTCGCGTCTCATTGAGTTTGTGCGCGAGTTTGTGTGTGTGTGTGCTCGTCTCATATGAGTATGTGCGTGGAGAGTTTGTGTGTGCGCGAGTTTGTGTGTATGCGCGTCTCTCATGATTATGTGCGTGGAGAGTTTGCGTGTGCGCGCATCTCGTGTGTGTAAAGTTTGCGTGTACGTGAGTGAGCGACTTTAGGTGTGTCTGTGCATTTCATATGTATTTGTTTGAGCTTTCAGCAGTATACATGCATGTTTGACTACTTAGTATAGGTGTATGCAAGTGTTTCATATATATGTGCGTGAATGAAGTTTGATTTAAAACGTAGATGGCACCTCATATGAGGGAGAGAGAGTGCGCGCGAGAGAGAGAGGGTCGAGCGAGGGGTAGTGCTGCGCGAACGCCGTTTGTGATGGCTTTAGCCCGCTCTGATTGTGCAACAAGGGGTTGCTTAAATGCCGCGGTGATAAGCGGTTGTTGAGCAGCCTTCGTTTTCACTCCTGTGAGTGAAACATCGGGGCGATGTCGCTTCAAATGCGTGGCCATGCTGCCACAGTGCCTACACACCGTCACGGGTTTTATCCACTAACCTCTTCCCTTCATCATTATATTTGACAGGGAAGCCAACATGCTCCCATACAGGGGATTTAAATGACGCGGGGCGTTCCAGCTCCTCCGTTCGCCATGATCACGCTGTGTGTGGATTGAATATGCGCACAACTTTTTTTTTTTTCATAAATCAATCCGCGGATCACGCGTGTGCCGAACCGAAGATATTGATCCGAACGGATCACGGATCAATGATGATCCGTTGCACCACTAATCAGAGGATGGGTACATGGTGGCCATAAAGGGATGGACGTGGTCAGAAACAATGCTCAGGTAGGCCGTGGCATTTAAACGATGCCCACACCATTACACCACCACCACCAGCCTGCACAGTGGTAACAAGGCATGATGGATCCATGTTCTCATTCTGTTTATGCCAAATTCTGACTCTACCATCTGAATGTCTCAACAGAAATCGAGACTCATCAGACCAGGCAACATTTTTCCAGTCTTCAACTGTCCAAATTTGGTGAGCTCTTGAAAATTGTAGCCTCTTTTTCCTATTTGTAGTGGAGGTGAGTGGTACCCGGTGGCGTCTTCTGCTGTTGTAGCCCATCCGCCTCCTTGTGCGTGTTGTGGCTTCACAAATGTTTTGCTGCATACCTCGGTTGTAACAAGTGTTTATTTCAGTCAAAGTCGGCCCATTCTCCTCTGACCTCTAGCATCAACAAGGCATTTTCGCCCACAGGACTGCCGCATACTGGATGTTTTTACCTTTTCACACCATTCTTTGTAAACCCTAGAAATGGTTGTGCGTGAAAATCCCAGTAACTGAGCAGATTGTGAAATACTCAGACCGGCCCGTCTGGCACCAACAACCATGCTACGCTCAAAATTGCTTAAATCACCTTTCTTTCCCATTCTGACATTCAGTTTGGAGTTCAGGGGATTGTCTTGACCAGGACCAAACACCTCAATGCATTGAAGCAACTGCCATGTGATTGGTTGAGTAAATAATTGCATTAATGAGAAATTGAACAGGTGTTCCTAATAATCCTTCAGGTGAGTGTATAATGTACAGCATGAAAAATGGATATTCATTTTGAGAAATATTTGTTATTTAAAATGATCTGTGTTTCAAAGATGAAAGTAAGCCATACAGGCACATCATGCAGTGAGTAAATTATATTTCTTGGTCATCTATTCCTTTAAGGGAGCATTTGATGATGGTAATCAGTTCTAAATGCACAATTATACAACCTATATTGACTGATACAATAAAAACAAAATCTCTAATGTCAGCCTATAACTGATATACTGAGCAAAAATGATAGGAAATGGATCTCAATTTAGCTTCAGAAGTCATTGTAAAGAATGTTAAGAGGAACATTTAGATATCTTATGAGTCCTCATCTGAAAAACAGCCAATAAACCAAATCAAAGGGTGGCTGTTGACGTCCTTTGAAAAGCCAGGGTTACTTTAACAGTGTGGCATTTTTCAGCTTCAGGCTGGAGGCAGTCCGAGCACACCAGAGGAATTAAAAAACACTGGTTCAAAACCAGTCACCTTCACAGGAGGTGTATGATAAAGGAACGCTTAACTGTAAAATATCACATTTTCAGAGGAGTTTTATTGCATTATGGGCAAAGAGGCACTCGTATGCTACATTTTATGTCTAAATTGAGATTCGAAATAGCAAATGTGCTGCAAAGATCTCTCTGTGACACAGTTTCTCTTGGAAGTGTCTGTGATTATTGCCAGGATGGTGCATATTGAACTCCTCAGAAGTCAATTTGAAACATGTGTTTTGCCCCAAAGGGCTGAAGACTTTACTGGAGTTTGGTGCATAGAAAGCGGCCCCAAGGGCAGAGCTGTAAAATCTCTTATGCCAGCTGAGTCCCAACCCGCACAGGCAGCTGCCGTAGTTCGGTCGGACCGGCTTTGATCTGTATTTTGTGTATGTGTAGCGAGTAGAGCAGGGTCAGAGGTACGAGTCTGTAAAGTCAATAGCGTCACCGAATTGCTGCCTATGGTCATCTGACTCTATAATTAAAACTCTTGTGACATTGCCTTTAGCCTGTTAATAGCTGCTTGTCATAGCTAGTCATGTAGCATCTCTGTGTAAAGACCTTTTCAGAAGTTCAGTCCAAAATTTCAACAAAATCACCAAATCACCAAAACCACAAACATTTTGTCAAAGATGTTGTACCTAAAAGAGTATAGCTGTCCAAAGAGTATCGACCATTATCAATTATCAACCAATAGGCCTTGTAGATATATACACTTCCTGTCAAAAGTTTGGAGTCAATACGTTTTTTTTTGAGAAATTAATACATTTATTCAGCAAGAATGCATTAAATTGATTAAAGTAAAGATATTTACGTTACAATTTTTTTTATCACAGTTTCTACAAAAATATTAAGCAGCACAATTGTTGATATTGATAATATTAAGAAATGTTTCTTGAGCAGCAATATTAGAATATTTATGAATGATCATGTGACTGAAGTTATGATGCTGAAAATGTAGCTTTGCCAACACAGGAATAAATTACATTTTAAAATATAGTGAAATGGAAATTTATTACTTTGAATTGTAATAAATTTTCACAATAGTACAGTCTTTACTGAATTTTTGATCTAATTAATTCCTTCTTTCTAAGAATAAAATACTTCTTTCAAAAACATAAATCTCTCTCTCTCTCTCTCTCTCTCTCTCTCTCTCTCTCTCTCTCTCTCTCTCTCTCTCTCTCTCTCTATATATATATATATATATATATATATATATAGATGCATACATACATACACACACACATATGTATATATATGTAGCAGCAATGATGACATTATGACATGTTATTAGCCTGCGAACACATTTGCTGAAACCTTAAGCACTTCATCGGCAGCCTGTGAGTCATGTATGTCAGACATGCTTAAACAGAGGAAGATGTATGTGAGGACATGCCATCACAAAAAAGGACATGGTGGAGATATGCTGGAATTTTTTACATTAAAGGGATAGTTCGACCAAAAATGGTGAAAGTCATTCTGTATTCTGTCATCATTTACTCACCCTGAAGTTGTTCCAAGCCTGTATGAATTTCTTTCTTCTGCTGTACACAAAAGAAGATATTTTAAAGAATGTCAGTGATGGACCCCATTGACTTTCATAGTATTTTTTTTTGGCAATAGGCAATAGGGTCCAGCACCTGTTTGGTTTTCGACATTCTTTTACCTCACTATCTGCTTGTGTTAGAAAGTCTCTCCTGATGGCAATCTCCCACAGAGAACCATACTCTGGGCAGGCCAGAACGGGGCGACTACGAGTAGACTTAAACCATCCCGGCAAACTCTCTCTACAACTCCCGGGAGCAGACCGATCGAGGGAAATGCTTACAGATATAGCCTCGGCCACATATGTAACATGGCATCCGGCCCTAGCGAAGCTTTGTTCCGGGTATCATTTATAGCTTCCGTGGTACGTCATCTGGCGTCACCGGGTGACGTTGCACCAATCAGGATTGGACAGACATTCAGGCATTCCCCATAGCATCATCGTCAGACGCAGCGTGGAGTTACTTTGAAAGGGAAGAACATATTCACTGGATATGATTATATTTATTAAAATAATAAATTGATGCTGCTGTATTGGGCCTACCCCTAACCCTAACCATTAAACGCTTTATTCCCACTAACCTGTGTACCTATACCAATTTATTTCCACTTTTTGAATATTTTCTTAATTTAAAATAAAAATAAAAATCCTCTCTGAGCTGATATGCGATGGGAAAAGGGAGAAGAATGAGTTTTGGAAAAAGGCGGATTCGAACTCTGGTCGGTCGGGTCAAAAGCTAATGCCACCCACCTTAATCTTCATGCCACTGGTGCTGTTATCAGCAGGATTTCTTTTGTAATTTTGTCTCGATCTATCAGACAATTGGTGGGCAGAGTTAGTGTAAATGGCATCTGCCAACAATGAGAATTATACTATATTCTTAGCAATAGAATCTTTTACCTCTCTTTTACCGATTTAGAAATTGAACTGATAAATAATGATTTCTTAACAACAGGTTAACTAAGAATATAATAAATATGTGATATAGTGCATATATTAAACAAAACGCTCCTCTCTAGAGTTTTTTTTTTTAGCTGACTAGCTGACAGAGCATCCATGAATGACTTTCCTTAGTTAAACATAATTTACCTGACATATTTTCTGTTCAGCTGAAGAAAGAAAGTCATACGAGTTTGGAAATGACAAGAGTGTGAGTAAATGATAGAACTATTCCTTTTTGGGTGTATTTTACAAATGTATTGCTTATTGTACAATTTAAATACATTGCTTCTGCAATTCAAACGATCAATTTTACACATATCAAAATACTGAACATTGAAAATGATATATTTGTGATACACAATACAAAAGGCAGTAGTTTGTATTAGGCTGGCATAGATCCCATGCTGATTTCAGTTTCAGTCCCTCCTTGGTTAAAACACAGTAACTGAATTCTCAGCTTCCCCAGTATCTCCGCTCTCTCTCTGTCTGACTTCGTCAGATGTTCTCCTCCCCTGTGGCAGCTCATCGAGTTTCCCCCGTGGGACCCCCCTGTACCTTTCAACACACTCTCTCTCTTATCTCTTTGTCCAACACACAGACCTGTTTGGATTCCTTAGCTCCTCGTTGCCTCTAGCATGTCAATCACTCTATGGCACCCAGCTCTGGTGATCAGACCAGAGCATCCATCAACAACGACGGAAAAAGTAGAGGAAGAGGAGGAGAAGAAGAGGTTATCTCTAGTAGACTGAGTCGTGCCATCACCGATAACCTGCAGACATTACTGGATGAAAGTGGTTTGAAAGAAAATATCTAATTCTCAGTTTTGCATTCAGATACCGAAGTTAAGGTGTAACAGATCTTCTTAGAAATGTATTACGGTGTGAAAGAAGCGGCCTCGTTCATACTCAATCACATGACCCCAATTAAGCTTTTGATGAGGTCTCTCATTGGCGGATCAAGTCAAAATGTCTCAGTGCCAGCTCTGATCCACACTATTCCTAAAGTTTCATTACGGCTTTTAAGAAATAGAGGACATTTCGACTTCTGGGTTAAGAGATAAATGAACCACAGAGACACTAGACGTGAAAGTAGTGCTGATATGACATCAAAGCATAGGGACCTGCTTAAAATAAAACAGTCCATCACATGATTGTACTGTATGTATTTCAGTTTAGAGAGCAATACAAAGTGAATTGGTAAGTAACTGGGGACAAACGCTTGATAGATTTAGTCTAAAGATGTATGTAGGAGGCTGTTCCAACCCTCTCTTTTCTCAAGCTCGATGTGCCGTGCACTCGTAAGCATTCTGCGTTTGTTGTTCATTGACAACAGTTGCGTGGATTTATCTAGAACGAGCGCCTCATTGTAAACAAAATGAAATGTGGTTATTGTAGCTCTCCGAGGATTTCATTTGCTTCTGTTACAGGCTGTAATCAGAAAGCCTGGTGCGAAGAATCGACTTTGAAACTTTGCTGCATAATACATACAGAAAAGACTCAGCTTTGCAGGGTGGCTGAACATATTGATATAAGAGCACTAACATTTTCTGCCTTTCATTGAACAGTATCTCATCGTTTTTTGTGATGTGAACAACCGTTTTTGTGGACAGGCCTGGAGATTTCAGGGTTTTGATTGATCGTGGCTGCCTGAGTGTGTCCCTCACACACATGTAACCGAGGTTAGCGGTCTAACACCTGCTCAAAATATCACAATACAGCAACCCCATAGCATCAAATGTCTAGGCATCCATTTCGGCTAAAGGAGAAGGATTTCCTATTTTAGCATAAATTTACAGTAGCAGACAAATGTTGGTAAACATCTGACTGAATTTGTTTCTGGTTTCTAAAACTTTCTAAGGCTGACATCCATCCATCCATCCATCCATCCATCCATCCAAAGCCGGCATTATATACCCGAAGTCATATCTTTCCATCTTTCCATTTGTTATTTCATACATTTGACAACTTTAACAAGATTAAGGCAGATCTTAAGGCTTTCTACTCAGTGTTTATGCAGTTTGTCTGTGACAATATTGACTTATATATGTGGCACCATCAGACATTTGCCATTTGAATGGTTTTGTCATGGTGACTAGGCTGTACATCGATCCAGTGCCACTGGGAAATCCATAGTCCACAACTTAATTTGATCTTGATTATAAAGAGAGAGAAGAGAAGAAGATTATGCTTTTTGTCCTATGTCCTACCTGTGGTTTTTGCTTGTCTTCGCCACTCTTTCATATGATAGGTCTACACCCTATAAGCAATGTTCCGAAAGTAGGGCTGCTATGACTGTCATCCCGCAGGAGATGTTTCCAGCAGGATGAATCCAGTCACCTGAGCTCTGTTTCATCAGCTGCAAGTTATTACTCATCTGTGTCCTTTTGTTTCATGCGGTCTGATTGGCTCATTGTGGGTGTGCTTCACTACTTGCTCAATGAGACAATGAGACGGCCACCACTGATTGTGTGTACATCTTCCTCACTTATCCCGAAAGTCAGACAGCCTAAACCTGGTGTTCCTGGCAGATTAATTATGAGTGAGGTCAACACACCTCCAGATGCATCTGACGGATAGGAATAGATTGTTCTCTGTGTGCTGGAGGTGTCTACCACTGATGAATGCTCACAGCTGAGTCACAAGTCAGGCTCTGTTTTGGGCAAATCTTTCTGTAAAAGACAAGCTTTGTCTCTTGATGAAAGAAGAGCTCTTTTTTGTATCTACTGCCTTGATTCTGCCAGGCCTTATGCGAGGAGAGGTAAAACCACAGGAGGTCTTTAATACCTAGAGAAAGTTTTCAGTTAGCATTCCAATTTATTTCAATGGCAGTTGTTTGTCTGATGCAGGATCCCTAGTAATATGCGGATGAAAATCTGTCATATTTGCTCAGTTCTGGACACACTTGTTTTTGAGCCAATGCAACAAATTAGCACTGGAAAATATATGTGTACATACACACATACATACATACATTAAAAGTATTGGGGTCAGTAAGATTTTTTTAAACAATTTTGAAGGAGTCTCATATTCTCACCAAGACAGTAAAACAATCATATACTATGATATAAATAACTGTTTTCTATTTTAATATATTATAAAATGCCATTTATTCATGTGAAAACAGTTGTGCTGCTTAATATTTGATGGAAACCATGATCGATTTAGAGAGTTTTGTTGATGTTTTTTTTAAAATGATAGCCTAAATCTCTCTATGTTCACATTTGCAAGTATTAAATTCTTTACAAAAATAATCTTACTGACCCTTAACTTTTTAACTGTAGTGTATATTAAATAAAAAAAAGAAATAATTGAATTCGTTTTTTAATTATCTTAAATAATATTTTTTCCATTAATTTTTTTTTAATGAACATTTAATAGACTTGAACTTACTTAAACTGTAAATTATCATACAACCTCATTAAAACCGTGGACTTGGCAACACTGTAGCCAAGCCTTGACCTCTTCAGCACTTTCACATCATGCTGTAAACGCCACTTAAGAAAACCTGAAGCTGAATAGCTATTCATTAAGGCTTGCGAAATGTTTTTATGCACAGTAAGTTCTTTGTTGTTGTTCTGC
The DNA here is from genome assembly GCF_051911475.1 of Siphateles boraxobius. Classification (NCBI taxonomy): domain Eukaryota; kingdom Metazoa; phylum Chordata; class Actinopteri; order Cypriniformes; family Leuciscidae; genus Siphateles; species Siphateles boraxobius. The sequence goes on from NW_027509193.1 coordinate 15,086,140, forward strand.
AGCCACACAGCCATCAGAAACGTCAAGGATGGATCCTGCACTCTTTTTTTCATGTTCTGTACAGTGCAGGACCTTAGGATTCAGGAAAGATCATAGGGGTGTTTGAAGCAAAGCAACAGCTCTTTCAATCTTGTTTATGCTTTTTATAATGTTTCTTGCACTTTTATCTGCAGGTGAAAGTAAGTGCAGGGCAGTATCATTGCCGACAGTCTGCCAGTTGTTTTGTTGGTGGCGCAAATGACAAGAATGATGTTTTCTCTCCTCTGGCCTAAGAAAAAAAAATAACCTCAACCATCCAGTAAAGTGTGCGGCCTCTGCCTGGCTCGTTGATGAATGGGGAAGACTCTATCTGTCGCTTGCAGGCTGTGAGTCGGCATGTGTGTTTTGTGAGTTTGTGAGGGGGTGTGTGTAAAGCGGAGTGCTGTGGTTATCTGTGTGTGTGTTTTGGAGAGTGTGTGTGTGCCCTGTGGTCTCCTTCTTCCTCTTATGGTGCATACTTATTAATGGTTCTTGGGCAGTGCCAGTTCCTCTCTCCTCTCTGGCTCTGAATATGGGCGGACCCGGGGCTCTTAAACTAGAGTGACTGGTACTATGGCCGTCTGGCAGGTATAGTGGGCCATTAACATGACTGAATCTTCCTGTGTGTGAGTTGTGCAGTGTTTGTTTGTGTTTTTTCTGTAGGGTTTAAAGGAGGCTGGTTAATGGCTCTATCAGGGCGACAAAAAGCTTTCTCTCGTCTCATTAAGTGAATGGGCTGGATTATTGGGCTGTGACATTTCTCTGACACACCCACTGAGGTACAGAGAAGCTCATGTTCTCACCCCTGAGGAAGTTCATAGTCCTCCTCTGGTCTGTCAACCGACTGTCTCCTCAGCATCTGCCGACTGATCCGATTACACACCGTGAAGTAATTCATTAAAGAATAGTACACCTAAAAATGAAAATGCTGTCATAATTTACTTACCTTCATGTCAGTATAAATCTGTATTAGGGAAGGTAACTGGAGCTGTCAAGCTTTAAGAATGACTTAAATGGACCTTAATAGCATCATAATTTTAGTTTGTATGAATCATGCGCTATATTATACACTGGGGTCAAAATCTTTTATTTATTTATTTTTTTAAGAAATTTAGAGAATACATTAAATTGATCAAAAGACTATTATATATTTTTCAATTAAATTCTTTTTTTTTTTTTTTAACTTTTTTATTAACCAAAGTAAAGTTTTTAAGAATCCCCAAAAAAGTTTCATTGTTTCCACAAAAATAGTAGGCAGCACAACTGTTTTCAGCATTAATAATAAGAAAAAAAATGTAAGCACCAAATTAGCATATTTAGAATATTTTCTGAAAGATCATGTGACACTGAAGACTCGAGTAATTGCTGCTGAAAATTCAGCTTTGCCATCACAGGAATACATTACATTTTAAAATATATTAAAACAGAAAATGTTTATTTTAATTTGTAATATTATTAATGATGATGTTGGCTATTAATAAAGTTTTTAATGTATTTTTGATCAAGTGAATGCAGCCTTGGTGAGCATTTGAGCCTTCTTTCAAAAACATTAAAAAATCTTAGCAATCCCATACTTTTGAATGCTAGTGTAAGACTACTGAAGCCATACGATAACTTTGTATGATGAACTGAAGGAAATTTAAGTTGTTATTTATGTTCATGATGAGAGAAGTAACAATGCTAAGTTTGTGTCAACTCATTATTTTAAGATCTTTTATTTGAATCAGTTGATTCTGGTAAAAAAATAAAATAAAATAAAGTCTGATTGATTTAATAATAAATCGAATTAATCCGGTTCTTGAATTCAACTTGTTTACAGTTATGTTTACAAGCACATTTGTATTTACAGTGTTATATTTGTGTATAGTCAAGCTACAGTATCGAATATCTAAAGGATTAAATAAACATCACGTTACCTCTTTCAGCAAAAATACAGCAAGGCTGATTGTAGTCGTGTACAGTATATAGTACATGCTAGGCAATTACATTATGTACAGTAGGTCTGTAAGAACTTTGCAAAATTTTGTTGGTACACTTTTATAACTAAAGCATTTACATGACAAATGATTGTTTAAGTCCAATTCAAAAGTGCATGTAAACACACTTGCTGACTGTTAATCTAATTATTTTTTAAGTGGCAAGAATGTCCCGAAACCTACACACAGCAACTCCCTCACACATTTCCATTCATTGAAATGTCAACATACATGCCACTCTCTCTCTCCAGACACTGAAGCCATACATAGACTTGCATCACCCGCCTGCAGGCTCTGCAGAAACGGCTGTCTGTCTGATGTCCTCTGTGGGTTCGGGGTAGTCAGAGGCAGGCACACGTTATTCCTGAATCATTGGTCACTGCAGTAAAGCACGCTAAGCTGCATGGCTCTGTACCTCCTCCTAGGTTCCCTCACTAAAAGCCAGTGATGATTGCTTTAAACTGGGAGCTTTGCCAGGGAAACCATGAGAATTACAAAATCAATGATACGCCAGAAGAGTCATTCAAGGGTGCCAGGCTGATTCTGCAGGCAGCTATCCTGCTTTATTAGTGGTGGCGTAGTCAAGATAAAAGCTGCGGTGCGTACAGCGTAAAGCTGTGGTGGGGAACAGATGAGAGAAATGGGGGGGTTGGGGGGGGGGGGGGGGTTGTGGGAATTTAATGATGGGTATGAATGACTGGAGGGACAAGAACAGGGTGGTGGACTCTGTGGCCCGGTGTTTCATAGACTATTGTGGAAGAAGCGTCCAGCCAACGCTGCTAAATGAGGCATTTAGAAGACCTCTGCAATATCACTTTCCTGTTTTGTCCCTATTCTTTTTGCTGTTCAGAAGTTTGGTGCAGATTTGGTCCATGCCCTGGAGAGTCATTACTTCACCGCTTGCCTGTTATCGATTCTTTCTGTATTGTACCATATAGCCCCTGCTTGATGGGGTGGGTGGCGTTCGTCACTAAAGGATTTGTTCTTATCTTCAAGGTTGTCTGGCCCCATGTTGGGGCCGACCTTGTGAAAACCGCATGTCCATTACTCCTACTCTGACATCTCTGACAGAACCTGTTAGTCCAGGCTTCAATCTACAGAACAGAAACTGCCAGCCTACACAGAGACCACCTGTATCAGACCTTTCTAAATCTACCAGGTATGACTCACCTACACAGGCTATTAGGACATGGTATAGATACAGATTTCCAGATTCAATTTGATTCTGATTCAAAAGTTTTTCCAATTCAAAATTGATTCAGTTGTACATAGTTCTGTATAATGTCTATTTTGCATTCAAATAATGCTGTATATTATACAGGATATATACTATCTAAATCAGGGCCTGAATTTCGTTTTGGAAAATAGGGGGGAAATCCCCCTTTAGGTTATTCTTATGGGGGGGATTGTTTAATTTGAGGGGGGAGTTTTTTTAGACAATTTTTAAAAATACGTTCAGCTAAATGTTTGCTCACTCATTGTATTTGTTTTTTTACAATGGGGTCATTTTTTTAGTTTACACAACAAAAGAAAGCTTGATTTCATTCTTTGAATTAAATTGAAAAAAGTAGCACAAATAAATGCATGAAATAAAGAGAAAAGTTTAGGTCTAATAACACTAGTATTCAGAAATACTACAGAAACGGAAAAAAGTAGGCTAATCAAATGTAAAATAACACGGAATAGTCTTTAGTCCTGATTCCTTACAATTAATGCTATCTTTTGTTGTTTTATATACAATAATGACAGACACATTTTAGGCTACTCTCACTTTAAAGGGATACTCCAGCTGTGGGAAGATGAATGTGTATTTAATAGTGGTCATTTATGTAGTAGAAATGTGAAATTATTTTTGAATTTGAAGCATTCTAGACTAAGAAAAGGCAAAAAATGTATTTTTTACTCATGTGGCTGAAAGACAACAACTCCCAGAATGCACTTGCTTTGCCGCACTTACGAGGCCACTCCCAAACCACGCCTACCGGTTACAGGCGGCAGTATCTGCTTTGTTGTGAATATTAAAACAAAAAAATTGTTCATCTTACCCTGTACTCCAGTGTACAATAAAGTTCTACATTACAGACTTGCTGAGCGAGGCTGAATGGTTACTGTCACTGATTTTGCTGTAATTACTTACTGTAGACATATAAGACCTGGATTATTTCCCTTCTTGGAATTGATTTTGAATTAAAGATAACTTTACTAAAGTTAGGAAAAGTTAGACTAATGTATATAACACAACTTGGACTTTTGCATAAAAAAATTTAACTCCAATTTAAATCAATATTTCTCTAAGCTAATACATACTCTAGCAACACTAAAGATTTATAAGAAGAACCACAACCAGTGTCAATTCTAACTTTTATTGAAAAAAATAATTAATAGTAACACTTTTACATTCAAAGCTCTTCCAGAGCTTCAGTTGTTTCCTGATATCCACTGTATTGCCCGTCAGGAGCTGGATATCTCCGTCTGATATTCTGGACAACACAGGTGGGCAAAACGATACGATAGCCTTTACCAAGTCTCTCGCCTTGCAGGACCCATTCCATGAAGTGACGGTAAGCTGTTAGGCGATATTGTCTACAAAATAGTAAACACAACGTTAGTAATGCAAACTATTTGCACATACAGTATGTGCGCATACATGAAAATATAACAATAGCTCAGCTGACTACGCGGGAACAACATTGTGATTATGACGGGTGTCCAAACTCTGTACATTACGTCTTAGTAACAAAAAGAAATACAAAACAAATACTCACTTTACACTAAGCCGTCCATTTGTCCCTGCAGGCTTTGGCTGGCGTTTCCAATTTATCTCTGGGATCCTGAAATAAGTTTCCAGGACCCCCCTGTCCATGTGTGGTACAAAACTTGGGTGCTCAGTTACACATGCTAGCGGTGCAGTTTCATCAGCGGATTCAGTGATCTCATTTAGAAGAAAATGGCATCGCTGAAATTCGCGACAGCAATAGGACTCTCTATCTGTTTGCATAGACGCACAGCGAGAGCCCTGACACCACCAGTTCGCCCCAGCTCGAGTCTGGCCGGGCTCTTCCTCCTGACCGCCAAGCAGGTCTTGCTCCCCTGCTGCAGCAGCTGCTCCGGCTGCCTCTTGTTCCTCCATTTCCCGCAACTGTTCGTCGCTGTATTGCGGCTCGTATAGGTAGCCGCGAGCATCCGATTCACACAAAAGATCTTCGAAATCCCCATCTGTCATTACTTCAAAACTTTCTTCCGCCATCGTGATTAGACTATTATACAAAGTTTTACAGAGCAAGAGCCTGTTAGCTTAGCTTAAAGATGGCTGACACTGTCTTTACATTCTATGAGTAAGATCCCGGCTCATATGGGCGTGGTGAAAACATGCGGAACTAGCTACTAATACTGGCTGTAGTTTAAAGCCTCTGGCCCAAAAATCCTCCGATGACGCAAAATGACGATTTTTGCGTCATCGGAGGATTTTTTCCAGACTAAAAATGAAATTTTATCTCATATCATGGGGATATGAGGGGGGGGAAAGCAGGGTAATTCGAAAATACTACTGGTTTTCTACTGATACAAAGCTTAATGCTAAATCCTGGAGTATCCCTTTAAGAGCTAGTGCACGGATCCAACGTTCACATGTTGCGTGTAAAGCGCAGTCCGCTCCACTTTCTCTTCTTTTAAAAAGGGCTCCCTGTTGCTAAGCAGCCACGTTCTCCATGAAGACGAAGACGTTTCAGTAAAGGATGAGCGCCAAAAAGACGAAACGTGAACGGCCCATACTGTTTTCATTATAGTGTCACATGCATTTTCTTTTTGTATTATTTTTTTTAAGACATAACCGATTGTGTTTGAGAGGATACTCCCCAAGACTTTAGACAATGTTGTGTGCTTTTGACCATTAAAGCGCTATAATTCAAGAAAAAGAACTCAGTTTTGTTACTCACAAGCTGTTTGTTATGCGGTTTAAAATCGCTTCAATGTTTAAATAGGTAAGACTTAAAAAGACGCACAAATTATAAGCATTAGTGACGATGCAATGGCCCGATTGTGCAAGTGACATTTCCATCCTATGTCCCGACTCCTGAAAGACGAGAGTCTAGAATCACCGCCTGCAGCTGCTCCGCGATTGGCTAACTTGTGTAACCTATTTTAAGAGACAGAGAAGACGCGGCATTGGCAGAATCACTCACGCTGTTTGTGAAATTGCGTCTCGCATAAAGTTTTAAAATGACTGATTTGATCGTATAATCTGTTAGGTTAAATTCACTCATATTCACAGAATTTCCCGCATTATAAACACAAGACCTGCGGGAATGATTAAAATGATGCGCAATACCCGCAATCCCGCACCGAAATTCGAGCCCTGATCTAAATCTTTTTAGATCGATAACTTGTCTAAACTAAACTGAACTGATTAGTAAAAGTAATTTGAATCTGGTAACACTGACTGGTCGCACTGTATGTTTTTGATTCCATGAAAGGGAACATGCTCCTAAGATTAATTTATTTGTGAATATGGCTAAGTTGTATGTTTTTGATTCACTTAAGCCCCTTTCACACAGAGATTCCGTAAAATACACGGATAAAGTGACCTGTGATTTGACCCGGGTTCGTTTGACTTTGGTTCATTCACACTGCCAGTGATTTTCCAGAATCGGAGAGTGCGTTCACACACAACCCGTAAAAATCCCGTAAAGACACGTGACATTGATGTGACCTGTAATGTCTCAGCAGCGTCTATAGTTTGCTTATGAGCTGCGATTTCTCTCTCGAGAAACCACATTTGTGCATTTTTTTTTCTCTGATTCGATCATAAACTAGCGCATTACGTACCGTTTCACGCTGGCGAACGATCCCGGCTTCAGTGCCATCATTACGACACGGCATTGATTACGGCTTTTGTTCACACAGCGCGCGTTCCGGGACTGAACCGATCGATCCCGGCATCAATCCCGGGTCGTGTTTGCGCTCACACAGAAGGTGTTCTGGCAATTTCCCGGGATCAACGCACTGTATGAAAGGGGCTCCACAAGTACTACCTCACATAAGTCATTTGTTCGTACATCAGGTGACAATGATCACGTATTTTTTGATTTGCTTTAAATAACCATCTCATAAGAGTTATTTGTTTGTGAATCGGACTACACAGCTCACGCTGCAGGTTTTTGAATCACTGAAAGGAAATGCCCCCTAAGAGTCATTTGTTTTGTGAATCGGGCTAAACGGGTCACGTTGTATGTTTTTTATTCACTTAAAAGAGCCGGTTCACAGAAGTAATTTGTTCGTTAATGGGGTGACACTGATCATTCTTTATGTTTTGATTTGCTTAATATAATAATTTTTTTGTGAATCGAGCTACAATTCTTGATCAGCATGGTTTTGATTCACCACAAATAAATAACAAGTTGTTTTTAAATATGACAACACTGGTCTGTTTGTTTTGTGTGTTATGTTTGTTTTAACAATTGTTACCATTATTTCTTTCTTAATTTATACAGAAAACCTTTTAAATTTGGAAAATGTTAACGTAAATTCACAACATGATCCAAGCAATGTTGTTTAGTGAGTTAATTCAGCAGAATGCAATGACATCTGTCATAAATGTTCAGGCACTGAAAATAAGCACAAAGTAAAAAAAGTAAATCTTTAGATTTTAAGATGCCAAATCAAAATGCATGAGGAAAAACGATATTTGGTAGGCTATCAACCTTTAACTCAACTTGTTCTGGAAGACTTCCCTAAAACGAGATGTACTGCGAATGCAAACACTCCTCCAATAAAATAAGACCTCCTACTGTGAGGCAGACTGTGAATTATTAGAGTGATGGACTACATTCAGATACCCCTTGTACCTTTTAAGGTCAAATTTAATCAGTCCAAAAGCATAATTATTAGAGGCTAGATTGATACTGTTTTTTTTTTCTTGATAGTAATGAAGAGATGGCCATTTGTATATTTCCCAGCCTCCAAGTCTTGTGACAGCCGCATTGATTTAAAACAAGGCCATGCCGCAGAAGAGGTACAAAAGGTTGCTTGTTCGGAATGCTGAAGCCATTTTTTGGATCCCATTTAAAACTAATTTACTTGTCTTCCAGGAAACCCTTTGACGACGCGCACAATGGGTTGGAAGCATCTTCTGTGTACCCTAGGGACTGCTTTGCTCATGTTTTTTCAGGGGCGAGTGTAAATGGTGTTTAAAGGAAGTCACTTAAAAATGCTGCCAGGGGACTTAGGTAATGGGCTGGGAATATAAATCATACCGTCCCTCATATCGACTTTTAACATTACACTCACATCTGTGGCACAAGAGCAGCTAAATCGCTCTCATATATGCAGGGCTGTAAATAAATAAACAGTGCCCTGTATTTTTTCCGAAGCTTCTGGAACGTCTCCAGACAAGGAAATGTTGGACTGACATGCCTCACTGCTGCACTTTGGCTGATTAATACAGCAGTGTTTTTTTCTGCATTATAAACTGTCCTGTGCACTATAATCTGAAGATGAACTGGGTCACATATTCCTTTCCTTCAAAACTAATTATAAGCCTTGCACTTTTAAATTATAAAAATGATCTTATCCTTTCCACTGGCCCTATCCTAGATGACAAGATTAAGAGGGGAAAAGAGGGTTGTGCTAGGAAGATTTATATCTCTGAGAAGTACAACACATAGACATGGTCCTTTAGGAAGAGCTGTTTGTATGAATTCCTGCTGTTACGGTTACCTTTTTTTCCGCTGCTTATGGGTGACTTTAGCTGACTGGCTCTCTCTCTAGAATGAGGGAATAAAAGTGTGTGAATTTACGAAGGAGGAAAAGAAGCTGATGTGGTAGTGGGATCCATAATCTTTTTCTGTTTTGTACGTGTGACCGAGAGAGGGAGAAATGTGCGGTCGTGGCCATGACTAATAATGAGGAAAGATGTAGCTTATACATTCATTTAAAGCTGTTTTTAGCCACGAGTATAGGACTATTTGGGCTGCGGCAAACTTAAAACTATCACAGTGCATCCTACCGTTGCTGTATCTGTGTTAAAAAGCAAGTGTATGGTGACATATTTTCATATACAAATATTTTACATAAATTAAAGGTGCAGTAAGTGATTTCTAAAACTGACTTTTGAAATCAACCCAAACAAACACTTCATTCCCTTCATCGCTGAAGCAAAGCAAAATAATGCTTCGTGAAAAATAAGAAGATGATAAGCGAACGACTAGAACACAGAAATTAACATACAGTACACAAAAGTATATTTGAGCAAGCGTTTGTTGTTAGTCACCAGCAACACAGCACCTCCAGACAAACAATGACACTCAGAACAGTCTTGTTTCTATAGCTAACATTATAGCAACAGCATATCTTGGTTCTGCGAAAACATTGCAAAACGTCTCGGTTACGTATGTAACCCTAGTTCCCTGATAGGGAACGAGACGCTGCGTCATTTTGTGGGAACGCCTCTGCGATTCCATACGTCATGAAGCACGTATGGAATCAGTCCAATGGAGAGACGGAACGTCATAGGCGGGTGACGTCATCGACCAGGAAACTATAAAGCACCCCCAAAACACAAGCGCGACAGCTTCTGATAGGCCTGAAGGAAGCGCTAACGGGCATGCTGGGAGTATGGCAAAACGACGCAGCGTCTCGTCAAATGACCGTCATGTGGGAACTAGCGCACAGAGGACGAGAGCACCTGCCCCCCAGGAGTGGAACTTAAGTCCAATTCATAGAACTTAACAAATGTATGCGGTGAGGACCACCCAGCCGCATCACAAACATCACTTAGCGATACTCCTGACAACAATTCTTTAGAAGCAGCCATACTCCTAGTAGAGTGGGCTCGTTCAGCCAAAGGTGAAGGCTGACCAGCCGACTCATAAGCAAGTGAGATGGCCTCAACCACCCACTTGCTCATTCTCTGTTTAGACGCGGGACACCCTTTACTGGGTGGCCCAAAGCACACAAATAACTGTTCTGATTTCCTCCACAGGGCAGCTCTGTGGACGTGAGCGTCTAACGCCCTAACCGGGCAGAGAAGGTTAAGTTTCTCCTGATCTGATGACACAAAAGGAGGAGGATAGAAAGCCTGCAGCACTGTAGGTCTGACAGGATTAGTAGGGACCTTAGGGACATAACCTGGTCTAGGGTATAGAAAATCCTTAACCATACCAGGCGAAAACTACAGGCACGAAGGTGCAACCGACAGGGCCTGCAAATCTCCGATTCTCTTAAGTGAGGAGATTGCAAGCAGAAAAAGAGTTTTATACGTGAGAAATTTCTCAGAAACTTCCTCAATAGGTTCAAAGGGGGCCAAAGAAAGGCCCTCTAGTACAATTGCCAAATCCCAAGTCGGCACCCTCGTACGAACTGCAGGCCTCAGCCTCAAAGTGCCACAAAGGAAGCGAGTTATAAGTGGGTGTCTCCCAAGAGAAACTCCACTGAAAGGGACATGGTAAGCAGCTAGTGCCGCCACATACACCTTTAGTGTGGAGGGGGATAACCCTGCAGAGAAACGCTCCTGCAGAAACTCCAGCACTGCACCCACTGGGCCGTTAACTGGGTCCTGTTGGTGTTCTGCACACCAAGAAGTGAAAAGTTTCCACTTCAGGGCATATAACTTCCTCGTGGACGGAGCTCTGGAGTGAAGGATGGTCTCAACAATCTCAGTTGAGAGACCAGATTCTATGAGCTGGGCCCCCTCAGAGGCCAAGCCCACAGTTTCCACAACTCTGGGGGGGGTGAAATATCGTACCGCCCTCCTGGGAGAGTAGATCCCTCCTGATCGGAATCTCCAAGGGAGAGCCGTCCAGAAGAGATATTAGGTCCGCGAACCATACTCGGGCCGGCCAGAACGGGGCTACTAGAAGTAGGCTGACCTCGTCCCGGCGAACCCTCTCCAGAACTCCTGGTAGCAGAGCAATCGGGGGAAAGGCATACAGACGTGACCTCGGCCACGGCTGTACCAGAGCGTCCAACCCCAGAGGGGCTGGCTGACTGATGGAGAACCACAGATGACAGTGCGTTGTCTCCTTGGAAGCGAATAGGTCCACCTCGGCGCGAACGAAACTCAACCAAAGGAGCTCCACCACCTCGGGGTGGAGCCTCCATTCCCCCGGCCTCGGCCCCTGCCTCGACAGGGAGTCTGCTACCACATTCAAATTACCAGGAAGATACATAGCTCTCAGAGACCGTAACTTCCCCTGGGACCACAGGAGGATCTGACGGGCCAACTTGTAAAGTGGACGCGACCGCGACCGCAGGCCCCCCTGATGATTTATATACGAGACCACCGACATGTTGTCTGACTGAACTAACACATGATGACCTCTGAGGTCTGCTAGGAAGTGTTTCAAAGCTTGGAACCCCGCCAACATCTCTAGACAATTTATATGCCATGATAGATGATGGTCCTGCCACAGACCTTGGGCTGGACGACCACTCATGACCGCCCCCCATCCTGTGAGGGAAGCATCCGTCGTTAGCGTTACGCGACGACAAAGAGCCCCCAACACAGGCCCTTTGGATAGGAACCAGGTTTTCCTACCAGAGCACAAAGGCAGTGCCACATGACTTTGATCATGCGGGGGGGATTTCCCCTCGGGGAGAATCCCTTGGTCCGGAGCCACCACAGCAGTGGTCTCATGTACAACAGGCCGCAAGGTATAACGTTGGACGCTGCTGCCATCAGACCCAGCAGTCTCTGAAACTGTTTTACAGTGAGTAGCTGGCCTAGCTTTACTTGTTTCATAGCTGAAAGAATCGAAGCGATGCGGGTCGGAGAAAGTCGCGCCCGCATCGAGATCAAATCCCAAACGACACCCAGAAAAGTGGTCTTCTGAGAAGGAGATAATACACTTTTCTTTGCGTTCAGCCTCAACCCCAATTTTCTCATATGAGCGAGAACAACATCCCGATGCTGAACCGCCATCTGCTCTTTCTGAGCTAAAATCAACCAATCGTCGATCTAATTGAGGATACGAATGCCCTGAAACCTCAGGGGCGCTAAAGCTGCATACATGCATTTCGTGAAAGTGCGGGCAGATAAAGCTAGGCCAAATGGAAGAACCTTGTACTGGTACGCCTCGCCCCCGAAGGCGAACCTCAGGAACTTCCTGTGTTGTGGAAGGATGGAAATATGGAAGTACGCGTCCTTCAGATCTATCATGACAAACCAGTCCTCGGATCTGATTTGTGACACGATCTGCTTGATAGTGAGCATCTTGAATTTTAGCTTCCCTACCGAGCGATTCAACAGGCGCATATCTAAAATTGGACGCAACCCCCCATCCTTCTTTGGAACGATGAAATATCGGCTGTAAAAACCTGACTCCAACCTGGGAGGAGGAACCCGTTCTATAGCCCCCTTTTGAAGGAGCGCCTTCACCTCTTGTTCCATTTCCAGAGCCTGCTCGGGGCCCACCACTGTGGGCAGAACCCCTCTGAATTTTGGTGGACGACACCTGAATTGGATAGTATAACCCTTTTTTACTGTGTGCAGAACCCACTGAGATATTTTTGGAAGGCTTTTCCACTCTGCCAGAAATACTACTAAGGGTACCAGTCTCTCGAGACTGGCCTCTGGTGTAACTTGAGCAGCAAACACAGCGCCCTGTAACGGCGCACCGGCAGGGAACGACTGGCTTAACTGCTCTGAGACCCTCCTCAGAGGGGGCGAGCGTCCCTCGGGAAAGCGCTCGCTGGGACCGTCTGTGCCCCGGCATGTGGCGGGGTTGGCAGAACGGGCCCTTGAGGGCACCGAAGAAGAGCGGGCACCTTGTAATGCGGTGAACACCTCTCTCCCACGGCAGGGACCGCCCTCAGCATCCTGACGCCAGTGGCGTCAGGACTTCCTCTTTGCCGAAGCCTTCTTAGCCATAATAACTGTCCTCAGATCAGTTTTGCCAGAAGACTTCAGCTGAGAGTGCCGCGTCTGGTCCCACTGTTTGGAAGGGGGAGCGCGAGACGCAACACTCTGCTTTTGTTGCGCCCTATGTGAGGAGCTGACTGACGGCCTGGACTGCTCCCGCCCAGCAGTACCGGGGACATGAATTTTAAGAGGCATAAATTTCTGAAACGCTGCCGACTGTTTCTTCTCTTCCTGAAATCTATCTATGACAGTATTTACAGAATCACCAAAAAGACCATGAGGAGATAGCGGAGCGTCCAAAAGAAAAGCTTTGTCTTTTTCTTTCATACCAGAGAGATTTAACCATAGATGCCTCTCTGCGGCCACCAGGACTGCCATAGTACGGCCCATTAGCTTGGCCAACTCCTTGGTGGCGCGCAGAGATAAATCTGCAGCCTGACGCAGTTCGCGAACTACGTCAGTGCTGACCTCTTGAGTGTCACTCACATCCTTTAATAAGTCAGCCTGGTATGCCTGCAAGATGGACATCGTGTGCAGGCACGCCGAGGCTTGACCGGCCACCGAATACGCCTTACCCACTAAAGCTGACGTACTTCTAAGAGGCTTAAAGGGTAAAAGTGGTGCTTTAAAAGAAGATGCAGCTTCAGCAGAAAGATGACTAGCAAGCGCCTCTTCTGCTTTGGGCATCGCCCCATAACCATGAGACTTAGCCCCCACAATGTTTGAATAAGTGGAAGTTTGAGGGCTAAAAACACGATAAGAGACCGGCTTTTTCCACGATCTCGAAACCTCTGTGTGGATATCAGGGAAGAAGGGCAAGCACCGGCGTGGAGGTTGAGAACGGGAAGGCAAAAATCTTTCATCTAATTTAGATTTTTCTCTAGACTCCTGCCTAACAGCTGGCCACTCGATGCTTAATTTAGAAACAGCACGAGTGAGCACCTCCATAAGTTCCTCACTTTCGGGAGAGCGAGATGGCGAATCATCGACATCTCCCGCATCCAGACTAACAACATCCAGATCCTCAGAACTGGATAGTTGCAGTACTGGGGCCTCAGTTCGGGGGGAAGAACCCGCAGAGCGTGCTTCCGAACCCGAGACTGAGGCACTGGATCTAACAGGTAAGGGCTGAGATAGGGCAGAGCCCGTCTCAAGCCCTGCTGTTAGATCCATCTGCGATCCCCACGAATGACGTCGCCGCTCAGCCTCGGCATAAGCGGGACCCGATCCGCGGGGATCGCGAACCGAACCACTCTCCTCAAAGAGTGATCGGCAGGAGCGGAGCGTTCTAAGAGGCAAACTCTCGCAATGCTCACAATCAGCCCCCTCGAGAGCTGACTGGGCATGCTGCACTCCCAAACAAACAACACATAAGCTGTGTGTATCCCCGCTCGTTAAATAGCGCGAGCAGGGAGGAACACACTTCTTAAATTGTTGTTCGCTCGCCATTGTCTCTCAATATAATATATATATATATATATAGTTTTTTGAAATAGTGAAACTCCTGCTTACAGATCCACATATAGCGCTTACTGAAGGCAAAGAAGCTGTCGCGCTTGTGTTTTGGGGGTGCTTTATAGTTTCCTGGTCGATGACGTCACCCGCCTATGACATTCCGTCTCACCATTGGACTGATTCCATACGTGCTTCATGATGCACACACGCAGAGGCGTTCCCACAGCTTGACGCAGCTCGAGTTCCCTTGAAAGGGAACCAATGTTACTCACGTATGAAGCAGAAACAACACAACCTCCGCCTCCATTTTCAGGCCTTCCAGCTTAGTTCCTTTTCAGTCGAGAATGTCGGACTTAGTCTTACGTCGACTGAATGGGGACTACGTCCTCCGTTCCCTCCTTCAGGGAGCGGTGGGTTGCATACGCAACCAGGGCGCTCTCTCTAGCATTGGAAAGCTTTTCTAATAAAAAACCCTATCTTTTTTAACCCGTCTTAACCCTAATAAGGACGTCCGTCCTTTGGATGAGACGTTAAACTGAGGTCCTGACTCTCTGTGGTCAATCCAAAATCCCATGATGTCCTTTGAAAAAGAGTAGGGGTGTAAATCCGGCATCCTGGCCAAATTTGCCCTTTGGCTTCTGTCCATCGTGGCCTCCTAATCATCCCAGTATACTGATTGGCTTCATCACTGTCTCCTCTCCACCAATAAGCTGGTTTGTGGTGGGTTTTCTGGTGCAATATAGCTGCTGTTGCATCATCCAGGTGGATGCTGCACATTGGTGGTGGTTGTGGTTGAGGAGATTCCCCCTTCCATATGTGAAGCGCTTTGAGTACCCAGAAGCGCTATAGAAATGTAACAAATTATTATTATTATTATTAACGTGGGTCCAAAAGCTATTGCCTGATCATAGCCCCTTTTTTTACATTGGGTTATTTTTAATATTTTTTACCTAGGTTCTAGTTAGTTTTTCTGTAACTCAGCTGCTGCGTCATTTTTACTGTCAATACAAATGATGAAACCCCTCACACATGTACCTCGTAGCTCTGGGTCAACGTAACCCAATGTTGGGTAGTCTGTGCCAAACCGGTTAATTAGTCATTTTGTGTTCTGTTCTGAGAGAAAACTTCCTGAAATTAAGGTTTGTATTACATTGTTTTCCTTTAAAATGATTACTGTACAAATAGGAAAATGTCTGTAGTCTCACATCTTACCTTTTTTGTTACATGTACGTTGTAGCTAACGCCTGCTTGGAACGCTATCCTTCTACAAACATAGGATACACTGGATCTACACTCAAAGCAAATGACTGCGCCACCACGGAAGTTTCACCTTCCGCTAAAGAATGTACAACCAGGGCTGAAACACAACACAACATTGGTGTCAATTGTAACAAAGTTGCGTTGCGCTCCATTGACTATAATAGGTTCAATAGGAGCGCTATTGATATTGTGCGCTATCATCGCAGCTTTGGTCGCGCTATGCTTTTGACGGGTTGAAACTTACAGACGGATGTCTTACAGACGAGATGGCACAAGTTAAAGCTGTTTTTGTAACTTTTCAAAACATAAATATATAAGATTGTCATTTAATGAACTGTATCAGCCTACTGATACCAGTTTTCACAGTTTCCCATTGGCTCCTCCTGTCACGTCCTAAAATGTTTGCCAAATGTTTTGAGTATTTTATGATTGTAAAAGAAATTACTTTCCATCAAATAAAAAATATTGTATTTAAACTGTTCCTGTCCAATATATATACTGTGTATATATATATATATATATATATATATATATATATATATATATTAGGGCTGGGAATTTATTAGAAAAAATTAACTAATTAATCGCACAACTTGCTGTGATTAATCGCAATTAATTGCATTTTTTCCCAAAGTTTGTTATCAATACTTATACGTTAAAAAATTATACATTTACACAATGAAGTATATTTTAAACAGAACATTTTATTACAATGATCGTATGAACTGTAGACAGTCCCTCCTGGGAACTAGTATGGGTAATTCCCATAAAGTGCAACATTATAAAACAAAGTGTATAAGTGTAAGTTGAATTTGATCAGAACTCCTGAATCATCTTATAAAGTAAGGCAATAAGCCAAAAGCAATTTCTTCATATCCACCAACAATATTATTAAACAAAATGTTAAAGTGCAAGTTTAAACTAACAAGATCATCAAAATGGTTAGAACTTAATCCAAGCAAAACATTTTTTTTATGCACCAAATATATCAACAGCCATTGCAGTACAAATAACACAAGGATAATGTTACATATTTTACCACAACATTTTGCCTAATCTTTTGCATTGAGCCAGCAACTAAGACAGACCAGTTTGTTTACATTATCAGGAGACAAGGAAGCTCTCTTCTTTTGGACGATGTGGCCTGAGAGTGAGAACAACCTCTCACAAGGCACTGTGGTTGCAGGTGTGGACAGGTACTTGCGTGCTATGCGTGCGTGATGGCCTCCTGTAGCCTCGCTAGTTGCGGCAATAACACCTGGGTGTTTTGCATTTAAATGTAAAGACAAATTGCTTCGGTGGTATTTAAATTCGGCTTTGCAAATTGTACATACCACCACTTTTCTGTCTAAAGCGCCATCAGGACATTTTTTAAATGTAAACTTTGCATCTAAAACTCCACTGTTATCGCTCTCCATCATGCAGTGTAATTTGGCTCAGTTAGCACACTCATCTTTCGCAACAGGAAGTTATTAAAATGGACACGATTGTCTTGCGTCTTTGCGTTAATTTATTTTAATGCGTTAAACATGTAAAATTAATTGCAGAGATTAACGCGTTAACTTTCCCACCCCTAATATATATATATATATATATATATATATGTATAAAACAGAGATTTTAGAGAGCATTTTTATTTATTTTTTAAAAATGGAAAACCTTTTATATTAGGTTGACTGACCCAGCACTGTCAAAAAACAACCAGCAAAATGGGTTAATGTATTAAACCCAACAAGCTTTGTCAAAATAACATGTTCGGTCATATATTGGGCATCGGGTTGCCAAATAACCTAGAAATGGTTGTGTTTAACCCATTGTTTTTTTAGAGTGTAGATAACACATGTTTTGTAAGAAAATGGAAGAGGCAGTAGATTACACCAAAACATAGTGTATCTAAAACATGTTTAACATTTTAATCCCAAATAATTTCTTGATACATTAACTGTTTTTAGTTTTGTCCCAGTCCTCAAGAATCGGTGTAACCTTTCTTTTACTGTAGCCCATTGTGAAGTTACTCTGTTTTCCAGATAGTCTTTTGTGGAGAGAAATGTCATAGTCCCCAAGAGCTCATTGGTACGGTCTAAATTACTTATTCCTCTTGTATCTTTCCAGCAAATTTGAGTTGCAGGACAAACAGAAACACTGCCAGCCTTCCTTCTCCTGTATCCAAATCACTATGTGCTCAAATTAGACTGTTCATTACATTCTTTCAGCACAATCAGATTCAGACATGGCCAACAGGGCTGCCCAGGGTGTAATCAAGATCAGATGGAATCTTCACAAAATAATGTGTTATTATTGCTGATCTATGGTGTTAAACTCTATATTCTGATATATGCCCGAGGGTAGAGATGACAGGGGTCCTGTTGCTCAGATCCTGGATGCTATTTGCTCTCAGCTGAACACATCGCTGATATTTATTATTAATTTACCTGCAATTTGCCATACAAACTTCACCATCCTACTTGCAAAAACCATCCATTTTTAAAAATATAATTTAGGCTCTCTGATAGATCAATAATTTAGCAGCTCCTCCTAAAATTTGGCGTATTTTTGCAATTACACCCAAGGCCTTAGGAGGGAACTCTAGGAATGAATATTGCATTATTCACACTTTTTTTTAAATAAAGTTAATTATTTTAATAATGAAGATTTGTAGCCTTCACTTAATGAAAAGGAATAGTTCACACAAAAAGGATTTTTTTCTCATTATTTATTCACATTCATGTTGTTCAAAACCTGTATGATTTTTTTCTTTAATGGAACAAGGTGATTTTTTGGAATTCATATCCTGGCCACTATTTTCAGTGTTATGAAAGTGAATGAGAACTTGGAATGTTAAACTTTTTGAGGACAAAAAAAGCACCAGTTTCAGTTTTTCCCCCTACCATTGTACCATTCAAAACGACCCCCGCCCCCCCTGAAAGAATGACAAAACTATATTCCAAAAAAATGGACGCCCGAACTCCATAACTTTAGCGGCTATGATTTGCGCGATATAGCAGTTCAGTACACTTGAAATCAAATCGTGATATAGACTAGTCTGTGAATATTAAAGCACAAAAAAACTATTTCATTACGAATCCTACAGACGTGCAGTTTCATTTACCTCTCTCATTTTTTGCTGAAGCACGTGTGACGCTCGAGATGTTTTTTTGCCTATATGAGGACACGAATGCATGAACTTCATCGCCAGACTCTAGATCCGATGTGAAAGTTACTTTGTGAGCATTTAACAGCTTCATTTGAGAAAAACTATTGTCATATCATAAACACAGAAACTCAAAGGTATTCACGGCAACCCGTCAAAATAAAAGTTTGGTTTAAAGGTGCTGTGTGTGATTTTTAGCGGCATCTGGTGGTGAGGTTACAAACTGCAACCAACAAAAGTTACGGTGGCCGACAGGAAAAAATGTCATCTTCTGAGACAGCAGAGGGTAGCCAGTTCAGCAATGAGGTTTCTTTACAAGGATAAATTAAGGTAATACAAATATAATGGTTCATTAAGTAAGGTCTTTATACACCACTGAAAACTTCTTTTTCAAGGTAGTGACGAAACGCGCTCTGTGGCGTTCTTTGTTTGCTGTCGGCTACAGCAGAAACATGACGACACAATATGTCAACCTCCATAGAAGGGGGTGCCCTCGGTTATGGAGATATAAATGTCTCATTCTAAGGTAATAAAAACATAACGGTTCATTATGCAAGGTCTTAATACACCACTGTAAACATAGTTATGGATCTTATTTTGCATTTCTGTCAATAGATCCTCAGAAATATTACACAATGTTACACAACCTTTAACTTGACAGAAATATATTATTGTTGTACAGTAGAATTTTCTACATCTCAATGTAATAATAATACTAACACTAATACAAATAAATTATGATCAAAACATTATTTTTCAAGGAATAATCACAATTTTTCTTCCATGTTTTAATTTTAACAGTAAATGTGCAGCACGTTGTTTGACAAAAAGTTTGTTTGGATGTTTGATTTCATGATTAAAAGATATTTATTAATAATAAATAATTATGTTTTATGTCTTCATTTGACTACCAGAAAAAATACAACACCGAATTTGTGTGAAAAAAACAACAACATTTCATAGATTTAAAAAAAATTATATCTATTAGGATCTACCCCCCATGAGAGAAAAAATCCTAGGGGAAACATTGAGTTTCATAAAAGTGGGCTAACTGACTCATGCGCTTTATTCCAATTCTTCTGAATCCACATGATAGGTTTATGTCAGGAACAGACATGAAAAACATGAGGGCAATTAAATGATTTTTTTTCTTTCTTTCATTTTTCATTAAATCCATATGTGGAGATACATTCAGTGTTTTATACGTCATGGTGTTGTTAGCAAATAATTAGTGGTGTTAGATTACAACACAAGCTTTTAGGCCAATGTTGAGTACAATGTCACACATTCTTGAATGTGAGAGTGTGAAACTTACCTTGCAAAATCCCTGAGGCTGCATACATCAGCCCTGACTTCCTTAAAATGGAGCAAGAAGAAGAGCAGGTTGTGCTCACTGCACCAAAAAATATTCCATCCACCATTTTATAATCCTACCTAATTACTGTTAATGCGGTAAAACCCCTGCATATATCTCCTGATCTGCTACTGTAAGACCAAACGCAGTCCCCAACTCCATTTATAGGACATCAGTGTGCATTTTGTCATTTTAAATGGAATCAATAGGATAAAGGGGTAATTTATTCATCATCAAGGTGCTCGGTGGGAGAAATTGTCTATTGGCAGAATTTGGATTTAGCTACCTAGTCAGTGTTCGGACAAACGTGCTGTAATATAGATAATGCTAAATTAACAGTCTCATAATATATCAAGTCTTGCAGCTGCTAGTGTACATGCAGGTCAAAGTGAATCCTATCGCGGGGGTAATTGAATGTTGGTATGAGACAATGTTGTTGGTTGATGAGGTCACCGGACATGCTTGTAAAGCCCTGCTTTGCTTGTGTGTCTGTGTGTGTGATGTTCAGTGGGAGTGCTGTTGTGTAGCTGTTAATGAATGGGGAGAGAAACACAGCTTAGTCAGTGCTATCAGCAGGGGTGTAAAATGCTGGCTAGAAATGATGTATGGGGGTGTGGTCATCTAAAGAGTGAGAGAGGGAAAAACTTGAGTTGTGTCCCAAATTATGCACTATATACTACACACTTATATGTACTCAACCGTGTAGGGAATTAATGTTTTAAGGTTATTTTGTCATTCAACATCAGAGTCATCTGGTATTTAAAGTGCATGTTTTCTTTTAGGAATTTGCAGTGTGAACACACCACACACACAGACACAGACACAATAACAGACGCAGACACACACACACACACACACACACACACACACACACACACACACACACACACACACACACACACACACACACACACACACACACACACACACACACACACACACACACATATATATGTATACATATACTGTAAATATATATATATATATATATATACTATATATATACACTACAAAATGGCATAGAATAGAGTAGCACTGGGATGCACCTTTGGAGATTCTGCTTCACAACATGTTGGTGAGTAAATTATAACTTTTCATTTTTTGGTGAACTATCCTAGCCTGGGTTTCCCCACGCTGCCTTGCCGCAGCGCGATTTTATTCACGCTGCTAGGCAGTCTGGATACCATGGTCCAGATTTCCGGCTCATCTAGGGAACCAATCACAGAAGGGGGAGGGAGCAGCAAGACGATGACGACGTCTATGCGACACACCGAAGCAGTTTGTTTATACCTATGGATCCAACATGGCAGCAGACGTGAAGTTACCTTTCGTTGCACACCGCAAGCATGAGCGGCACTTGAGCAGTGCGTCACTGTAACTACATCGTCACTGCAGCTGCAGACGCGCGAGAGTATTCACACTGGAAGCATTTGTACAGTGTCATAGCAGCGGCTCCAAAGCTACATATATAAGCGAGCAATTCTTTACAAAGACAACTATACCTTTGTTTTTAGAAGTTGGTCATTTATAACATTGATAGTCTTGAAAGTTTGTTATGGGGAGGTGTACAACATTCGCATATAAATGTTAAACAACAAAACAACCCAGAAAATGGCTCCAATCTATTAGTTTCATTCATACTTTCGAGACTGCAAAGTTGATGGTTAAAGGAAAACCACAACAAACAGAAAACCACACACTCGGGTTTGATTTGGGTTGTGTTAGCCTATGTAACTGTTTGTGTGTTACATAAACTAAAAGAAAATGTATATATAATATTTTCTGGCTAGTTTACTTTATTTTTTTTAAATATAATACACAACTTTACCCAAAGTGAATAATTAAAAACACGTTTTTACCTGTAAATATTTTTGAGTCTTGATTTTCTTTAATTTGCCTACTCAAGTTCAAGTTAAAACTCACTAGACATGCTTATTCTGTGCATTTCGGGCACTTTTTTTGTGAAATATTTATTTTTGTCCATCAAAAGTGTGCTTTCACTTTAATTTAGCGTGAGCAGTGCAGCAAAAACCGCTTCACTGCTGCTCACGCGCCTCTACTGCTCGACGCTCACGCGCTGCTCCTGCTCCTGCTCCCGGTGTATGCACTCATTGATTAACATGCACGCCGAAAAAAATACGCACTGCTCACGCATGCGTTGTGAAAATGAATATGTGGTTCCCAGACCCAAGTCTCAATGAGACTTGGGTCTGACGTTAGCCAGGCTAGAACTATCCTATATAGTCAACATGTACAGTGTAACACTGTTCACACACAGCTCATTTTACTTATAGAATTTGGTGTGTTTCTCAGTTGAACAGGGTATTCAATCAGAAAAATATGTAAGCCGGGAAAGTGAAGTGAAAATTTTTATAATTAGAAAATTAATAAAGTTATTTTTAAGGGAATAAACTACTCATCCTAGGAAGCATTGCTTATCGAACAATTATGACAATATAACTAAAGATTTTATAATTATAGATTATAAATACAATAACTTTTTTTCTCAGCTCATTGAAAAATATATATACAAATACAAATATATAAGTAGTTTGAGATTTGCAATACAACTGAGTGGTCACTGGTCATTTTCTGTTTCTATGGTAACAGCAACTTCTTTGATTGGTGAATTGTGGGTAGTGTAGGTCTTCACTGGGAATTTGACAATTTAACACAATGCGTCTTTTAATACAGTTGGAAATGACCATAAATTTGGACTTATACAGAAGCATATGTGCCCAGGCTGGGCTTCTGATGATCTGTGCCGAACATGATGGACAGGTAATTAGAGCTGGTCCGAAGTTTGGCATTGTTAATGAGTCAGCATCTAGCAAACAGGAGCAACGTTCAAATCCCATTAGTCTATATCGGCAGGAGATTACTGTCATTCGCTCCCTTTCCATGTTACGAAAGAAGCTTGAAGGTGGCAGGAGGTAGTACTTGTTGACCGCGCTATACTGTCGAGCAGTTGATTAACGCTGCGCTCTGGAAGTTTTATCTCTGCAAACGAAGGAAAACTCAGACACTGTTAGAACAGTAACTTCTAGAGATTCACCAAACCCCTGTGGAGGATTTTAACACGTTCCAGAAAACGGACCTCATTCACACTGTACAATAAAGCCTCCTCCTCTAGCACTTTGCTGCCTCTCCCTGCACCAGCAGTGCTTTTGTTCAGCGGCAGCCAAACTGTCATTTATGCATGCAAAAGGAATGTTCAGTTGTAAAAGGAATATTGGGCTGTATCGTTGTTCTTAGAGCTTAATCAATCACATCTTGGGAGAATAGGTTCTGGGTTCCAGCTCTAGTTATGGCCAGGTGACTGATAAGTAGTATTGATCATTCCTTTTTTTCCCCCCATTACCTCTGTTGAGACTGATGGAGCCCTGTTTTTCCTATAGCGAGCTGTTTTCAGAACCACGGACAGCTCCCGGCAACCCGCTGCTGCTGATTCCACTGCCACTGGGGTTTTATTATTTATGGGCATGCTTGCCCTTGAAACCAATGCTTTTTTAAAATGTATTTAGCCGCTTTGTATCTGAGGGAATTTCTGAGAACATATCAAACCTTATTTGGAAAATATACGCCTTACCATAAACGAAGGAGTTGTGTTAAAGAGATAGTTCAACCAAAATGAAAAGTCTGTCATCATTTTAGTTCCAAAACCTTTATGACCTTTTTTTTTATCAGTGAAACCAAATACTCAAACAGTGGTGGACTTAATTTTCCATGCAAAAACAAGGAAAGGGATTTTGTAAGCAAAAAGCATGCAGAATCAACATAATGGTATGATAAAACTATATTTCACATCTTCTGAAGCCTTGCAAGAGCTTTATGTGGGAAACAGACTGAATTTTATATACTCATTTTTCATTTTCTCCTCCATTGAGCTGTTAAACTCTGGTGGGTTTCCTGTACAGCGGTTCTAACTCCCTGCTTAACTTTCCATTGTATGATGCATCATTGGTGAAATTTATAGATTCCCAAAACTGTAGTAACTTTGTTGTCTGAACCATGTTGGTTCAACAATATAGTTCAATATATTATTATCAGATGTTTGATTTATTCGCAGCTTCCCTCTTAATGTACGTCATAGCGATCTGTATATTCGCACATGCACACTCTTCAAAAACTGCACTTTCTGTTTGTCCACATGCGATATTAACAAGAAATTATGCTTCTAACCACAGGTCGTGAGCTGTTTCAACCACACAACTTTGAGATGCTGAATATTTGTTAGAACTATGGTTTCCGAAAATGCAGAATCGTTGAACTATGTTTGTAACGACGGAACTTGCACTCATAGTTTTCTAACAATGGTTTGGGAAACACACCCTTGATTATTGAACGAATCATTCTGACTAGCTGTGTAAAGGCCAATTCACACTGCTCCGACAGACGGCAACAGACACTTTGTCCAGTTTGGTCGGATCAGTGTGTTAGAGTCTGATGGCGTCTGTCGGAGCTTGTTCTCGCCGATTAAACATGCTGAATCGTAGTTAGAATGTCTGAGAAGTGACGTGCTGTAATCTGGTGACTGTCGGCATTGGTCTGCGTCTGTCGGTACAGTGTGAATTGGCCACAATTCCATAAAGGATCAATCGATTAATTTTTCAAAATCCCTTTGTGTTCCACAGAAGGGGGAAGTCACATGGGCTTGGAATGCTGTAACAAATTACAATCAATGAACTAAACATTCCTTGACAATAGCAGTGGCCCATATGCATGCAGGATGGCAGATTTTCTATCCATTGACCCACTTTTGGTGAGTGTGGTTTCATCCAGTTAATTATGTTTTTTTGCATTTATTAAGAGTAAATTTCTAGCTTTGACTACACATATTGTGGGATATTCCTTGATGCAGAAAATAGAGGGGAGTAAAGGGCAAATCACATGTAGAATTGTTATAATCTCATTCTTAACCCCTCGCCAAAAAGTATTGTCCTATTAAATTTATCTGTTAATTAATCTCATTCCTCAAATAATTGTTAAAGAACTAGAAATGTAATTGGAAGCAGAATAGAATTCTGTACTAGTCTCATCCCTACTGCCGCATCTCCTACTTCCCCATTCCCACATCTAGTTGAATAACCTGAGGAGGGAGAAGTTGTGTGCAGCTTGCTGCAGTGCAGTTACTGCCCACCCCATCTCTCTCTCTCTCTCTCTCTCTCTCTCTCTCTCTCTCTCTCTCTCTCTCTCTCAGCTGCGCTTTTTTGACTGACTTTCCACATATGGTTTTCTCACCACTGCTCTTTCTCTCTCTCTCTCTCTCTCTCTCTCTCTCTCTCTCTCTCTCTCTATTCATTCTGTGTTCCTTACTCTAACTGTTGTTTTTGTTAGGAAACAAAGCAGTGTAAGAATTTGCTTCTTTCTGCACCTCTCTCTCTCTCTTTCTCTTTTGCTTTTCCCATGTTCTGCGCAGCCCCTGATGGTTTTTGAGCAGTTATTGGTTGCTTCCACTGCCTGCTAATGTGAGAGAATAACCTTGATAATGTGTTTGTCAGGGGCTGATGCATGTGTGCATGTGTGCGCGTGAGTGATGGATCTCATCTGGGACTCAGTGCGGGGTGATAACCGCTTCCAGCTGCTACTTTTCATCCATTATCAACACAGCTGGATCAACCCCCATCCTCTCTGTCTCCATCTCTGCCTGTCTATATCCTCTTTTTTCCACATATTTTGCCCTACCATGTGCTCACGTCATTCACACGGTGATCACATTCCTCCTCAGATGCCACCCGTATCGAAAGCTGGAGCGTCTTTTTGCTGACTTGCTTTATATTGCAACTCTTGCCTGCTAAATAATTCACCTCATACATGTGTGGCTGTGCTCCCATTCAGAACAGTTCCCTCCCTACCTACATGCACTGCACAAAAGAGTCGGGGGATTGTATTACATCTGTGTAAACACGTGCGAGGGCTTTGATACTTCTGCACTTTTCAACTCGTAGCCATTTTTAGCATGTTTGCTGCATTGACGTTCAATTGCAAAGGGAGAACGTGCTATAAAAAGACTCGTTTGAATGTCTTCAGACTGCTTGCTGAGCCTTTGGCGTCAGAACACTTTAATAACTGTCTCAATTAGTCATTGTTTCTCATTGCTTGGGCTCTTTTAAAATGACACTCTTCATTTTAGTTTTCTGTGGCGTTTCTGAACTCTTTCCAAATGAAATTGCTGAAAGTGCAAGAGATATCTATTAGGACTTCCTACCATCAGGGGAACAAAATTCCATCTCATTAAATCATGTTAAGTCTATTGATTTTTCTTTTCTTTTTTTTATTTATCTGCTGTTGCTTTTGTCTTTCCAACAACATGAGCCAATCTCATCTCGGCCTCAGGGAGTATTGGGACAATTCCAAGACTGAATACCATGATCATTCAAGGATTTTTTTTTATGGTGGAAGCCAAAACCTCTGCTCGTACAGTTGTAGATCTAACCAAAAGCTCACAAGCCCTAAACATTTAAAGAACACTAAAAACATGCTAGAGATGCATGATATTTTGGTGCCATAACTGTTATAAAGTCTATATACAATATATACATCACTGTTCAAAAGTTTGTGGTTGGTAAGATTTAAAAAAAACTCTTCTGCTCACCAAGGCTGCATTTATTTATCAAAAATACAGTAAAACAGTATGAAATACAGTAAAATAATATTACATTTTAAAATGTCTGTTTTCAATTTTAATAATTTTTTTAATGTAATTTATTCCTGTGATGCAAAAGCTGAATTGTCAGCATCCAGTCTTCAGAAATCATTTGAATGTGCTTAAGAAACATATATTATTATTAAACATATATATATTATTAACAGTTCATTTTCTTAAAATCCCCCTGTAGTCAATAATTTTAACCCTTAAAACTCATCTTTGATGACCAAAATGACATATTTAACATCGTAGTAAACATCATATAATTCACCCTCTATACCCTCTAAATTGCTACATATACCTGATTTTTCATATCAACAGAAACATATACCAGGATAACCTGGCTTCTCTTGAGACTCCCCTGCTTCTCAAGTTCGCAGCATCGTTATTGTGATATGCTAAAGCCCGCCCTCCTTATGACAGGATTGGTTACAACATGTTACGGCCCAGTATAGTGACGGGGACACTACTGTCAAAGTACACCATCCTTCGGATGAGACGTTAAACCGAGGTCCTGACTCTCTGTGGTCATTAAAAATCCCAGGATGTCCTTCGGAAAAAAGAGTAGGGGTGTAAACCCGGCATCCTGGCCAAATTTGCCCCTTGGCCTCTGTCCATCATGGCCTCCTAATCATCCCCATATACTGATTGGCTTCATTACTCTCTCTCCTCTCGAACAGTAAGCTGGTGTGTGGTGGGTGTTCTGGCGCTGCACATTGGTGGTGGTTGGTGGTGGTTGAGGAGATTCCCCCTTCTATGTAAATCACTTTGAGTAACCAGAACTCAAAGTGCTCTCAAACCAGAACTCTAATCTGTAAATCTGAAAATGTCTATTCTGACTAAACCAAACTGTGATAGTTTTATTCTCATATATTTATATTTATATATATATTTTTTTTATTCTTATAATTTGTAGTATTATGTTTCATGTTTCATGTTGTATTTGTATTTGTATAGTCCTCTGGAAGCCTCAGTACCAAAACAAATTCCTTGTGTGTGCAAGCACACTTGGCAATAAAGCTCTTTCTGATTCTGAAAAGCACTATATAAATGTAACAAATTATTATTATTATTATTATTATTATTATTATTATTATTATTATGTTTGTGATGAACAGAACATGGATGAGGCCATCCTTAAAAATATTTTGGTTTGCAGTAACAGCAAAAAAAAAAAAAGGGTCGGTAGGTAAGTCTATATTTTTTTTTTCAAGATTTAATGGGGGAAAAAAATGTTAATGCTAACAGGCATTAGGACTAACGCAAAGAGGGCGCTTGAGACCCGCACAAGTAAGCAATATTTCTGATGATTTTTTGGTGTGAAGTTTCGGGCACAATGACAAACAGGAGTGCAACATTCAGGGATTAAAATTAACACCCTCCAACCCGCCAAATAAGGGTAAAAATGAACTTTGGAACCAAATCTGCGCGGATTTAGCGCAAATACGCAACTCGTGAGTCCTCATGATATATTAAATACAGCGTATTGCGCAGAATCTGCGCATTTCTGCCTTACTTGAACACACACGTCACTAAGCAACAAATAACGGCGAGCATGTTCACTTGCATTGAAGTAATAGCGAATATTAAAAAGCATTTAGTTAACAGAAAAGACATTGTTATTTTCCAACATCCTACATGTTCTGTGTACTATATTGATCTGTCCACCTAAAACACATTTTTGGTTTAAAAAAAAAGGCCGGTGGTGGTGGCTCACTTTGAAATTTCTGAAATTTCCGCTGTTTCTGGTTCAAAAGTGGCTTGACCTGGGGAATGCGGCACCTGTAGCCCATTTCCTGCACACGCCTGTGCACGGTGGCTCTGGATGTTTCTACTCCAGACTCAGTCCACTGCTTCCGCAGGTCCCCAAGGTCTGGAATCGGTCCTTCTCCACAATCTTCCTCAGGGTCCGGTCACCTCTTCTCGTTGTGCAGCGTTTTTTGCCACACTTTTTCCTTCCCACAGACTTCCCACTGAGGTGCCTTGATACAGCACTCTGGGAACAGCGTATTTGTTCAGAAATTTCTTTCTGTGTCTTACCCTCTTGCTTGAGGGTGTCAATGATGGCCTTCTGGACAGCAGTCAGGTCGGCAGTCTTACCCATGATTGCGGTTTTGAGTAATGAAACAGGCTGGGAGTTTTTAAAAGCCTCAGGAATCTTTTGCAGGTGTTTAGAGTTAATTAGTTGATTCAGATGATTAGGTTAATAACTCGTTTAGAGAACCTTTTCATGATATGCTAATTTTTTGAGATAGGAATTTTGGGTTTTCATGAGCTGCATGCCAAAATCATCAGTATTAAAACAATAAAAGACCTGAAATATTTCAGTTGGTGTGAAATTAATCTAAAATATATGAAAGTTTAACTTCTATCATTACATTATGGAAAATAATGAACTTTATCACAATATGCAAATTTTTTGAGAAGGACCTGTATACTTTTCTTCTCTCTTTGCAGTCCATTTCGGAGCGCGCGTCACCTTGTGAACAGCGTCTTTTGCGCAGATTTTATAGATGCTTATAATAGCTATTTTAATGATTAAACGCGTCCGCAATTTAGCAACAGTAGAGTCTGCATTTTACTACAATCAGCGATCGTGCTGATTCTGACGGTACGTTGGGTTTTAGGAAGAAATGACAGCGCATCGCTGTGAAGGGAAGGAAGTTGTGCTAGACAGAATGAGTTGTAATGGTTTCATCTCAAATATCTTTTTTTCTAATCTTTGAAAGCCGAAACTAAAATAAAATTAGAATAATCTCCCAGATCTAAAGTGTAACCACGTTTGAATGTTTAGTTCTGTCCTCATTGTCACTCATTAAGCAGGGCTGTCGTGTTGTGCGCGCTGTGGCTCCGCGTGAGAGATCGCTCTCTCTCTTCTGGACTGCGAATAGCAAAATTGCATCACAGACAAATGGTTTAATATTATCATACATAGAAATGGCTGAAACTCAGCCCCGGGGCCCGTTTAATACCGAGTTTCGGTACTCATCCCTAATCATTACCAAGCGCAAACAGTGAATGAAACGAAGCGAATGTACAAGCCATAGTGTGACATGCGTAAACCAATGGTGTAAACCTAATCATAGATAACGATGACGGCGCACGGGTTTTTATTTAAAAGAAAGAACGTAGCCTACGTTTGTATGTAGGCATAAGCAACTTTCACAATACTAACTAAAATATAATTAATATTATTTTATTTTATTTGTATTAGTTGTTTGAAGAGTACAAAAAAAATCGGTCAGTCTTAACGCAAGTTACAACCGGCACGTCGGTCGGACTAAAAGGAAAAAATAGAATAATAATTGGGTCGGTCCTAAATTGACAGGGTCGGTCGGGTTACGGCAAACAAGAATATTTTTAAGGATGGCCTGATTTCAAACTGCATTTTTGAGACTGTCTTTGGTTCACTGCAGTTTTAAGGAGAAAATACTCAGCAATGGTGTTGACTTATGACATTGCACATGGTTTGTCTTAAAGGTGCAGTGTCTGACTTTTAGCGACATCTAGCGGTTCGGTTGCGAGTTTACACTAAGGGCTCAGCCCACCGCTCACCCCTCCCTTTCGAAGAAGCTACGATGGCTAAAACGGGACAAACATCGTCGTCTGAGACGGCAGAGAATAGCCAGAGTAAACCAAGTTTCTGTACCACAGTCCATTATAAACCACATCATGGATAAAGTTTACAAAGCCATAGTCAGGTGAGGATCAAGGGTCTTAATACGTAATATAATAATAGTAATTAGTTGATTGTCTCACGAACGTAACCAGCACATTTCTCCCCACATAGCAAACCCATAATACAGCGAGGGAGAAGAACCACATGAAACTATGCAACTATATATTTTTTCTAACAGGGTAGTAAAAGTTTAGCTGGCTAATATGAGCTGTTACTGTGGCTGAGCTGGTTAAAGCGTTAAGCCTTGTTTAAACTCGACGCGTCCGCATGAGCCCAAAGGTGCGCGCGGCAAAAATGGCATGATTGTACAGCGCGCGCGCCTCCGCATCCCCTAGACACAATTTACTACACACAATAGGCTTTTTTTCTCTGATTTTGGAAACTCGATCGACTTAAAATGCTTCCAAGATCGACGGGTTGGTGATTCCTGTAACTGTTTTACGGTCAATGACAAGAGTACTAACGTTAATCAGCTGTCTCACGAACGTAACCTGCACATTTATCCCCACATAGCAAAGCCATTAAGTTACATGAAACAATCCAACTACATATTTTACACCAAAACAAGGGAAAAGTCACTACTCACTGTGTTTATGGCTTGCTTCTAGCTTTCTGCTGCTTCTCTTTCAAGGTAGTGACGAAACGCGCTCTGTTGCGCTGTTTGTTCGCTGTCGGCTACGGTAGAAACATGACGTCACAATATGTCGACCTTCATAAAAGGGGATTCCCGCGCCTATGTAGATATAAATGCCTCATTCTAAGGTAATAAAAAACATTACGGTTTATTAAGTAAGTTCTTTATACACCACTGAACACACAGTTATGGATGTCATATTGCATTTCTGTTAATAGATACTCAAATTTTTTGCATTTTTACACATTGCACCTTTAAAGCATATTAAAAACACCTCATAGATATGTAAACAATATTAAACGCTTGATTTTCTCCACAGGGGGACTTTAAGTATCCTTTAATGAATATAACAAAATATTTTGTACAATAAATGTCTTTATTGTCACTTTTGAACAGTAAGTTGGTATTGTGAATTTGTACATACTCATTTCCCCTATTTTTAAAATATATATATTTTTTACGTGCTTGTGTCTAACGCTCAATTAAAGTTACTCTTTAATAACTACTCTTTAATAACACAATCTTTAATAAAAAAATACTCAGTAATGGTGTTGAATTTGCACATGGTTAGTCTTAAAGCATATTAAAAACACCATAGACACAACAATAACATTAAAAACAGATTTTCTTCACAGGGGGACTTTAATCACTTTTAAATGTATTCTTTTGTAAATCTCAAAATTAATTTGCATCTTTTATACTGTACATTATAATGTTGTGAATGTGATGCCTAAACAGATTGATTTCAGTTTGTTTTTTACGTTGTTTTTTTTTTAAAATGTATTAATTTTATTTAGATACAATTGTATAGAATTTAATGAGTTATCGCCATAACTTAAAAATAAATATAGATCAATATAATTTTAAAAATGGTGTATCGTTAATTGATGCATTGGACAGGTGCTTTAGTCCACAGCAAATTAAAGTCCATTCAAGGTACTGTACACCTTCGATCAGAATTTGTGTTCCATTAGAATCAAACACACAGCCTTGCCATTGCTAACACCATACAGTTGGCTCGTTGTACTAGTGATGCAGGTGTTGGTTACCGCCTGTGTGCTGCTTTAAGCCACAGCTCAGTGACATGCGGAGAGCTCAGGGTTTTATGTTGTACTAATGATGTCTCTATAGGTCATGGAAAACCTGCTAGAAAGAAATGTGCTTACTTGAAGGACGGGGGCTTCTCTCCTTCCTGTCCAAGTGGCTTTATTAATTGCCCGGTTTGAATTTAAAATAACTGTCTTAATTAAACAGTCTAGAGTTGTTCCAACAGGGTCGCCACAGAAACAGTCACAGTCTCTTTTAGCTACCAATCCCCGCATGCCTGCATGTGTGATTGCGTATACCCTGAACACCTGAGCAGTGCAAGTTTAATTGACAGAGAGAAGAAACTTTAAGTGAAGAGTTCTTAAGTTTCTCATAGGTATTTTGGAGTGTTTAAGAGCTGTGGCCTAGTGGTTAGGTGACATTGAGCTGTGATAGTCATGTGGATGATTGAAGTTGAAGTCTGTCATTTTGTGTCATTTCTCTTACGTCAGTGTTAAAAAAAATGACACAAGACCCCAAAAAGGATGACAAACACAAGCTCCCAGCGTTCCTTTCTAAACTCAGTGGGAGAGGTGGTGGGTCTGCACCATCACTCAGCTCACAGGCTGCTCCCGAGGAGAATGTTTCAATTACAAAGCTCTGATTGATGTTCTCTCTGGTCATCTGGCATGCAGTGAGGCACAATATTCAGAGGATTCCTGCTACAGTGAGGCTGACATAAATGAGCAACAAATCCAATATGAGCTGAGCACTATCAGTCCTCTAACGCTGGGAGGGAGATCTATAGTCTTCCATGCCAGACCTCATGTTGGGATTGATGCATTGACTTCAAGTCAATAAGTCTGAATGCTCTCTGAAGAAAATGACACTCGTTTTTACACTTGAAAACTAATCAGGTTTCAAAAGGAACAAAGATTATTTGATTGAGAACATTTAAGTGCATCTTATGGGAGCAGCTTTGCTATATAAGTGAAAAAAATTATTGAAAGTATGTGTGTAGTTAGTTTAGGAATGCATGATAGGAATGCATATAAATTGTGTAATATAAATGCCAAAAAGACGATAATTAATTTCATGTTATGTCCAATAACTGATAAATGGCCTATACTATATATTGTCTAAAAAAAGAGTAAAAAATAAAAATGAAAAAGATTTTTATGATGTACAAAAAGATAGATTATATTTAAATTATTAGTTTATTGTTAAATATGATGTTTGAATTTTATATTGATATTACATTTTAATACTAATAATATATATTTTATATTAAATATCAATTTTACTATTTGATTTCAATAATAAATATGTAATACATTTTTTATATTTTTTTATATCAGCCAATATGGTACAGATATATTGCGCATCCTTGTACAGAAAGATATATTACATTGAAATTATTAGTTTATTGTTAAATAGATAGTTATTTTAATATTACATTTTAGTATTCATATTAAATATAAAGTTTAATATTAAATTAAACATTAAATATTGATATTAAATATGAAATAAATGTTTACTGTTTTAGTAAACGTGTAGAGCACAATATCTAAACTAGAATTTGTGAGGCATGCTGGGTAATCATTTTTGTGTATTTAGAACAGAATCAGGTTTTATGCATGGTTTTACCATGCATTGTTTGTCCATAAACAATAGAGAACAGTTTCTTTATTGTTAATTTTAGGCAATATTAATGTTTTTGCTATAGTAGTAAAATATCAGCAGTGCTTATATTTGACCACCAGAGGGCGTTGCTTTCTTTCTCTCTCTCACTCAAGAAACACAATCAGCAGCCATAAGCTAGCAAGTCTGCCTCTGTTCAACGCAACTGTGCTATGCAATGCGTATGTGTGAGAGAGAGTCAATCCTCGCTCCGCTATGCCGTCTGAATGCTAATGTCTTACGCTGCAGCAGTGGCCCACTTATCCAAGTAACCTCGTACAAGTCTGTCTCTTCCTCCTCTTTCATCACTCACTTTCCCTCTTGTCCTCCTCCTCCTCCTCTCTCTTTCTTTCTCTGACTGGATGGATGAGGAGGGGTGAATCAGCCCACAGGACTGAAATGAGGACGCCTTACTGCTTATGCACACACTTCTGCTCAAACAGCCCACAGTTCTGTGTTCTAAGGTGTGTGTGTATGCATAATTATTTGTGTTTGTGTTTTGCGTGCATTCCTCTACACACATGCTCAAGGTAACGTCGCCGGATATTTGGAGCAGGTTGATCCCTGGCAGCCCGCACCAGGCGGCATCGTGTGTATGTGTGTGTGTTTGTGTTTTTGCTAATGGTGACTGGCCTTGGCACATTAGCTCAGGGAAGCGCTGGAGCTTGTGACAGCCGAGCCAACGGCAGCCGCATATGTCCACCCCGGCATGGGGAGTGTGTCTGCGGCATCTGGGGTCCTTTCAGAGGCACACATCTGCTTAAACTTCAAATACGGGCATTAAAACAAAGCTTCCCTGCAAAGGACACCATCCCTGGGCTCTCGAAAAAAAAGGGTTTTTTTCTTGTAGTAATGCCATAGAAGAAACATTTTGGGGCCAAGAGTGTAGATGCCAATAAAGAATCTTTATTTTTAAGCGTGTGGTTCTATGGTTGTACTAAACATAGTGATAATACATTGTCGGGTTGTGTGAGGTTCCCACGGTTATATGGTAGCCAAACACTATACGTCACAGGTATTTCACACTTTACGACATGAAAATCGATTTGTAATAGAACAAGAGAAGCCCCTCAAGCATGTGAGATGGTATCTGAGAACAAAGGGAAGCTGTGATGGTGTGAAGAGCTCATGATGCAGAAGATCTGCTCTGGTATTGAAGTAGCTCTGAAGAGCGGATCCATGCCGCAAGCGCTGGTTTTATTATCAGGCCAAATTAGTTTCAGATAACGGTGGTTTGTCTGAACATATGTTGGATATGTAGGAACAAAAGCGTCTGAGCAGAACACTTTTAGTACGTGTTTTAGTCTGTTGTTGTTTTTTGTGTTCTCAATGCAATTTATATTGGCTTTGTATTTGCTCTGTCCGGAGTTGGACTGATATAAAAAGATTTTTAGTGTTTTCTTTCCTTTATGACCATTTAACTGGGGAAAATAGAAAGAAGATAACGTTTATCTGATGACACATCATTGTAGACATAAAAACAGTACAAATGGTTTTAAAAAGACAATACGTTCTTGAAAAAGAATTAAAGCCATATTAAAGCCTTTATGAAATACTTTAAATGGATAAGATGCCCTGATTTATTTTTATAGTGACTGTAACAGGAGTCTGTGCAGCTATACTTTGCAATTGCAAGGTGGCCTGCACTACCTGGTGAAAACATACTAATTAAATCTTAATTGCAGCTTCTTTTTGGGAAAAAAATAGTATATAGTATAGTATATAGTAATAGTATTTACTAATACATTTTTTCAGGATTTGTTAATTGAAACAGACTTATTTTGTAACATAAAAGTCTTCTTGACTGTATAAAATTAGGCATATTCATTTTCAACAGTAGTGTATATACAGTCGAAAAACATGGTTAATTTTGAATGGCTGTCAATGGATAAAGATAACTGACTTGGAAACAATTTACCACACCATGACAATGTCTTACTTTTTTGTTTGCCCTCTTTCAATCTTAAAATCTTAAAATTTGATAAACAAGTCAGAATACAAGACGTTTCAGTGAAGAGCATGCTTAAGTTGAAATTTGAGACGCATGGATAAATTAAGAAAATGAAGAAAACAGAAAATATCAC
Organism: Siphateles boraxobius; assembly: GCF_051911475.1. Taxonomy (NCBI): domain Eukaryota; kingdom Metazoa; phylum Chordata; class Actinopteri; order Cypriniformes; family Leuciscidae; genus Siphateles; species Siphateles boraxobius. The sequence goes on from NW_027509193.1 coordinate 15,121,961, forward strand.
TTGTGAACAGATTTTTTTTGTCATTTCCGGTTAAACAGTAATTTTTAAAAATTTTGCTAAAAGTGTAGAAATATTACTGTCTAAATGACAGTTTAAATTTTATAATGTAATGACTTTATAAGTAATTTCCACCTCAAAATGCAATCAAGCACAATATTTTTATAATAAACTCAAAAATCATTTGAGATGTGGAGGAAATTACATTTTTAACTTGTTTTTTAAAAGTCTACAAAGCTAAATGTGCCCATTGTTGAAGAAACACCCATTTTACAGCCATCTACCAGCAAGGGCTAACCAGCCAAGTCCAAAACCCTTGAGCCATTGTATAAAAGTATAATAAATGCAGTGGGTTTATGTGTAATTTAGAGGATCAAAAATTATTATTAATTACAGAATCACCTTTCCAGATAACCCAATTCATCATCACATGACCTAAGCCATGGCTCTGTCTCATCTGTCTGATGCTTTACCAGAAATTCCACTTTGAACTTCCCAGTCTTTTCTTCCATTATTTAAGGATGCTCACTCTGCACTTAGGCTGAATCCGAAATCGCCCCCTAAACCCTTAATCACTATTCCATACGTTAGTCTTCTAATACGGTTCCCTTGAAGGAGTGAATAAAAACAAGTGAGCGAATTTGGACAGCCGTAGAGTATACACCGGCTCTACACTCGTTATTGTGGTTCAAAGTGGGATAGAATGAGTGCACTCAATAACGTACACTATGGTTTCAGACCAGTGGCGCCTCCAGAAATTTTTCATTGGGATGACCAGATGGGGCCACTTAAAATCTTGGGGTGGCACACCAAAACTATAAACCATAATTTCAGAATTTTATTCTACTGTTGTAGCAAACCGGCCTGTAGAAAACTATCAGAAAGACTTAAGGAAACTCCTACTGATATACTTTGGTTTATTGTGTTATATTTAATGTTACTAATGATATTGGTAGGGCCCTACTAATATATATTATATTATATATAATGATATATATTATATATATATAAGGGCCCTCGCCCCGCGGCAAATTTCCAGATACTTACATAATTGTGATGAATTTAATCCTTTTTAAGTTATTATTTTGCAGTGTAAGATTACAGTTAACACCTTTAAATATTACATAAATGTATTATGCATTTTTAATAAACTTAATGAGTGTATAAATCAGCAGCAAAAAGTAATTCTTGAAAAAATGTGCATAGTAATTTTATAAAATCTAAATATGTTAATAAAAACAAATTACTATTAGTTCTCTTATAAAATTCAATCAGGCAATCATACATTTCACAATTTTATATTTATATATTAATGTCAAGAATTCAGAAGTGCATATATACCCTACACTACAAAGAAATAATATACAATTAAATTATGCTTATTTTAAATGTATTGAGCAGGCTAGGTATAACAAAATATATTGGCTTTTAATAATATTTCAGTGCGCAAACCCATGATAACATGAAAAACAGAGCGCACACAGCGTGTATGCGCATCGCGGGATTCGCGGGTGCAAAATGATGTGCTCAAAGCAACATGGAGTCACCGTGTGCAGCGCTGCGCTGTATCAATAAATATTGATACAGCTTAAGGGTTTTAAACGACTCACTACCAGTGTTGGGAAAGTTCACTTTCTACATGAACTAGTTAAAGTTCAGTTCACAAATTTTAAAACGAACTACTTCAGTTCAGTTCATACTTTAAAATTTTGAACTAGTTCATTCATAGTTCTTTTTTCCATATGTTGCTGCGAGCTATTATTTTTCAAAATGATCGCCACAACCCATGAACTACAGATAGCAATTATTTTATCGGTGGGCAAAGTTTTAACAGAAATGTAAGATTTTTCCCATCCTCACCGACCTTGTCATAAAACCCGTTTAAATGATCATACGATCCTCCTTGCTGCATTTTGTGTTGATGACGCATGCAGCCGTGCGACGCTGGCGGCGGTGTTGCCAGATTCGGTGTTTTTTCCGCTACATATTAAGGCCTGTTTACGGTGTGTTTTAGCCGGGTTTTCGCCTGGAAGGCTCTATAGAAATCTGCCACCCTAATGAATGAAGTTAAAAGGCTTGTTCGACTTGAACCGGCGCTGCACAGACCGATCGGTTGATGATATCAAAGTACCGCGAGAGCGATTAGAGAGCAGACGGCTCCTTATGCTTTTGAATCGCTCTCGCGGTACTTTGATGTCATCAACCGATCGGTCTGCGCAGCGCCGGTTCAAGTCGAACAAGCCTAAACTGTGAGCGCGCCGTTCACAGACACCACAAATGAACGAGTTCACATGAACGTTTATCAGGCAGTAATACAGTGTGCAGTTCACGTTCACCCAAAATATGAACGAGTTCATGAACTATCGTTCAATGAACGCGTTCAGGCACAACACTGCTCACTACCGTGTGCCGTTTAAAAACAGCAACAAACTCCAACAAAATAAAGTAATTTTATGCAAATCTACAGCCTTTTATCTACAGATCATGCATTATAATGTGAATATATCATATTGGAGAGAGTTTTACCGTGCATCCAAGAGGCGCGCGCGCTGTTTGAATATGAATGGAGAATGATTGACAGCCGCAGAGGAGGGAAAACGAGTTTCCGTATACTTTAATGATGTAAATAGACTTCTGTCCCTCACATTAAGCTATGGAATGACTTCAGATGACTTTGTCACCCAAACTGACGTGAAAAAAGCGGGAGGCGCCGAAAAGCGCGCTGTTTGCATCCCTGCTTGTCAAAACGTGGCAAAGACACATCGAAAAGCTGCTGTAACAGTATACTGTAACCATTTGGCACTTAAAAAGCACGTCACGACACATAATACCCCGTCTTCTTTTACTAAAGAATATTTTTGACTTATTTATGAAATGCATGACTGATGCTACTAAAATTTATACTGGCCATTGGGGTGGCCAGTGGGGTGGCCAGGAGTCGGCAACCCCTGGTGGCGCCATTGTTTCAGACACTACTACAAATGACTTTCCCCTCAAATAATGCCCTATTAGAGGGTATAGGGGGCATTTCCGGATTCAGCCTTAGATTTTAGATTCGCTGCAGATATGCAGAACATCAGTGACGACTGCTTCCCATTGGAATGGGGCATCCCATTGTGGTGGTGTTTTGTGGTGGTGGTGGTTTTTTGCCCTTTTGGCAGTGCTCTAGAAGTAGTAATACGGCAACAGGCAAAGATAATGATTTCAGTTCCTTGACCATAGAGGCCGCACACAGGGCATCGTCTTTATAGCCACCGCCTGACTAATTAATCACTGTACTTATGCATAACTAACAGCAACATACACAAGAGCAAGGAGAGTTTCAGCTCTGTAGTAAGTGGTCATCTTCACCGCCCTTGTCCTGCTTACAGCAAGCACATGACTGAGGGAGTCAGAAATAGCACTCTGAAGCAGAGAGGAAGGAGGTAAAAGAAGAAAAGGAGGTCAGAAAGATTGAGCACATATTTATCTACAGGTTAAATCTGTCAACCGTTTTGCTTGATTGTGACTTTTAGCTTCAATAGTGTATGTAACACAGCTAGCTGTGTTGCGCTGGCAGATCAGCTCTCGTCCCCTTGTTCGTGGCCCAGTTTGGAAGAAATTCTCAGTGTGTCGAGTCAAAGGCATTCACCCTCAGTTTCTATAAATGTGCAATAATGAGCTCGCCCCCTTACCACCTCACGCTGCCCTGCCTGGGGGCCTAGGCTTCATTCCAATTAGCCTGCTGCAGTTAACGACCATGAAATGAGATTTGGTCACCCAGCCGATCAGTGGTCAGCGGCCACTCAATGGGAAGGATTAAGATCACCCATAAATATTTAAGGAAACATCGCGTATACATAACGCAAGCGCCTGTCCGCTCAAGAGGGACCGGTGGGTATACTGCTCACTGGTGTGTCAATAAAAAAGGCTTGTTCATGAAAAATGCATGCAACACTTGCTGTTAGAAGGGGTGGCATGAGCACTCGCTGCATTCGTGCTGCATCCTACTGTACTCTGAGCATCGTTCATAGTCATAATGCAGCGGTGGCATTTGTGACATTGATATCATCTAGTGTGATGAGCATTTTCTCTTTATAAGAGTGCTGCAACAACTGGATTGTACTCTAAAAATGAAAAATGGAAGTTTACTACAAGCTGATGTTATGACAAATATATATTTTAAAAATCTGCTAGTGGTAAAGCCCTATTTTTCATTTTCAATTAAAAGATATTCTTTCTTATTAAATTAATTAAATGTTAATAAAACATTAAAATACAAGTTTAACACTAGCATTTAAATTATATAATATATTACTATGATATTTTACAATCAGTAATACTGATAATAATAATAATAACAATAATAATAATAATAATAATAATAATAATAGTGTAATTTATTGTGTATAATTAATCATATTTAATTATTTAATTAATTAACTAATTTGATTAATTTATAAATTAATTAATTAATTAATTAATTAATTAATTAATTATTTGTTTTAAATAAAACTTTAAATATTGCGTTTAAAAAATTGGAATTATTCTTATTTATAACGCACAGGATAACTTCTCACTAAAAATTTCCGCCTAATTCACAAAAAATGTGTACGCATATGGATTTATTATCTTATTCTTTATCCTTGTTTGAATGTTAATGAAATTGGATATTGTATCTAAATGAGCAACCGCGTACACAATGTTACTTATTTTCATAAAACATGCCCAAGCCATGTCCATATAAAGGCTCTCCGCACACCCTTTCCTTTTTTGCACTCTCAGCATACATGGTGCTCTCTAAAGACGTGCTGAAAGCGCACGCAGCAAGATCCTCAAGCAGTGCCAAGTGTGCCATCCTCAAAACAAGTGCACACACAAAAAACACCTTTAATACAGACACATATACAGTATACAACACAGACCTCTGATTAGCTAGCTGTATAACTCAGATGTGCAGTATATAACAATGTCTCTCTCTCTCTCTCTCTCTCTCTCTCTCTCTCTATATATATATATATATATATATATATATAAGATTATGAAATATATTTCAGATGAAAAATGTAAATTTCATCTTAACAAGTTTATAGGACCAAAGTAAGAGATCAGAGTAAGTGATTTTCCATAGCTACGTATGGTTTCAGGTGTTCCACTTTTTTTTTTTGTAAATGTAAAACCAAACCAAAAACAGACATGACAAAGCTATTCTGTATGTAGAGAGCTGTAAAACTACAGTGTACAGTTAATTAATTAATTAATGTAAGTAGATGTAATGCAAGTCTTCCCTATTGTGACATATCTGAATTAAATGGCTTCTGGACTGAGAACAATGTAGGAGGGCATTTGTTTATTTGTAATAAACACTGCAATATTCAGTAAAAAAAAAAGAGAATGGTCCATTTAGATTTCATGGTGACTTTTTCTGCACTTTTTTTTTGAGAGCTGAGACCCAATGACCCCATGTCAGTCACAATATGTGTGATTCAGCATGTCCTTTCTGTTTGACTTATCAATAGCATCATCTGTGGCATGTTATACCACATTTTCTTCCTGTCAACCTCAACACTACTTCCTGTAACCCTCCCTAAACAGAGCAAAGGATACGTGGGTGGACAAGTGTGTCTGATGTTGATTGTTCTCACAGGAGCGACCTTCGTATCTCATATGATGGGATTAGCTCATGACTGACCTCCTTGTTTGAGCACATAGGGCCTGAAATGATAATGCTGGAGTTTCTTATGTTCATAACTTTTGAGATTTTTTTTCTCTTTACTGCAACCAAGAAAAAGCAGGAAACGGAGGAATAACTCATTAGCAACCAAGTTTTGGGAAATGATAAAGAGCCTGCAGGCTAAAATAAAAGGCAGGCTGTAGCGCAGTCAGCCTTGCATTGCGAGGCAGCCTTGTGGAAGAATAGGAACCCAAGGGCCTAGTGGAGAGATGGGCATGCTTTAGGGTGGGGGTGGGCTGGGATGTTAATGCAGTTTTTGGATTTAGCAAACAGTCCGCAAACAAACAGGATGTAAAGAAAATGCCGAGATATTTAATGGTAATAGGTAGTTCTATTTTTTCTAGATTCACTGCAGGTCATTTAAATCTACAGAGCAATCTTTTCTTCTTACAATTAAAAGAACCTCAAACTTAGTTTGAGCAGTCTTCTAGAGTGTCCTTTAAACATGATGGTGTATCTGATCGTGAAATATTTCCTGAAATAGCCTACTCACAGTCATGTAAGACCACAGGGAGCTTTCAAGGACATTTCTTTACTATAGTCTGTCGTTTTAAAGATGCCTTCTAAAAACATTCATTTGACCGTCTGACTGTACTTGAGCATATATGTCCCTGATGTATCTCTTGTCATAGCATCTGAAAATCTAGGCCAGAGTAAGATCTCCAGCAGTCATGTGTTCACAAACCCTGTGGAGCTGGGCCTGCTTCCTTTTCTGATCTGTGATCTAGGTAGGGTTGCACCAGCCATTCGTAACTTTTTTCTTAAATTGAAACGTAAAGTCGACTCTAAAGGCTTAGTAACTAGCCTACTAGCTAGTTTGTAACTAACTCTGTACTTTATTTGGTTGCACCATTTTTTTTAAACCATAACAACTTAAAGTAATGCGTAGTCACATAATATGACGTTTACTCTCAGTGATCAAATAGCAGCCTTCAAATATGTGAGCAGAAGTTGTGTTGAAATGCCGTGATTTTCAGTTTAATCCTTTATTCTAATTTCTTTTGCCTCATGTAATGGTAAATATAAGTTCCCTTTCGGTTAGTCACTGCGAGTTACGTTAGTGAATGACAAAATGCAGGTTTCGCTTAGAAACCTATCACCTTCGATTTTTAGAAAACGAGCATGGCATGAAAATTTTGGGCTTAATCACGTTTGGGCTTAATCACGTTAAGGCAGCGTTTGTGGATGACCCATGTTCTCATTGCGGGACCATCGCGGTGCTTCTGTCAAGACTCCATGACCTCCGTGGAGGTAGAGTCCCCTCTGCCACACCCCATTCTATTCCCTCCGCGAGAGGCGATACTTTGGCTGGTGGCCAGGGTGACCTGAGGGTTACGGTGTGTAACAAAACCCAGACGATTCCTCCTCGGGCCACAACCCCCTCTTGTGCACTGCAACCCGTGAGAGTGCAGGATGAGATTGCCGGCCGGTCTTTGGACCCGCCCCGTGTCTCGTTCGGTGCTCCAGATGATGAGATGATGTCGATCGCCGCATCACATGGTGGGCTGGAGTCTTTCAGAGATGAAGACTCGGCTGAGCTGCTGCCTTCGGGTTTGCCAGCATTGCCCAAGTCTGATCCGGAATTGACAGCCATGCTTTCCCGGGCAGCCGCGACCATCGCGCTGGAATGGAATCCTCCACCCTGTCCCGAGCGCTCACGGCTGGATGATTGGTTTTTGGGGGCGGAGAGTGCTGACATCCGATAGTCTGAGGAGCCACTCGTGTTGGAACTACTCTCCGGCGCCGCGATCTTTGTTTTGGGTCTGACGAATCGACGCGCATATTTTGCGTCCATGTAATCGATGACGTCGATGCGTTGTCCCAGCCCTAATGTAAAGCACTTTGAATTACCGTTGTGTTTGAAATGCCCTCAAACCTTTCTTCCTGGACGTGCATGAGGAGGTCATGAGATTGTGGAAGTCTCCTTTGACTCAGCGGCCTCTTCCACCTACTTTGCCCTCGATGAGACCGCGACCAAAGGGTACACTGGGCTTCCCCCCATGGAGTGTTCTGTGGCAACACAACTGTGTCTCAACAGCGCCTCCACCTGGCGTGGCGACCCTAAGCACCCCTAGAAAAGCCTGTAGGTTTTTGTCTACTTTGGTGGCAGCGACCTATAGAGCTGCGGGACAGGCTGCCGCCTCACTGCATGCTATTGCCATCCTTCAGGTTTAGCAGGCCAGGGTGCTCATTGACATGCACAAGGGTAGGGCTGATCCAGGGCTCTTGGAAGAGCTGCGTGCCGCCACCGACCTCGCTCTACGGGCGATGAAGGTGACCGCACGCTCCCTGGGTCAGGTTATGTCCACATGCGTGGTCCAGGAAAGACACCACTGGCTTAACCTGGTTGATATGCGTGAGGCTGAGTGAACCCACTTCCTCAACTCCCCCATATCCCAGGCTGGCCTCTTCGGCGGCGCGGTCGAGGATTCTGCCCAACCGTTCTCGGCCGACTAGAAGCAGACTGAGACGATCAACGTGTTCTGACCCCGCGGCAAGCTGCTGCCACACAGCCGCCGGCGCCCTCCTGTGATTTCTGCCCCTCCCGTCCGGCCCCAGCAGCAACCTTCACCGCGCTGTGGAGGTGGTCGCAGGTAGGGGTGCGCCGATCCGATACTCAGTATCGGTATTGCTCCGATACTAGCAATATTTGCCGGATCGGGTATCGCCAGACGAGACCATCCAAATCCGATCCGATATTGTATAGCCTACGTATGTTATTGTTATACAACACAAAAGGCACAAAAACATTATAAAGCACTATAATGTTTTCGTGTACTGTATTCCAAGATTTGTGAAGCCATTACATATAGTTTAATGTGAGGTACAGATTTAAATCGTTAAATTAATCTTCACCTAAGTGCTTCCCTCCGCTGCGGCTGTCAGTCATTCTCAGCACTCAAACAGCGCGTCGCGCTCGGGTAAAACAGTCAACACGATGAAACTCTCTCCAAGATGAGTCAATGTTCCTATTATTATACTGTAGATATGTAGATAAAGGTCTATGGTTTGCATAAAAGGACTTTAACGTGCTGGAGTTTCACATGTTACTTTCAACCGGGTGTCTGTTAGATCACAACACAACTCCTCAGTGATCACAACACTGGAGTAGAGAGCAATATAATTGCTCTTCACACGCACATTAACTGAAATTTAAAACTGTTAAAAGGCTCAAACTAATGAATAAATAAAGAAATATATGTATATCTTACTTTTGTGCTTTGAACTTTTCAATGCGACGCGCTGCACGCCGTGACTCCATGTTGCTTCGAGCACATCATTCTGCGCACGGGATGCGCATAAGGTTTCGTGCCGCTCTGAATTGGAGCCTTTCATATTACAATACTTTTGCGCAATGGCAGTTTATTGATAGCCTTAGTTGTTCTGTCCAATCTATGTATCATATGTTGCTGATTCATTAAAAAGTTGCGCTTAAAATTTTAAAATAAATGTATTTTAATTATATAGTATATATTTTGTCTGTATTGTTTTACAAAGTAAGGAAAATAATGTTTAAGTCAAGCTTTGATGCCTTTAACAAAAGAATAATCCCAGTCTCTTCCCCACAGTGAGGCATACAGATACAGTTTATTAGGTAATTTGGCACTGTTTTTTTAATTATTATTTTAGTATTGGATCGGATCGGTATCGGCCAATACTGAGTCTCAGGTATCGGAATCGGTATCGGAGGCAATGAGGTCGCTCCGAACCCTTCACTTCCCGGGAGACCTGAACCGTGCAGCCGACGAGCTCTCGTGGTTTCAGCCACTTCCAGGGGAATGGAGACTCCATCCCGAGTGGGTTCAGCTGAATTGGGAACAGTTCGGTGATGCACCGGTATATCTTTTTGCCTCCCATTACTCTTCCCATTGCCGCCTGTTTTACTCCCTGACCGAGCAGACCCTCGGCACGGATGCACTAGTGCACAGCTGGGCCAGTGAGTCTTCTTGCAGACACTGTGCAATATCAGGGAGGACGAGGAGCAGTTCCTTTTGGTTGCGCCTCATTGGTCCACCCGGTCTTCGTTCTCCGAACTGGTGCTCCTCACGACAGCCCCTCCCTGGCCAATGCCTCTGAGGAAGGCTGAGGACTAATTATATGTGACATGCACAACAGGCTAATGCACGAAGTGGCGTGCCGTTTAGGATGGGTTCATGTTGAAGAGCCGCTAAAAAAGTTGCTAACTATTCACATAATGTTTTCTCTCTCTTAAAATGTAAGCGAGTGTAAATGTCAGCATTATCATATAGCCTATGTCTAAAGAATTTATTTAAGAATTTAAATAAGAGCTTATTGATGCAGTTCAGTCAGTCTGCTATTTTATTGCAACCATTACTCCTGAGCGGAGGCTTACATAAATATTTAGTTTATACCTAGAGTTACACTTCAACTAAGTTTAATGGTGCAACACGACTCGACGCCTATGAAGAGATGACTCAACGCCGGCGATATGTTATGCCCTAAATTACTACATGATTAACTAACTGTATTTTTTTTCTATGTACATTTCTGAAATGCACTTTCTGTAAAGCTGCTTTGAAACAATATGTATTGTGAAAAGCGCTATAGAAATAAGTTTGAATTGAATTGAATTGAACACAAAAATATTTAGTAGCGGGTAAGTTAAAACTAGGCTAATTTACGTCAAAACAAGGCTATGTTGTGACTTCGGTTTATGTATCATTGATGTTCCATTGACAGCAATAGTCCTTTCAAACTCTAGAGAATTTTACATATTACATATTACCTATTAGTCTGGGTTTCCCCATGCTGCCTTCCCGCAGCGCGATTTTATTCACGCTGAAAGGCAGTATGGATACCATGGTCCAGATTTTCGCCTCATCTAAGGAACCAATCACAGAACGGGTAGGAAGCAGCAAGACGATGACGACATCTATGCGACACACCGAAGCAGTTTGTTTATTTCTATGGATTCAACATGGCAGCAGACGCGAAGCTACCTTTTGATGCAGCCTTAGATATTGTTCTAAGTAGTTTAGAATGCAAGTTTATTTTGAAAAAAGAGCAGCTTTTGCACAAACGGCAATAGTCGTTGAACGTCATTGTTTTCACAAAAATATCTTACCCATCGTCTTCTTCCTTGTCTAATTTCTGTCGTTCTACACACGTCATCTGGTATAATTGAAACGATTGGCTATGAGCTACGTACCGGCGCATTTGATAGACATTCTTAGCACCCAATAAACGGCGCCGGGCATTCGTAAACCACGCCTCAAATACGAGAAAATGTACATGTGGTTCCCAGACCCAAGTCTAAACGAGAATTGGGTCTGGCGTTAGCCAGGCTAATTACCAATTACAAAATTATAAAATTTTTGCAAACAATTTGTTCACAGCACTGTGAAATTTAGCAAATATTTGATCACCTTGCACTGTTTCGTTGCATCGAACCCTTGTGTGCCATCCACATTTTTTTTTAGCTCCGGTTGAAGTATATTTTCTGTAATTAAAATATGGTGGCAAACCCCTAATTTCAGTTTTAGAAACTTTTTAAACCCTTTTAAAAATATTTTTGTAAAAATGTTACATTTTAAAACAATTACAAAATTATTATTTAATATATTAATAATATATTCTTTGCCATTACAATAAAAAAAAGATTTTAAATGTGATTTTATTAAAGATATATGAAAGATATATATTTTTTTGAATGTACTGTAAAGTCTCTTGTAATTTCTCTGTAGATGTCCTAAAAACTTTTATGTTGTAAATAAGCCATTCTATATTTAGAGTGTGATGCAACCAGTAAGGGGCAGTATGAACTAGTTCTAGTCTCTGATTATTGTATATTTCGACTATACATTCAAATCGGTATTATGGAGTTCAAAATCTTGTCATGCATATTTTTAGATTTGATGTGAATAGGTTTGGTGCAGGAAGGGTGAGAATGACAGAACTAGATACCCTCTCTAAAGTTTCAAGTGGGAGAAAAGGTAAGTCACGCGGTGCATGCAGCCCTGCTTAATGAAAAGATAAAGGGACGTTGGCCTGGTACTTGAGCGAGGGGAGAAAGACAGTGCAGTGGATGTGCGGTCTAGACCAGAACTCCCTTAGGAACTGATCTGTCAGTGGCAGAAGAGAGAGAGAGCTGTTTTTAGATCCTTGCTGGCAAACCTAAAATCGATCCTGGGTGATTGAATTTTCAGAGGGAGGTGAGCGAAGATAAATTAGGCATGGCATCACACTGGGCGTGTGAAGGGAGAGGACTGGAAATAGAAATACATAAGATAAAACCCAATGAAAGAGGATTTCAGGCCTGTGCTGGGATTAAAAGATGCAGCTGTTCACAAATAATGGTTACAGAATTCAGTGACAGCTGTAAGAAAATTCATATGCGAATTAAAGAAGCTATGTTTTGATTGTAGTCTGACTTTATTTATGTATGCTTCTCTGTACCTGAGTATAGATATTTCATGAGATCCCACTGAACGGGTCTGAATGTGAACATGATGAGTGACACTATTACTATTATTACTACAATTTAACACTCAGGAATTGTATAAATGAACACACCCACTCATTTTGTCACCATTGATCACAGATTGCACAGATTCGCCAAACTGTGAAATCAAATCTCGCTTAACCAACCATTATGGGCTGCTTGGAGGACTGTCAGAAAATCTGTTCATACTACCCATGGGGCCGACACAGGGAGGCCAGGTAAACTGTAAACCCGATCCCAGCCACACGTGGCAGATACAGCTTTGTGCAATGACTTGTGCTTTATAGAGCATGGCACTCTGACAGTCCTGTGGGAATGGGATTACGGCTCAGTTACGACTCTTTCGCTCTCCTTCACTATTGATTTACACCATCACAGGGGTGCGAACCCACGTGGCCGCTGGTCCACTAAACAGAATTCCCAGCCTGTGTACAGTGTTAAAACATGTTTTGTCAGGTTTCTAAAATGTTTTGCATCTAAAATAATAATTAATATGACTCAATTGACCTGGTTTTATGAACAAAAGGAAATTGCACTGAAACAGCACATTTTAGTAGGAAATTGTCTTAAATGTAAGGTTGACAAAAATAAAAATTCCGACTTTTAGAGTCCATCATGACTTTCATTAGTATGAGTATGATGGCAGTATTTTTAAATATAAAGCACCAAAGAGTGTCTGCAAAGAGTCCATGTGGCTTCATTTCCCAAGTAGTCCAATTGGACTTAGTATAAAAAACATTTAAAATTTAAGCAATTTTAAATGTAAAATCAGGCCACCATTACCTTTATGAGCACCACAAAGTGCTTCACTCTTTAGTCCAGTAGGTGAAGAAGATATTTTACTCCTTCTTCTGTTTTATCTGCACACCAATGTAAAAGGTGCATGTCTGCCAAATACTGGACTGAAGTGTGAAACTCCAGATGTCAGCTTGTAATTGTGACCAACAATTAAAAAATAATGCAGAAAATATGTGAAATTAATGGGAATATTGTGTAATTCATTCAATCTGATTCGATTGAAAGCCCTAGTTTTTATTTTTTTACAGTATACACATGCCGTCTGTCCTGGAAACCAACTGGCTAGTGAAAATCAGCTTACAAGCACATGCTCTGTCCACTTGCTGGACGAGGCGGATGAAAACGATATTTTAATAGGATCAACATTGTTGTGATAAAGCGATCATCTCCCTCACTGAGTAAACACAGTACTGTGGCTTGAGCACTTTTTGATATGATGTGTATGTGTCTCTGTGTGTGTGGAGACTAGAGATTGTCTCACTCTCTTACAAAGCCAAGGCCTTTCCATCTTCTCAGAAAGCTTTGGTGCAAATGAGCTGGTCCCAACTGCAAGGATCTGCCAGAGAGATGCGAACATAAAATCACACAGGGGTTTGCAGTGATCGCTGGGCTGAAACTGTAATTGGAAGATGCAGTGAGCTGTGCAGCATTGGCCGGATGCTCGGTGAGATACAGCCATAAGAATCTCTCCCATCCATGTCCAAACTTCGTCCCCACATGCTTCCCTCAAGCAAATCACTTTGATCTTCAATTTCCCTCGTTTTCATTCTCATTCTCTGCAATCTCATGTTCCTTTTCAAAATAATATCCTGAAAGTGTTTGCCACCCAAAAAAACAACACAAAACAAAAAGGCATGCAGTCTTCCTCCAGAGAAAACAGAGATATCTGTTGTGGAGTTTGATTTACAGTATGTTACTGCCAAAATTAGTTTTTATTCTTTTGGCTTTTGTGGTGGGAGAGAGGTGGTTTCGTGGTGGTTTTAATTTTCTAAATATTTTCCAATGGCTCTTTTAAATACCTGAGTGGAAATGGAGCAGGTGTTAAATTACAGTGTGATTCATTATGGTACAAACCTTCTGGCCCCTTTAGAGAAAATCTCAGGTGGTGTGTTGAATCCACCGAGACGTATCTGATTTGTAAACGTGACTCAGTGGTGGTTAGATTAATCTTACAAGCATTATTACTGTAAGTGCAAATCAATCTCTACTGTATTAAGTGTGAATCTAAGTGCTTGTGAATGTTGGTGCAGGATGTGAATTATGAACTTAAATGTGAAGTTTTGCTGGAGTAGAATTGAGTCGCTTTCCTCATCTGTCAGTGTGAGACACTTCCCCTGGCTGTAAGCTGCTGTTTTTATTGATCGATGTGTGTTTATGTCTGTGTGCAGCCATTTTAGAAATCTTTCATAAGCTTTCACCTGGTAATTACCCTGATCCCCAGTGTCTATTTGTTTGTAAATCTCTGTTAGGAAGAGCAAGTATCCTGAGCCGCCGCCTATAGTCCACTGAGATCTACTGGATCTACTGTGTCTTATTTTGTAATTGAATCTTAAACTCTGTCAGTTATCTGAGATGGATATTAGTTGGTCTAAGATGTCATTAGCTGATCTAAATGGTTATTAGTTGGTTTTAAATTGTTATTAGCTGTTCTTAGATGTTCATTAGCTTTCCAAAATGGACATTAGTTGGTCTTAGATGGTCAATACCTGGTCTAAGATGGTCAATCTGGTCTTATGGAACTTTTTCACTGCATGGTACGGCTCGGTATGGCTCACTTTTTGTGCTTTTGCACTGCATGGTACAGCTCGGTATGGCTCACTTAAATAGTACCACCTCGGTAAAAAGTAAAAAGTGTACCAGTAAAAAGTGACGTGTAAACACGGCAGATTATTGATTTGTCAGAGAGAATCCTCACTACCAGTGGCATTGGATTTGCGACACAAGACATTAAACCAGAACAAACAAACTTTTCTGTCTTGCCGACATCTACATGCCGAGAATCAAGAACACCATTCCATCGATATGCCCCATTGCTCCTGTGTTGTGAATTTGTTTGTGTCGCGTTTACGATGATGTCATAGCAGAACATGTGGCGCAACTATAACGATCAGTCTATAATCTCACCCACTTTGAAGTGATACTAAACTGCAGTGGAAAAGCTAACCGAGCCATACCATACAGTGGAAAAGGGCCATAAGATTGTCAATAGATGAACTAAGATGTCAATAACTTGTCTATGATAGTTCTTTGCTGGTCTTAAAGGGACAATGTGTACGAATTTCTCCCATCTAGTGGTGAAATTGTATTTTGTATTCAAACAAATAGTGCTCTACAGCGCCTCGCTTTTTCAAATGCGTGTTGCAACTACGGTAGCCACCAAAAACCTATGACAGGATTCTAATAGCACTTCATCGAGTTTTCCTTCGGGTGAACAGGTTTGCTATTTCAAACAAACTGCAACTTGACACTGTAACATACAAACGGATGTTTGATAGAACTGAAAGTTTCCAAAAGCAGAGAAGCGACCAAAAAAAGCTTGTAATTTAGACCGTAACATTGACTTAACGTTACCTGTTGAGAAGAAAGCAGGCAAGTTCAGCGTCTCTTTAGAAAGCTTTCTCCTGCATCAACTCTTTCCACCTGGAAAAAGCTATCCCGACATTAAACTTTGTTTTTTGCAATCTCCGGTCCTGTGGCTCCACATAAGTATGGTCCTCCATTATAAATAACCGTGCAGTGCAGCCTTTTAAACTTGCCGGGGCAGTGACAAGCGTCTCTCAAATCTTCTTGTCCGGTTCAGCTGCTTTCAGTCACGTGACGCTGGCTCTGAACGAAAACGCGTTGTTGAAATGCGTTGGCCTAGTACTTTTTGTCCCTCTCTGCTATTATAGTTTTTCAAGATGGCGGAACAACATGGAAGCCTCCGTGGACCTACATGTATATAATGATAATAAATTCTTCGTTTACGAGGATAAGTCAGATCATTGGCAGATGTATTTGTACACCATTGAGGACATATTTCTGAATAAAAAAATATTGATTTTAGATAATAAAATACTTAAAAAAACTACACATTGTCCCTTTAAATCGTTATTAGTTTGCCTAAGATGATCAATTTAAACTGGTTTGACCATCTGGTACCTGGTTTGTTGTTGCTTCAAGATGGTCAACCACAGGGATGTGCAAACCTGCTCCTGGTCTACTCCTGGTCTATCAGCTAATGACCAGCTAATAACCAGGTTAGACTATCTAGAAACTAGCCATGTTTTAAAACTCAGACAACAGCTTAGGCTTAAGCTACTCCTCTACAATAAAATAGACAGCAAATAAGCCTTGGTAAAGCAAGCTACACTGTATATTTGAGAGATGGGGTTAGAGAATCATGTATGTATGCGGTAAGTGACGTCACATTCTATACTTTTCTCTTCACAAATAATTTGACACATGACACAATCCTGGAGAACTGAGGGCTTCTTTATTTAGTGCTGCTGTCTCAGAGCTCTGGCTTGGCCCATGCGAGGTACAGCTTCCCTCTCTAATAATCAACCTGCTCTGGACCTCCAGTCTGTTTGCTTTCCTGTTTTATAGGAAACCCTGTCAATTACTATCCTCTTGCCAAATCATACAGGATGCTGTGCTGTCAAATGAGAGGAATTCTTGATGAAAATTCACTGGAATTCCTGAGGAAACTGCTTTTATGGATTTTAAGCAAGACTCTGTAAATATCATATTTATCATTTTTTAAAAGGTTAAAATACCGGTTAAAATACCAGTGGAGTGTTTGAAACTGTTCTGGTGTGTGTGTGTGTGTGTGTGTGTGTGTGTGTGTGTGTGTGTGTGTGTGTGTGTGTGTGTGTGTGTGTGTGTGTGTGTGTGTGTGTGTGAGAAAGAGGAAAGGAACAGCATTTTGATGGCTGAGTGTGGTCGAAGGGAAGGAGCATTTGGCAGAGTAAACAATATGCACTAATGAGGTAAAACAACAGGAACAGGTGACCTAAGATTGACTGAAATATTGTGCGTGACGTGTCAAATCTAGAACTGATTCATATTCTCTCTGTCTCCCTATGCTCAAGTCAGGGTTCTATGTCTATGTTGCATTCAGGGTTGGTTTTGATTGTTGTAGCTGACAAACACACATGCACACATTCCCACATACATTCACACATTTGACAGCATTGAAGGCAGGGGACTTGCTGAGGGCCAGGGTAAAGTGTCCTAGAAGGCCCTGTCCGACCATTTCTCTTTGCCTGACATGGCTGACCTGGTTTCACCTCTGACCAACAGATTGCCTTTCACTGGTTCACTGTAAACCCTAACAAGTTGGTACATCCATTGTCTCAAAGTAATTATATGTGTAACCCTATGCTCACATCTTTGCTCACACAAGAACACAATGATTGGAAGCACTTATTCCCTCCTTTTATAGCAATCATCTATCTGCTCTTATAATTCAATAAGACTATTAGAGTGATTTTACTAGTACTTATTCACACTTTCCAATGTGGTAAAGATATGATTAGTGAAATGATGTGAGCTGTTCATTTTGGGCCTGGGCCAAAAAAACAGTGAAAACAGGAAAAAATCAGTGCGATGCACTGGCCTCATATCTCTCATGGAGGAGCGGAAACATAAAAGGAGGAGTGACGTCAGTGAAGGATGAGAGAGGCCAGGCCTGGACTTTACGTTGTGTTTTGTTTCTGTTTTATTATGTGGCAGCAGTCGTACGTGAGGGACAACTGCGTTAAAGTGCCAAAGTTATTTTATTTTTTTTTAGGCCAATGAAGCTTTTTGCAATTATTCAAAATGCATATGATCACTCTGCACAATAATCTAACAATGTGAATCAACACAGCAATAACTGAAGCAGAAACGCAAAATCACTGCCGATATTTTTGGCCACGACTGTACATATAATTTAGAACACTGTAAACCCTTATGTGTTAAGCTCTATCATTACAAGTTGTTATTTTATATGTATATCTGTAATTTATCACTACATATCGACTATCTGAGGCATTCCACTAGATCCTCCATACGTATACATAGTTGTTCTGACCCCAAGAAACCTCAGTGTTTGCATGTTACTGTAGCTATGAGATCTTAACTGATCCCTGATCCGTGTCATGTACACGCAAGCTCTGCTGACTGCGTGGTGTCCGTGTGACTCACCGCCCCTTCGGCCAGTGTCTGATGCATTACATAGCAGAGCGCTGGACATGTCCCCTTTGAAGTTCACCTTTAATTGCATGCTTTGTGTGGAGGTTTTTGTCATGGAGTTGATTCAAGGGAAGCGCTGTCTCCTGTTGTTGTGCCTGTTGTTGTGGATGTTGTTTCTGCCACATATGCCAGGACTGCTCAGTGAGACAGGCATTCAACACCACGTCCAAACTTCTGTTGTGAGGTCAAGGTGGGTCTCCATGGGTGTACCGCAAGTTTGTACCTATCAACAGATGTTAGACGTGAGTTTTAAATACCACTGGGCAGCAAAAAAAGAAAGTGGAGAGCAGAAAAATTGGGGTAAATCTCCTCAGGCTGTTTGGGCTATAAATATCTGACTCTCATTTCTTTGATTTGCAAATTAGGAGGCATTTTTTTCTCTCTCTTTCCATTCCTCTCCTGCATCACGCTATCATTTAGGGCTGTGCCGAGTAGTGTTGTCAAAAGTACCGGTACTTCCGTACCAAGTCGGTACTGAAGTTTTTTCATTTCTGTAGTACCGAGTCCCAGGTATATTCGGTACCCACTAATAGGGGGTGCTTCCAGTCGCCTCTGTGTTTATCTAAGCGCGGGGCTCCAGACTAACTTTTTTACTAGGAGCACTGTAACCAATATATACCGCAATGTATTATACTACTGTCTGTGAATATTAAACCGCAAAAAAAAAACTAGGCTATTAACCCTGCATGTTCTGCTTGTCTCTGTGTGAATGAATGGCGCAGACGCGCGGTTTCATTTACCACACACACACACACAATCACACACTGAAGCATGCGTGGCGCTTGCGCAGATTTCAGTCTCTGCTGCCTCACGATATGAGGACATGATGAACTCCAGACCCGATCTGAGAGTCACTGCATGATCATTTTACGGTTTCATTTGAGAAAAACTATTGTCATATCATACACACACAGAACCTCAAAGGTCTTCACTACATTTAACTTGAAGAAATTGACTGAAATAATTATATTAGCCTACTGTTGTACAGTAGATTTAGCTACATCTTAATGTAATAAAATATATTATATTATTATACTAATAATAATGTGTGCATAGAAGGTTGCTTATTTTTCACCTGATCTTTTTATAAGCAATGTTAACTTTTAAACAGCATGTAGCCTTCAATGCTTATATGTATTATGTACTTATGATTACCATCATAAATAATAAAGTTATTGCATTTAATTTAATATTTTTTTCAAAATAGAAAAATAATTCCAACATTTTTTGCTGTGGTACCGAAATTGGTACCGAGAACCGTAAAATTGTAATAGTATTGGTTTACCGACTACTAGAATTTTGGTATCGTCACATCCCTAGTGCCGAGCATCTGTGATAATCTCTCTACTAACACAGCACTACAGGGAACTGAGGGTGTAGCACAGGGCCGTGTCAGATCCTTTAGTCATAAGAAGCAAATGTTGTCTGTTCAGCTCTGTCTGCCAGCCCCATCCAATGACAACGTTCATTAGTGTACACGGACACACGTACGCTCTTTTACTCTTCTGCTTGTGTCTCTTATCTCCCCTGTCTCTGGTTCTGTTCCAAAACTTAGTGGGCTGCCTGGCTGCCTTTTGCCTACATAAACAGCTGCCTTCTGAGGAAGCATCCTAAATGAAATGGATCCTCATAAGTAACCAATTTGGAACATTCTGCATAGGTAGCATCTTAAAAAACCCTCTGGGGTCGACAAACGCGCCGGCGCGTTTTGCTCGATTTTTTTCACATAGCAGGAAAATAGACTTAAAATACTCTGTCATTTTTGGGCATACAAACTAGCCTATATAAAAAAATAGGTCACCTATTTTTTTTATATAAAAAATAAACTGTTGAATGTCTATTTTTTATGTGTCCACTTACAATCGAAAT
This sequence comes from Siphateles boraxobius, assembly GCF_051911475.1. Lineage (NCBI taxonomy): Eukaryota > Metazoa > Chordata > Actinopteri > Cypriniformes > Leuciscidae > Siphateles > Siphateles boraxobius. The sequence continues at coordinate 15,142,018 of NW_027509193.1, forward strand.
AAAACATTGTGCTTTTGTAAAATAAAGAAAATAAACAGGGTGTGCTTTCTGTCTCTCCATCTCCGTAAACCTTTTTTCTGGAGCATGCCTCTAAACTTAAACAAAACTCAGCGAAAACTATTCACCCAAGCATGACCAATATATCTTTAGAATCATTTAAGTTTGTACTTTTAAAATATCTAATTCAAAACTAAAATAAATATTCTCTGTTTATGTAATCTATAAAAAAAGAGAGGGGTGTCAGCCGATCTCATTATCGTTCTCTCAGCTCATTATTCTGCTAATTTGACACGCCCACGGAGAGCGCGCACTATACAGACGCAAATGATCTGAAGCGACACATGCAAACGTGTCAACGCCCCTCATAAACGCGATAACAAAACAAATTTAATCATCAGATTAATGTACCTTTTCGTCTTGTGAGGCTGTGACTGTGAGGAGTAATCCTCGGACATTTACCTCAGAACATGTGCTGGTTTATTTTCATTTTGAGGAGCAACCGATCTAGCCGAGAATTGTGAGTAGCCTAAGTTTTTTATTCTTGTGCTTTGTTCTAATGTCTGTAAATGCAAAAAGACTGTTTAAATTTGAATCACGTTTCTGTGTGTGAATGAATGAATGGCACAGATGGGCGCTGTTGTTTATGTTTAGCCTATGTTACAGATGAAATATGAAAGACAACATTTCGTTGTTTTGGATAAATTATAAAGTTTTTATTCTAAAATATCAAATAAGCTTTTGTCATCCAGTTTCTGCTCATATTTTAAATATATAGTAGGCTATGTTCTGTCAAAAATAAACTCATCAACTAAGATGTTATTATAGTGTTTGTTCCAATGTAAGCTATATAAAAACTAATGAATCCTTAACTTTAAAATATGTATGATAATACTGTAGGATAATACTGAGGAATACTGTAGTAAGTTTTTTTCATTCTCAAGTGAATCGCGTTTCTGTGTATGAATGAATGAACGGCAGATATGCGATGTTTACCACAACTCGCAAAAAGACAGTTTAAATTTGAATCGCGTTTCTGTGTGTGAATGATCCGCTTTTAGCAAACTATATTGCTATACTGAGATGAGTAAAAATCGACTGAAATATGTTGAAATAAAATGTATTTGTATAAGCAGCGTATTAAACTGCAAATTAACATTTATATTTCTTATACAAACGAAAGACCTATGTTACAGACATATGAAAGACAACATTTCGTTGACTAGTTTTGGATAGATTATACATTTTTACTGTAAAATATTTGCCACCTCAAATAAGCTTTTGTTTGCCAATTTTTGCTCATATGTTAAATAGCCTATAGTACGTTTTGTCAAAAATAAAGTAATCAAATAATATGTTATTATGTGTTTGTTCCAATGTAGCCTAGGCAATATCCAAAGTAATGAATCCTTAACTTTGAAATATGTATGATAAAATGTATACTTTAGTTTTTACAAAGAAAAATTGCACTTGAATTGTTGTTGTAATTGTAACATTTTTAATAAAAAAATAGGTTTACAAGGTAGATGTTAAACAAACTATTAAAAGGTAAATATAAGCCTTCTCGTTAAATAATTTTTATTGAGTTTTATTAGTGACAAATTTGGGGAGAGGATACATATTCCAAAACTGAAAATACAGTATGAGAATTAACTGCACAATTACTAGACATGGAAAAAAAAAAATGAGATGCTTCCAACTGTGAACCAATTTGGTAGAATATATATATATATTGCTCTTGCATTCTTTCTTGTGGCTCAGTGACACACCTGAATGAATGGCTCATTAAGTATGCGGGCCCCATTGTCTCCTCAGGTGTGAACCACTAAATATGCATGATGGTGTTGAAATCGTTGACGCCCCTTGCGCATATTGCCTTTCCAAACAAAAAATGTCTTACAAAATTTAAATCAATGTATTGTTTTATGTGAATGATTAGGCAGGATGATTTTCTCATCATTTTGAAGAAAAAACTCTAGCCAACGACATCCATTAGTCAAAAGTCTTGTGGACACATATTTAGTATGTGTTTTGTGGCCTTATTTCAGAAACTTTATTTTTTATTTTTTTCAATAACCATGCATAAACAATATTCCCTCAAAAATACAAACATGTACATACATGTTGCTCACATATTATGGTAGCCCTGTTTGTACTAAATAGAGTGTAATTACACATTTGCCATTAATATATTTATATGCAACTGAAAAAAGCACAAATGTCAGGGCATGTCAGAACATCTCAAGGACCCCAAAAACTCTATCTTGCTTTCGGAGGCAGATGTCTGCTGTTTGGGAATGCAGTTGTGTTGGTAATTTACACTCAACCACTTTGACGACAGACTTTGCCCAGGCATTTCAGAGCAACCAAAACAGCATTTTAGATGCTGTGCAACGAGATTGGTCCACTGGTTGGTCTAGTTATGCGCATTGAGGTATTTATTCGGTAAATGTGTTTCCATCATAGTTTATGTCCTCTTACCAGATAAAAAAAATGACTCAATTGATAAGTTTTATTATACTTTTTTTTTTTTTTTCATTGATGCCCATCTTGCCGTTTCCATCCAGAGTGTTTTATGCGGTATCCAAAAATGCGCACAAAAAAGTGGTTGGAAACAATAGTAATGCCTGCTGAAAATTCAGCTTTGCCATCACAGGAATAACTTAACTTTAAATATTAAGTTTTTAAAATATACTCATATAGAAAACAGTTATTTTAAATTATAATAATATTTAACAATATTATAGTTTTTTATCTAATAAATGCAGCTTTGGTAAGTATAAAAGTCTAAACAACATTTTATTTTAAATCGTATCGCACCTTTTTAAGTTTTGAATTGTAGTGTTAAATAATTGTATTATTTTATTAAATAATAATATATATTATAAAATAATGAAATATTACAATAAATAATTGCCTAATTAAATTTTTAATATATATATATATATATATATATATATAATTTTAAACAATATATATTATTATTTAATAAAATAATAAAATAATTTAATTATTTAAATTGTATAATTGGTAAATGTATCAATGTAATTAGTATATTTCAAAATTCATGCTTTGTCTGCCATATCTTTCTCTCATTGTAATGCATTATGTGATTGCCTTCTCTTTTAAGTATATGTATGGCCAAAATGAGGTACCCTAGGAGGCAGCGTAATTATGCTACCTACCTTTTAGAACAACCTTTGCATTGCAAGCTTGTTTATGATGCCTTAAAGCGCTGCCTACAATGACAACTCACTAGGATTTTTTTCCATCTCACTCTCGCTACCACCTTCCCAAGAGAGACAACAATCGGACTACAGATGTGTGTTATGTGTGTGTGTGTGTGTGTGTGTCAAGGGTGATTGGGAGGTTTGGGGAGGCCAGGCATCTGATCTTTGTGTGCGAGCAGGTGAGCTCTCTCTGTAGAGCACAGCTCTTTAAGAACAGCTTGAGTCTAGCGCTCCTCCTCTGTTCTCATGCAGAGAGCTTTACCAACATGTTCAACTGCCCTCTCAAAATGGGGATTGGAAACTTTGAAGGAGTGAAAGTAGGTCAGCAACTTTTGCTGTGTTCTCCTCAGCCTTTTGATATGAATTAAGCAAACGAGAAAAAAACATTAAATGGTAATAAAGCCATGTATTATTTGTCTTGCAATTTCAGCATAATGGCAACTTGCTGCCTTGCAATCTTAATTAGCTGTTTTCATTTTTTAATGCTCGAGTGCTTAGGTTTAAGTTCTGAGGCGCACTTTAGCCCAATGTTGCAGTTCTCAGCGCACGCGGAAAGCTTTTCGGCTTCACCTGTACATTGAAGTTGCTCAGGCTAAAGCGAGATAGAGGACAGGACTGGGCGGCTGACCCAGTTACACTTCCCTCTTTTAGCAGTGTGGATCACAGATGGCTCACACTGTCTTATATAAGGACTTTAATTTACTGTTACTAAATGTTTATATTTCTCTGCTCATGCCCTCACGTTGAATGCCAGAGGGGGCCGTTTGTAGCAGACATTTGATTCGATGCATTTTATGAGCACTGCAGAGATGTCAGATTGCTGTATTTCAAAGGCATCAGAGCTGAGATGTTTCCAGCTGCTTTTGCAAAATTGGATGATTTTAAAGCAGTCTTATTATGTTAATATGTTGAGGAAATAAGGCCTTTTTCATCTTTTTTAAAGGTCAGGCTATTTTTAATCTTACATGGTATCAACTGTGTCGATTCTAGTCCAATTAGACTGCAGTAAAACACCAGGGTGAAGTAAAAAAACAATACAAAACCCCCAAACATTACTTAAGTTAATGATGAAGTAGGTCTGAATTGGAGGCTTTACTTTAGGCACCATAAACAGTCTCTGAAACCAGAGTAAAAAATAAAATTGGTCATCATCAGCATCTGTTTAATGGATGTCTGATGATTTAAACTCATGTTAACCCTCTCTGATTAAACCTTTTTTTTGTGCAATCAGAACAGTTTTTAAGAACAGTCTGCCTTCTTATGGATGTGACATAATGCAACTAGAAAACACCCTAATTTATATGAATGAGATGAAAACATAGTGAGCTATAGCAGTATATTATTAAATGTTCATAGAAAAACAATTTATGCATGTGGAATCAAATTAATTGGTGAATATTTTTTTTAACCCGTTCATTAAAATAAACTGTCCAAAAGAACCAAATCAGTAAAGTGAATCATATTTCAAAGTGCTTTACATAATGGTGAATGATAAATGTTCAGAGAAGTTTTTTTTTCTTTGTTTGGAATATAAAAATGAAATTCAGTACTGTATATGAACGAGATAAAACGGCACGCATTAGTTGGCAGCAGACCAGAGTGTCCCAAGCTGTTTTTTAGTCCCAGCGCATCTCTGACATCAGATCTCCCTCAGGTTCTGTCTGATAAGACCGAACGTCTGTTCTGGCACGGACGCTAATTGGTTGAGATTGAACCAGACATTCTGTCAATCAAGCTGATGAGTATACAGCGAGGCAGAAAATGAGCCACAAAGTCAATAGAGGGCCGGTCAATGGTGACACTTTGGCTGTTTATTCCTGTCCTTAGGAAAGTTCACAAAAAACTTTTGCCATGGTTACAGAGGGAGCATGTCTGTGTGTGGCAGAGGAAATCTAATGTTGAACACATGGTTATATTAAGACAGATGTGGTAAGCTGAGCTTTTTACACAAAGCTGCTCCATCTCTGTTTTCACCTGATTTGTCTCAACATCGCAAACTACATTTTCTCATTTTTATTGTCTCACTTCTTCAGAATTGAGTTTAAAGTCACATAATATTTTTTCAATTTGTGTAAACCCCAATAGAAAGAAATATGATTCTAGCACAATCACTGTCAAGGAGAGAATTGAGAGTCTCTGCAGCAGTTTCATTCGTTTGATTTTTCTCTTTAGCCAGCGTCTCCTGACTACACTGATGGAATATACTGAGTACGATTATTAGCTTCTTTTGTCGAGAGATTTTGAGAAAGCTGAGAAGCAGGAGAGTTATGCAAAAGGCTTCGCAATTCAATAGCAATTGATTCTCAATTATGCGATAAAACAGATTTTTTTTCAATTACTCAAGACTAAATGTTCTTGTGTTTAGTCTATCAACTTGCTCCCAGATGTTTCTCCTAAAATTGAAACATCTCCCTGCCAGTTTCTTTCCACCAGCATTTTTGATAATTTTCATAAAAGTTTAATGACCCCCAGAATATTTTGTTGTACGAATATCTGAACATGCAATACCAGTATTTTAAAAGAAAGAACAGAGCCTCTGCTTTAACCAAAAACAACAACAACAACAATTTTTTTTTTTAATTTAGCTTCGTGCATTCTTTTTTTTATCAACTCTTGAATGTGGGTATGTTTCATAAAAAGGAGGCATTTTGAGCAAAAAGCTGAGAAAATTGTGTTTTTGTCAAAGACTACATCTGCATCGGATTCAGAACGATCATCAAAACATAGATGGAGTAGATCGAGTCCATCTTCACAGTCCTATACCTCGCCCTGGGTCGAAATTTCATTCTGTAACGTTTTGTTCAGTTTTGATTTATATCCTGTTTAATGTTGATGATCGCGTTATTCACATATGCATCTGCTTACATACGCTATGGCTTGTTTCTGCTTCTTCTTCACATGTCTTTTGATCTGGAGATTCAGTACTCTTTCAGAAGATTTATAATAGCGCCCCCCCACCAGTATAACAGTGAAAACACGAAAGCCGAAAAATTCCGCAATGGCATGGAAGCGTTGTCTCTTAAATGACGGAAATTTCCGTCAATGACAGGGAAAGAGTTAATAGAAGTAAAAATAGACTGAGAATGTGTTTATATACGGTAAGAGTTAAAAAAAAAACGATCTAGAAAATTCTTTTGTAATAGCATTGCTCAAATAATTTGGTGTTAGAATTGTGAAGAGAATCGTTTGAGTTTATATTAAAATCTTTGACATTAATATAAAGTAAAACTATTAAAAATAGTTTTCATTAATTGATATAAAGCTGAACTCAAATATAATAAAGATACAATAAATTAAAACTAAGTAGCATTAAAAAACAAATAAAATGTCGAAAGCACAAAAAATTACTAAACGTTAAATTCAAATTCAAATGAAAACCTGAAATCTAATAATAAAAACTGCCTATACAAACAGCTTTAATCTCATTTAATCTCATATCTGTCTTTGAGAAACAATTGAAATATTAAAGAGATCAGTTGTGTTTTTTCTTTCGCACAATCTCTTAAAGCTAATAGGTCATGATTTAACACCTAATTGTGACGATCGGCAGCTGTAGTGCCCTCGAGAGCCACTGGAGGGCACTCTCTCATTGTGTTATGTTTTTCCCCATGGACTCATTATGTTATTATGTTCAGCTGTGTTTCATTATTGGTTATTGAGTTCCTGATTTAAACCTGTGTTTCTCCTCTGTCCTTTGCGAAGTCTTGTTTCACTGTTGTGTACATCTCCGAGCGTTTCCTAGTTTTCCTAGTCTAGTCTGTTCCTGTCTGTGTATTTGACCCATTGCCTGTTTGACTACCCTGTGAATAAACTCACGCTGCGTTTGGATCTAACCTTGTCTGGTTGTTCATGACAGAAGACTTCGCCACACCAGATCCAGCAGCATGTCAGCCTTGTATGCCTCCCAGTCAGCCGCCGTACACCAGGATGAACTGGATCAACTCACCGCGTCGTTGGAGAGGTTGGCCAAGATGGTTCGCGGTCTTCGTGTTTCCCCACCGGGACCATCGCAGAATCAACCCGTCTCCACAGTTGTTGGCCCAGGACCGATCCCGATGTCATGCCAAGCTCTCCCGGTAAAATCCAACAGCGAGGTATTTCGACGAGCTCACACAGCGATTCCGAGCACAGATACGGGTGCTGAGATAATGCAACTTCATCAGGAGGATCGTTCTCTCGAATGGTATGTGGCGGAGTTTTATGAACTTTCTCATCATACGTGTATGAACAACGTTTTTCTAACGAACCTGTTCCGCGGAGGGTTGTCTGAACCGCTTCGCTCATTGATGCCCAACCCAGAGCCTCACAGCACTTTAAGGCGGTATATTAACACGGCTCTTCTACTGAGTGGTTCGGCTCTCACTGTGGGTGAGCTTGCCCAGCTGGTCCCGTCCAGTCCAGCCGAACCAGCACGTCACGTCAGCCCCGCCGAACCCGCGGCCGCGCTTCTCGACTTCTCTTCCGAGCCCGCACTCCACGTCAGCCCTAACGAACCTGAGCTTCACGTGAGCCGTCCCGAGTCAAGTGAACCGAGTCCCGAGTCAAGTGAACCGAGTCCCGAGTCAAGTGAACCGAGTCCCGAGTCAAGTGAACCGAGTCCCGAGTCAAGTGAACCGAGTCCCGAGTCAAGTGAACCGAGTCCCGAGTCAAGTGAATCTAGCCCTGAGTCAAGTGAATCTAGCCCTGAGTCAAGTGAATCTAGCCCTGAGTCAAGTGAATCTAGCCCTGAGTCAAGTGAATCTAGCCCTGAGTCAAGTGAATCTAGCCCTGAGTCAAGTGAATCTAGCCCTGAGTCAAGTGAATCAAGAGCTGAGTCAAGTGAATCAAGAGCCGAGTCAAGCGCCAAGTCAAGCGGCGAGTCAAGCGGCGAGTCAAGCGGCGAGTCAAGAGCCGAGTCAAGCGGCGAGTCAAATGCGTCCAGTGCTGAATCAAACCAAGCGAGTGAATCTAGCCAAGTGAAGGTATCTAGCCCAGTGACTCGCCGTCGCAGGAAGAGGACTCGTTCAGCTCGCCAGGCTCCGGTGAGCGTAACCAGACTCCTCGCCCTGCCGGCCCCGCCTCTGCGCCTCGCCCTGCCTGCGCCCTTTAAGCTCCGGGAGACCTTTCCTAAACCCGTGGATTTCCCCAAGTATTTTTTGGGGGGGGGCCAGGGGTCCGGTGAGGAGACCATGAGGGCTGTGCCGCCATGGTCGTCTGCAGGGGCTTCACCGCCCTGGCCTCCGCCTCGTCTTGCTCCGCCCTGGCTGCCTGTTCAGTCAGGTCCACCCACGCTCCACGGCCCAGGCCCGCCTTGTCTATGTCCAGGGTCCGTTCCCCTGCATGGGCCTGGCCCTCCATCCCAGCCCCCGTTGACCTCCCCCCGGAGCTCTTAGGAGCGTCTGGAAGCCGCTCATTAGAGGGGGGGGTTATGTGACGATCGGCAGCTGTAGTGCCCTCGAGAGCCACTGGAGGGCACTCTCTCATTGTGTTATGTTTTTCCCCATGGACTCATTATGTTATTATGTTCAGCTGTGTTTCATTATTGGTTATTGAGTTCCTGATTTAAACCTGTGTTTCTCCTCTGTCCTTTGCGAAGTCTTGTTTCACTGTTGTGTACATCTCCGAGCGTTTCCTAGTTTTCCTAGTCTAGTCTGTTCCTGTCTGTGTATTTGACCCATTGCCTGTTTGACTACCCTGTGAATAAACTCACGCTGCGTTTGGATCTAACCTTGTCTGGTTGTTCATGACACTAATATTAGATTTTTTTTAAGATTAGATAAAAAAAAAAAGACCAATAAAAGTCTATGATGACTTTTATATTGGATGTGACTGTTGGGCTCTTTATTGAACCTAATGAATTCAAGTTAATTTAATTTAAAAAAATAGTGTGTGCATTTTCTGGGGGATGGTCACAGTTAAAATCTGGTTGAAATTGTACGTTATATTAGTCTGGTGCTCAAGTGGAGTATTTTGTGTACGTCTATGCTTGAGTGAGTGTGTGTGAACCGTTGCTTGGTTTCAGGTTCAGTAGCTCTGGGTGGTTACGTCACAGCCTCGAGCGTGTCTGATTGACATCTCCCAGGAGTGCCGTTTGTCTGGTGAAGTATAACAAGTGCCAAGTATAACAGTACTCTGTACTGTTTGCTGGCAGCCAATCAAAATGAAATGGCAGCACTTAACACGGGCTGGTTGCGTTCCCCCAGAACCTGCCATGTGACGAAAGATGGAACAGTGTTTTTCCTCATCCTCATTGGCTTTTGTTTTGAAGTCGATTAGATATGGGATCTTCTTTGTTGGTTTTAAAAAGTTTGGGTAGATGGTGACGTTTGCAGCTGAAGTTTCTCTGTAGTACAAATGGACACAGCACAAACCACAGGGCAGAACATCCATCCGTTCCAACACTCGGGTCCTGCCCAGAGCCGCTGTATACATAATCTGATTTAGTCTAGATGTGTGTGCGTGTGTGTTCTCTGTCAACTTAATAAATGAATGCAAGCTAAGGAAAAATGACAAAGAAAACTGCATAAGACAATTGATGTAGAGCTGTAATGTTAATTATTTGGCTTCTTTTGGAAGTGATTAAATGCCAATCCTATAATGCAGCGCTACACTCTCACTCTTTTTTTCTCTCTCTCTTTCTCTTGCTCTCGGCTCTTCTCCCGAACTGCTACTTAAAGGAATGGTTCATCGAATAATTACAATTCTGTAATCATCTACTTGCCCTCATTTCGTTTCAAACTTTTACGATTTTGTGTCTTCTGCGGAACACAAAAAGAGATGTTATGAAGATTTTCCACACTAATCTCTTTCATAGTAGTGGATGGGCTCCAAAAAGGACAAAAAAAAGCACCATAAAAGCGTAATAAAATAGTCCATATGATACATGCACTATATTCCATATAATATCTTTGAACATTCTAAAACTATTTACAGCCATTTTCGTGAATTGCAATGAAGCTGAAATAAAATAATATAAAATATAAGATGAAAAACTAAAATGGAATTTAGAAATATTGCTTTGGTAACTAGCTAAAATAAAATAAGTTTAAGTACTAAAATTACTAAAACTGAAATAGAATAATAAAAAATAAAAAATAAAAAAATATACATAAACAAATTAAAGCCTAAACTAAAAGCTAATTCAACATATTCATAAATACTATAGAAGTATATTAAAAATATATAAAAAATAACATCAAAATCTAAATGACTAAATCTTGGATTATAGCTCTGGTCACCATTCACTTTCATTGTATAGAATAGAGCAGCTTGGACATATTGCCTAACATCTCCTTTTATGTTTCATGGACTAAAGAAAGTCTTACAGGTTTACAGAGTTGAGGGTGAGTATAGGACATAATTTTAAATAAGTGTCTCATGTGCTCCTTAAGCGCTGAAATTGATATTGAAATTGAATCATTTATTTAAAGCTTCATTGCATCTGTATGAAAAGCAGCAGAAAATTTTGACGTTGCTGTTCTGTCATATAATGCTTTGTATTGAGTCATCAGGTCATTTCAGAGAAAAAGATGCCTGCTCTTTGTTACATGCTCTGCCACATCCGATGATTACCAGGCATCGTGATACTGACCTCTCTGACCGCCTGTATGATTTGGGGATTATCATCTTGCTGGACAGGCTGCGTCACAGATCATGACATGTAAAGATTGAACAAACAGCTTGAATAGAGTGCAAACATGCAGTTCTCCTCAGAATGACAGCACTTATAATGTGATTAGTAATCTGATGATGTAAACAGAAAGGACTCTGAAGGGAACGTCCTCAGGAATTTTCTGACAGGAGTGGGGCAGTGCCCACAGAGAGAGAGAGAGAGAGAGAGAGAGAGAGAGAGAGAGAGAGAGAGAGAGAGAGAGAGAGAGAGAGAGAGAGAGAGAGAGAGAGAGAGAGAGAGAGAGAGAGAGAGAGAGAGAGAGAGAGAGAGAGAGAGAGAGAGAGAGAGAGAGAGAGAGAGAGCTATCTGTGCTTGGAGAAAGTTTATCTGCCTTTGTCAGCTTGCCCCTGTGGGGTTTTGGTGCTTGTTAAAAAGTCCTGACAGAAAAAAACAGCAGTAACAAAAAGACAGTTGTGAATGCAAGCTCAGTCAGCGTGTAGATGAACAAATTTTTTTGCCATCTGCTATTTTTAAACTTTATCTCTCACCAAAGAGCATCTTTTGCCTCTCGTTACCTCACTTTGCGAACATATCTAACTCTATAAACAGGGTTTTTCCTGGCTCAAAACAAGGCGGTGGTAACAAAGGTGGTACAATCCTGATAATGTATTTTAATAATAAGATAATTAAATTTTTATTTTTCATATAGCCTACTGTGTTTCCAACAGTGATTTTGTGGGTGAAGCTCGCAACCTCTAGGGGGGTCCGGGGGAAGAAAATTTAGTACATTGTAATGATAAATTCAAGCTCCAAACCTATGATATTCTCTGATTTAGATATCTGCATCTGATCATCACATTACAATTATTCAAATTCTCAGTGTTCAGCATGATACTATGGTAACATATCACACTGAAGTAGGCACACTGATTTAAAATTAACATTTATTTAAAAAAAAAAGTTCTTCTTTTGGCAAAATTACATTTCATTAATAGCCTAAACAGAGGCTTTAGGCTACTCCCTTCAAACTTAAATTGTCAACGTTTCATTAAATCACTATTGAAAAACACAGTGAACAATGTACAGAATAGCCTACATTTTTTTTACCTTTATAAAGGGCATTTTCCCCCTAATTTTATTAAATATAGGTCTATGCTCCATCTTTCATTTCAAATTCTTAAATTTGATCAATACATTCAATTAGAATAAGAAGACACTAGGCTGATGGCTGAATGTTCCTGTGAGATGCGCTATGGTACTGCTGTGATTTTTGTTTGAAACTATTTTCGCTGCTGAAACCGAACAAAAACATTCATTGCGTCTAAAATGTAAGTGACTTAATTTTAACTATTTGTTTATTGAACTATTATGAAATCAGTGCACTCTGGTCGTGTGATGTTTCTTAACTGTATAATGTTATAAATAACTGCGAGCCTCAACAGCGCAACTTCGTTACCGTGAGTAGGCCTACATTAGAGGCCTATATTATTATCAACTATAGCTAGGCTATCATTCGCCACTTACATTAAATGAAATAAAATCAGAATAATCCTTGTGTTTTCTGTGATTTCCTAGTTATTTTTTTATTTTATTTTTTTTTATTAAAAATGGTTTTAACCAGGGCATTTGTACGGTTGGGCAAGTACAATTCCCGGTCCCACTTTATATTAAGTGGCTTTAAGTACTATGTACTTACATTGAAACTAATAATTTGATACAATGTACTTATTGTACATACCTGTACATGTTTTTACAATGTACTTATATTTTAAAAATACCTGAATGTAATTACAGCTGTAATTAATGTATGTAATCACATTTGTAATTACACTGTTTACCCTTCCCTTAAACCTTAACCCACCCTTAAACCTACCCATACCACCACATCAGCCCCTAACCTTACCCGTATCACATCTCAATAGCAGCAAAAGTGTTTTACAATACATGAAGACAATAAGCTCATTGTACATATGTTTCAACGTAAGTACATAATACTTAAAGCCACTTAATATAAAGTGGGACCCAATTGGCTTTCACTTGTCCCTTCAAAAAAACACGTGTCTCGGACAAGCGTTAATGTCGAGCCCTGATATGTTTTCATTGGATTGGCTTTCCCTGAAGATAATTACGTTGTTGAAAACGAAAGTAAAAGAGTGATGCACGTTCATTGCGTTTTACCGTGAAGAGAGTTCCGTGTCTTTATTAAACTCAACACATTATAAGGATTTATCTGTCATCCACCCTTGATTAATTGGAATATTATGTTTTTATTACTTGGCCCGCCCGACGCGCGGATTATGATCCATGCAGCACTATCAGCAAACTATACGCTTTGAGAATGGACACAGGCCGGGAACCCACAACAGAACCGTCATGGTGGAAAAAGTGTATCTGAGCAAGTGACAGTGACTGCCTGTCCGAGTTTTGTCTAGAGCCGGAGGCGGCACGAAATTTGACGGAGGCGGCCGCTTCGTAATTCTCTATGCAGGAAAAACCCTGTTAAAGACAGTAGCTGATCATCCGTTTGTCCTCATCATATGTTTTGTTAATTATCGTAATGCGTCTTTAAAACCCCCCAGATTAGATGATTAGATTAAGCTTGTGATGTTTAAAGTGCAGGCTCAAACTAAGTCTCAGTGTTATTTTAAAGTGCTTTAGGGGGCTCAATGTAAGAGGGAGCCACTGTGATCATTCATTCATTACCGCCGCTTGTTTGAGGTAAAATATATCCTCTGTTTTCTATTGATCTCCTAACAGTTTCCAGCAGGGATCAGGTCTTATTCTAAAGAGGGCATGGGAATTAATAAAGGGATTTTTCCGGGTGAGCATGGAAGATTCATTATGATTGGTTAAAAATGTAGACAGTGTTCTGCTTCTCTAGTTTTCTGCTTTATCTCTTCTTTATCCCATCGGGTTCTGGTTCCTGTGAGCCAAAGATTGAGGGGTTTTCAAGTTTTTTTTGGTGTATATGAGCAATATCACATGAGTAGGAGTGCGATTTGGCTCTCTAGCAGCACAGTTGTGTTTAGGCCGTAGGCACGAGGCCATAGACCGAGTGCTGCAGGCAATCACAGCAGTACTGATATAGAGCCATATCGCACTCCTATTCGTACGATATTGCATTTATACTACAGTTCGATGGCACAACTGTGTAAATAAATAAGAATCAACTATGGAGTGTCTTTAAAACCCATCTTTTCTGTGGAACTACTTCCTTCCACCACGGATTCAAATCTCAAGTTGATAGTTTAACAGTTAAGTCCAAGCCATTACTAATTCTAAAACGTCACTTTAGAACTAGCAATGAAGGAACGTTGAGTCGCTTCATTTAAACGTATTGTATTATGTAGAGAAGAGTATTATGAGAGAGAGATCGTCTGTATTACCTGCATCTGTTATAGCACTTATTCTTCAGGTCAGTCTGATATCCATAATAAAAAATAAATTTGAATGTCCGCTGAGTAAATCCTTAGTATCCTTTTAACAGTAAAGGGGATTTCCCATGACAGCACTTGTCAATGCATTTGTCGGTTGCGTCTTATAAGGTGTTGTTTAAAGTTAAAATACCATCCTTTTTTACAACCTTGGGTGCGGCTTAATCAGCTCCCTATCTTCCCAGGTCGTGAATCAGTATATCATGTATGCAACTTCGGGCACTGGTAAGGACAGTAGGACCCTGGATCACTACCCCTTGGTACACTGATGACTCTGGTGACTTGAAAACGCCCTCAATGTACATCTTCTACTGGTATTTATGAACAACTCACCCAATGTCTCAGTCCCTTTCATTACAAGTCTTTGCTACTGACTCACTCAAAAAAACAGTCTTTGCCACCATCTAATGTTGTAATAATGTTATTTCCACTGAATTTGAAATCACAATAACAGACGGCCCCTTTCTCAATACCAAATATGGCATATTATTTATATAAAGTTAAATATTATTTAACGAACAATAATATTTAAATGAACAATAATAGCCATTTTAAAAGTATAATAAGTTTTTACAATAGGAAATAAACACAGGCAAACAGTTAAGTCAAAAGTACAAAACAAGCCTCTAGTTATTGTATAGGATGAAGTTAAATAAAAATATAAAGTTATGAAACTCAACTTTGCAGATTTGCTCTGGAACAAGTAATAGATTAATAAGGCCAAAGACTGCCCGTTTGATATACCCAAAATGAATTATATCTCAAAGTTAACCACTATCTACATAAGAGCCAGCTACAAATTCCTGAAGGACTGGCAGAGATAAAGCTGTTCTCTGGAGCTCAGCCAGGAGCTCATATCTCCGAAAACGTATAAACATTTTCAAAAAGGCTCTTTTTTTGTATATAAATCACATATTTGAGGTCTAAACAACTACATTCTCTCCTATAAAAAACTCCTAAAACTACATTTTGTGACACAATAACAGTAGTATTTACAAACTATAGTGGGTTTGCTCTTTTGCATTGCTGTCAGAAATGCTGCTAGTATAGAAACATGTGGAGTGATACAAACGTGAAACGGTTCCCATGGTGATGGTAAAATATAGCGTATATATGCAATATATATATATGTGCTGACAGACATTTGGGTTTGTTCAAGCCCAAAAGAGAACTCGATACTGACGCGCGTCTTTTCTGTGTGTGTAATAGGCAGGACTTATAGCGCGGACTTAAGTCCTTAAGAGACTTAAGTCTCTTTAGTCTTGTCGCGCTTAAAAGCATTCACATTAATAAGAGCGTGATCATACAACGCTAGTCAACGGGTGACAGAAAAAAACGGATACTGCGTAATTGCGTTAAATATTATAATGCTTTAAAAAAATCTTCAATTTTTTCACCGCGGTGTCGTGGTGGGCAAGTGATGAAATCGGTGTTGCGACTGAACACCGTGTAACACCGGTAACACCGACTAACGTAGCAGGCCTAATATATATTAGACAAACGGTCTTGCCGAGCACAAATACTGTACGTAACGGCGAAGAAGATATACGCCAAGTAGCGTCTACAACATAGACAGTAAAAGGTCTACACACTGCCGGGAAGACGACGAGGAAGATGCAAGCCAAGATAAATGTAGAGCTGTTGGTCTCGTTGGTGTCGGAACATAAGGAACTGTATGACAATCACGACAGCGAATACAAAAATATTGATAAAAGAGAACTGTTTTGGAGTGGTATTGCAGAGCAAATTGGCTTTGATGGTGAGTTTAATTGTCTTTCATGTACATAGGCTTGTAACTTTTTCAAACATTTTCTGTTATTTCTGAGGTATTTCTGTTTTACATTAAGCGCCATCTAATGTCAGGGAATGAATTTGCATGTTCACTCGGCTCATCGTCAGCGAAAATCGCTTGGGTGTGAACACAAAAAACGTGTTGAAAAACACTGGCGAATAACGCACGCTGATATTCGTCCCGGTGTGTACCGCCCTTAATAGTCATTCGGTGCCGAACCTGAAAAAAGTGATGATAGTAATGATAACAATATTCAATAAGTTATTCAGTAATACATTCAGGGTCATTTTTAGTGAAGTGTCAAACCTGTAACAAGTAGGACCAATTTTTCCACTACATAAGCATTAAAAAACGAATTATTAAAAATATTCAATAATGATAACGATTTTCAAATGTAGGATGGGCATTTCAAGCAAAAATAGTATTCGAAGATCGCTGGGTATTATTCGATTATTATTTGAAAATTGCACCCCTCCACCACATGCACGCACACATGCATGTATAGGCTAAACACATCAGAGCATGTGAGCAAAGCAGAGTGGTGTGATGCTTAAATATAAGTTAAAAAAACCCCATAAACATACGTTTCATATTTATGTTAAATAATATAATGTTATTTTTTAAATTTAATCTATGTTGATTATATGAAAAGGGAACCGCATGAGAGGAGTAAGATAGGATCATAAGATGCCCAATATATCGGAAAACATTTGGAATGTGTCAGACATGATTTTGACCACTTATTAAGTTTTGTTTTGTAGAAAGCCTTTCTTTAAAGTGAATTTCGTTTTGTATAAATTGTATCTTCATTTTAATCAATGTTTCATCAACAAATTGACTGGATTAATAAATAAGAAGCAAATATAGCAGACAAGAACGCGTCTCATAAATGAACCGAAACACAGCAATACTTGCCTCACAGACCTGAGACCTCTATAGAAAGCTTGAAATGTATACTTTTAAACAAAACAATTAAAAATGAAAAGAAATTGGCTACTCTCTGCTTCTGTAGGCTAATTTGTATGAAGTGTGCATTCGTCTCTATAGGCGCGTTCACTACTGTGAAGATGGCGAGTTAGCATCGTCAACTTTATCTTTGCAGCCGTCACTGACAGAAAACACTAGTTTATTAATAAACAATTCAAATGTTTCATGCATAATCATTACTTTTGCCAGTTCTTTGTGGCAAGCTTTATGCGTGCGTTGAGATGCGGAATAGGCAATAAAAACGCTCATTATGGTTTCTCTCCCATATATATTTAAGTAATTAAATCAATATAAATATGTGATTAGACTAATGGCTTAAATGAACTTCTACTAGTCGACTAAAAACTAGCACTCATTTTGAGGAATGAATGAACATAAACAAACCTCTGTTCAGAGCGCCGTCGTGTTGGATTGCGTAGAATGCTCATTAAATTCTGATTAGTCGAGAGGATATATCGCATTTAGGCTAAAAATAGGTTCGGCGCTTATCGTGGTTTGGAAAGAAACTGCATCTTGTAGTACTTTTTAAACAAGGAAATATAGCGATTTGGCATGACATGTTGATGGAGCAGTGAATAGGTTCAGTACACAGCAAAATGACATGACAAACTCTTTTTTTTTTTTAAATGACGTTTATCACGTTTTGGAAAAGAGCTCTTCATATATAGGGTATATATACTGTAGCTACATTATAGTAATGTTGGGTGTACAATCCTGAAGAGAACCACTCTTTAGAAAGTAGAACAGTAATAAAGACAAATTCTGTCACTTGTCATTTGAAAATATTTTTTGTCCATAGTTGTTGTGTTTTGCCTTTGTACGTCAGCCATTGATGGTTTGTAAGTCCTCCTTAAACCAGGTTCTCTCGTTAATAGTAATCTGCATTTCACTTGTATTGTGAGGTGAACACCTTACTGTCTTAGGCAGCTGTCAGTCACTTCCCCCTAAGGCTACGAGAGCGTTCTGCAAAATATGTTTTTTGAGAAACTCATGACAGTTATGTAATGAACACTTCATGAGACACTGGCATAGTCATTACTCAGAGCGCAGCATCCAGGGGTTTACAGACGCTCTTCATCATACCTCCACCCATCTTCTCTATCTTTTCCCTTTTCTTTTTCCCTCAAACATTGTGGAGGAATTTCATTAAATATTCAAAAGAAGCTGTTCCAACAGGATCATAAATAATGCTTCTCTCCCAATTGTGACATACAAAGTGATGAACCTGTTTATCGCAAGTTTTTCAGACATGATCTTAAAGAGAATAATCACGTCTTTTGTTCACAGGAGAGCTAATTGCACTTCAGTGAGTGGCGTTTCACTTGGGCACTGTTTTTTCTTCCTTTATCTGTTTCTTTTTCTCCAGCACCCCCCACCCCCCATCTCTCTCTCTGTCACCAGCATGTCAGTATAATTGAATTTCTGCACACGTTCCCCTTTTTCATCAATCACACGTGCTGATAAGGTGGTTTAGGAGGGACACTCAGGCGGAGCCCAGAGAGAGAAGGAGATGAAAAGAGAGAATGAATAAGGAGAGAAAAGGACATTGAAGGAATGGAAAACAGAGAGAAAGACTGTGGAGTTGTGTAACTAGTGACGGTGGTGGTGCAGTGCGGTGCTTTGTAAGTTCACCTGAAAGTGTCCCACAAAGTGGATTCACTGGGAATTCAACCATCTTCAGAGAGATCAGAGCCGGCCTTTCCATTTTGTTATTCACGTATTTTGAAGAGCCTGCGACAACAATCATCATGCATGTTCATAACCGAAATATGGATGAGACTGACACTGTTACATTGGCACAGCGTCTTCAGAGGTCTGGCGAAATGCTGAATTAAACCGATAAGACATGATGCAGCAACTACAATTTCAACAGTATCTTTTCAGAATGAATCACTTACCCTTATCTTGCTCTCTTTCTTTCCTCTTTTTGTACTAGATTGATAGTGCTGCCTGTTAATTTTCAAACACTTACAAGCGCAAACTTTATCAAAGTTATTATTATTTAGTGTATCTATACACCTGGCATAGAGCCCTCTAGTGTCCAACAAAATTTCAAATCATAAGGAGCGTAAATGTTCTGCCTAAACTACACTCAATTGGCAGGAAGTGGAGGATTTACCCACCAGTCATTGCACACCACCTGATTACTATACTGAGTTTGGCTAATTTTAAACACAGTGAAAAGGAGCTGACACTCCAGTATTTTTATTCAGCTTAATTCCAAACTGTGAATCTGGTAAAAGCTTATTTATCTCTCTCAGAGGTCCAAAATGAAACAAAATCTCATTCATTGAAATATGTTAAATGCATTTAAATTGTGGAAAGTCCCCGTCATGATAGAAAAACAAATGTGTGCACGTGAGTTTTTGTGTTCTTTAGCATGTCACACAATCTTCTTTTGTGTGAGCGACAATAATCAGTATGCAGAAATGTAATCTCTGCTTTCATTTAATAAATGTTGATACACACATATTTACAGGGCTGTCCAAAGCATGGGGCAGGGCCCAGTGCAAGAGGAAGTGGGGCCCACCTCAGTTGTTCTGCGTTCTCCTCTGGGCCCCCAAAAGGTCCAGCTGCTCCTTATACAGTAATGTGTATACTGCAATGGTTCTTGACCAAACATCCCAGGGACATCAAGTTTTCAAATTTAACAAAACAAGCTAAAATACAAAATAAGCTACAAATCAAATTATCTTTTTAACCTCTTTAACAACAGTTTTCCCCTCTACTATGAAGAAGCCTGATTTTAAAAGTGTCATGCATAATCCTAATAAATTCCCACTCTCTCTTGGAATTTATATAATCAATATAGATTTTCTATTAATGCAGAGTTCAGTGGGTAGAAAAGTCCAGTTTATCATAAATATCTTAAAGTCATAGGACCTTTGAATATTTTTGTGTATATTTTGAGGCCTTGGAGTCAAAAAGGTTGAGAACTTTTATACTGAAAGTAAATTTGTCTGTTAAAGCCAAATCCACCATTGAGCTGAATTGAAACCTCTGGGCATTTCTCTTGTTCTTTTTCAGACTTATGTTCACAAATACGTATTATTATGTAAGTATTCTCATTCCAAGGATTGGCATCTGACCAACAAATAAAAATCTGCACCAGAAATCTCTATAAATTTCTATAAACTAATTATAACTTATTCAGTAATCATCATGAATGACAGTAAAAGTCATAAAATGAGAGAAACCATGTACTTTCATATTTGGGATATAATTTCTTCTGCATAAGTAAGATGGTGACGTGTAGTTCTGTCTCTTTGGCTATAGTACTGCTCTGAAATATCAGCCTTTCTCTTTCTTTTTTTACTTTGGCTTCACTAATTTGCTTTATTCACTAAGAACTCTATATCACACTTAAAATGAGCTCATGGAGCAGCTCTTAAGACCTACAGTAGGGCCAGATTTACTAACCGCTTGCACCAGCGCAAACCCTCTTTTGGCATTAAGAAACTACTGTCAGGATTTACTAAACACACGCAGTGAAAAATTAGCGCTGAAGAGGCGTGGACAGTTATTTTTGCGTCTCTCCTTATTGCATATGCATTTGTAGGAGATTCCCTTTCAGACGCAAAATTTATGGGAGGAGAGTATTTTAATGAATCATGCAAGGTGATCTACTAAGGTTTGCACTCGTCAATTTACTGGTATTTGCGCTAATGTTTACTGCCCAGAAAAAGCACGTCTTAAACCAGACGCTAATTTGCACTGCTCTGTTAGATATGCATCATTATAGAAATGATCTGGCTGTTCTTTAATTTGAACGCATCGTCTGTAGATATCGCGCAGAACTTTCTACTCCCATGTACATTTTTGGAATTGTGCTCTTACTCTAATTTGCCCTGTTTAGTAAGTATGGTCCCTAGTCTTTGACAAACGGTGCAAGACACTGGCATTAGCAACAACAACATTATGGTACTTGGTGGAGTACCACTCCATCAAAAGCAAATTGACAATTTATAGAGTTTTCAAAGTCAAAATTGCTGGGCTGGATGCTGTGATTGCATTAACCTTTTCACACGTACGATCACACCGGTGTGATCAGTCTTGGCTGGTCCCTGGAGCGTACGATCACACCGGTGTGATTAGAACGGTCAGTGCATCATGTGATCAACTGCTAAATTCAAACGTGCTTTCGCGCGTTTGAGAAGGACCCACTCAGTGCTGTCATGTATAACAACTATTGAGTGTTTTCAACCACATAATGTTTATTTTAGGTTTCAGACATTTAAATACACACAAGTACTAGCAAAACAATGATTTTGAGTTTGTAAAATACACACTGATGTCTATGGAAGCGGCAATAATAATCCTTTACATTATAATAAGACTACACGTTTTATTCATATCAGATACACATTGTGTAAGTAGCTTTACATTTGACCCTAATTCTTCTCCCAGTTCACCGGCCACTTACTTTCATGCATTTCGTGAGAAGTGGAGGAATTGACGTGTCAATCCAACAGATCCGATTCTCTGAACTGTGAAACAAACTAACATGGCGCCGCCCATCGCGCATACAGCTCAACTAACGCGATCGTTATAAAGGTGTTTAAACATCAAAACACATTCACTTGCACATATTTGACAATCGGAGTATCAGTGTTTCATGCTATAGCTAATCAATTTGTGAATATTTTTAATAAAAAAGGGAAAATGACATAAAAGCAGATCATCATTCATTCAGTGCTGTTTTGTGGTTGCGCTGTGTCACGTGACAAGCAATGACGCGTCACCATGGAAACATTAAAGTGACAAGTTCTAAATAACGGTCGCCTTGAAAAACTCACGCTGGGGGGGTCAGTTAGAATATTTGAAACTTACGTGTGAAAGGGTTAACACTGTGTGGCTCTTCTGTGTTGTTTTATTACTAGACTAACTCTGCTGTGTTTGCTCCGCTGTTCTGGAAATGATATGAGCTATAGGGATAACACCAGCCACCCCTAAGCGGCCATGTGAAGCACTTTAGATTATATACATGCTCGCTCACTTACAAAATGGCATATTTACAGTAGATTATGTACATGCACTCTTGTTGCTTGCTCAGCCAACGACGCCAACCTATATTGGCGGATCATGTCTCCTTGTAATGGAGGTCTAATCAGGCTAATAGGCATGAGAGATTGTGGCCACTTGTTATTGCCGCTAGATACTGTGATCTGAATATCTTAGTGATTGTTTCTGAACAGAGAGATCTAAATCTCTCTAATGTGTATGAGAGCTGTTGAGGTGTCAAAAGAGCACCTCAGATGCTCTTAGTGGTTATTGATGTGATTCATTGCATTTAATTTCTTCAGAAATAACACATTCAGTCTGTCAAGTTTGTCAGCTGCTTTTTAAATTTAAAATTAAGTGTTTTTGATGTGGTGCTGCGAAGCATGAGCTCGCAATTAAGATTTCACCTTTTTTTGCAGAATGATTGATGTCAGTCAAACCCCAGTTTCACATACAATAAAGGAGTTATCAGAGAACTTCAGAAGGTCTGAAGATCTTAAGCGATGTCTTTTGAGAAATATCTCCACTCCAAATCATGTATTTTTTTTTTTTTGCTTAGAAATAAAATACAGCACGGTTCCTATTTTTGAGCTAACAATATAGCTTTATCGCCTCTACCGCTGATAATGGCATATGGTTATATGAAGAAAATGGCATTGAGAAAGCTCAGCAGCAGGCAGGTGTAGTGAACAGCAGACAAGATGGCATCACAGGTTACCTCGTCATAAAAGGAGTCCCTTTCTCGCACTTTGATGAAAAGACAAATGGGTGCGATATGACCCTCAACAAAGGAATATCACAAACAAGTGACCATTTTGATCAGGATTGTCAGAGGTGAATGGCAAGAATGAGGACCCACTGATATAGCGTCCCACTGATCACAAGCTAATTTCATGACCAGTTGCATATTGTAAGTACATTTACATTTATCTGACGCTTTTATCCAAAGCAACTTACAATTGCTATATATGTCAGAGGTCGCACACCTCTGGAGCAACTAGGGGTTAAGTGTCTTGCTCAGGGACACATTGGTGTCTCACAGTGGATTTGAACCCGGGTCTCTCACACCAAAGGCATGTGTCTTATTCATTGCCCCATCACCACCCCATTGTTCACCTCAACCCTCCATTCTTGAGACCAAGGTGTAGACCAAGCTCCACAGGATGGAAAGGTGGGTTTTTGACGTGACGAGGGAAGGAACAAGAGGACGAACAAGGTTATACTCTCGCGAGTAAACCTTCACCCGCATGGACCTTCAAGCAGCCCAACCGCTTCTGCAGAGGACTTTGGCTCCAGCAATCAACGCCTGACCTGGACGAATCTCGCCGTTGTAACCTCCAGCCTGCAAAGGACCCTGCGGATTGACCACCGCCTGACCTACAGTTCTCCGGATTACACAAGGACCAGCAGCGAACTCCCAGCACTCAGTGTGGCTCTGCAACGGTTGGAAAGCGATCCAGTCTACTTCCACTGCGAGCAGAAAGATACCAGTGGAAGACATACCCCATCGCCGGACTGATCCCCCAACCACGTGGGACATAAATATAAGCTAACTAAACCTCTTAAAGGCCTTGCCATTAGGTTGTTGCTATATGAGATTGCTATTTATATAGAGACTGTTTATCAATGGTCAGCGTATACATTAGACACGTTATCTGTATTCATAGTAAATGCTTATTTACTATTTCATATCAGCATCCAGCAAGACCACAATTGAATCCCCCATAGACTGCTAATTACTAGGGGTGTAACAATACATCGATACTCCACTCTCCACTTCCTCACGTAACTTTTCTCAGCTGAAGTAGACGCCTGATAAGATTGACTGAACCCTTTGTCACAAAAGCCGGTATTTTCCACTGTCAAGGCATTGCGAGTTCATGTTTTACAGCAGAAACGAAAAGCACTCTTGTTGTTTGTGAACACAACCCGAAAAGTCTGTTTTAGCGAATCAGTGCGCAGTATTCAGGTCAATACTGAGGGTGTGCAATTTTCAAAGAGTTTAATTAAACTTTCATGTTATATATTTTTGGATGCATTTGTGAGTTAATAAACGTAATTGGTTGTGTACACAATTTACATAATTTATATACATTTATTTAATTCTAATTTAGTCAACAATCTTCCATGATTGTTCTTTATTGCCAAGGTGAAATTCTTTGGTTGGTGCCCCGTAGTATAAGAAGGAATCATCTGACATTGTCAAACTCACCTTAGGTGACGTGTGACCAAAAACTCAATATCAATATTAATACTAAATATTACTATTAATATTTAAGATCATAAATCAACACACAGGGATGATGCAGACTCTCAGTAAAGTGGGTGGTAAATTAGCTAGTATATTGCTACACTTCAGATGTGCAGACAAATCTTCTTTCACACCTCTGAAGCTTATTACACATGCCTGTCATGTCACACTCTGTGCTTTGAAATGACATTTACTGTAGACAACAATGCAAAATCTTTATAAATGTACTTTGTGAATCATACTTTTCATGCTGGAGTTTGTGGCTATGAATTGTATTAAAACATTATACAATTAAATTATATTATGCTTATATAATTATATTATATTTCACATCACGCATGGTATACATCGAACTATAAAATATCTTATTTTTGTTCATCAGTGTCTTTTGTTTCTTTTTCATGGTCTCTGTAATTGTTGGTTGCATTCATGTTGCAGAAAGAGAGCACATTGTTTTTAACATGACAATTACCCCTACCTCTCTTTCCATCATCTATTGAGTTCATTCGCAGAATGATGTCAACGAGGGCTCACCTCGCACAATCTACATGTTCACCCCACACATAGCACCCACTAGACTGATGATTATGAGGTCACATTTGGTTAACCCTACACTTCAAGAGTTGATGGACAACTGTGGGGAGCTGGCAGCTTGAGCTGATTAATCTTTATGCCGTTATTTGATACATGTAATATAATCTGCTCCATTTGCGTTGACATCTCCAGATCTGATTTAAAAAAAAATGCCACTTAAAACTGTGGCTCTTTAAGATAACATCATTCTAACTTTTGAGTAATAATTAAAATCTTTTCAAGGTGAGACAGCGAAAATAAATTAGGACCGTCTTGTCATCGATCCATTTAAATAAAATGCGTCTAGTCTCATAGGGGCCAGTTCACATAACATTGGCACTGTTGCACACAATATTTCAATGGAAAAAAAATACAATGTTTTATCGAGTTTATAGATTCTGGATTCAAAATAACATTGTAATTATTTTTCATTACCCTAGAATGCATAATGGGGCTTAAATTGACCCAATAGTGTGCGATTTATCAATCCTGTGTGAGTTTTATCAATATAATTGAAATATTTATTTTAAATAACCTTTTTTTAAATACATTCTATGCATATGCATTTTTTAAAATTTAGATTTACTATGGTATTTTATTTAGCTTTTTTTTGTATTTGTATTAAGTATTGAATTTATTTGTATGACAGTCTATGGATTACTCAGAAATTTGGTTTTATGACTCTTTCCTTTTTTGTTGAAAACAAAAACACTATTTCTAAGGGGGTGTAATGGTACATGTATTCGACTCGATCCATCACATTATGGACATGATGGTTCAGTGCATATCAGACAAAGAATACAATCGGTCACAGGCGATCCACACTCCAATCTTGAAGGGGGAGTGCGCGGTAATGCAACGCTGTTTGCTAACCACAACAATAGGAAAAAGCACAGAAAAAGAAGAACAGACTATCTATGCATAGATATGTTTACGTGGCGTGATTTTATTTTTTCCTAAACTGGTTAAGAGATTACATGTTAAACACGTGATTTTTCCCCCCAAACCAGTTCAGCGGAAATCCCACCCTGCAGCTAATTGTATTGGTTAAGGTTACGGGTAGGTTTAGGGATCAGTGTTTGGTGTAGGCAATCAGTACAGTGATTGCCATGACCAATGAATTCTTTAGAATCGTCTGCAGGGTGGGATTTCCTCTGAACTGGTTTGGGGGGAAAAATCACATGTTTACATGTAATCTCTCAACCAGTTTAAACTGCAGAAATACATCAATAAAACAGCTTGAGAATAATATCTCACTTAGCATTACATTTGCCTCTAGCAATTCATTTAGTGTCCACAGCATGTTAGTTCACTAGAGAAATTAACTCTAGAGGGGAGCATTTCACTACATATGCACTATATTAGCTTATATATTGATTATATTTACTTTACCTGTTAGTAATGTCTTAATTATTTAATATATGTTTAAATAATCTTTCATGAAAACAAGTTCCCTATCAGTCGGTCACTCTCAGCGTGCGTCTTGACCGACGAATAGGAATCTCGCTAGAGAGGCCAATCTACTTCTAGTGAAACTAAATGAACATTGGCGTGCAATCATTTGCGTCAGCTGTTCAGCCTTGCAGCGCGGGTATATAATGAGCAGCAGATGCGATTGCACTTCAGCTTTTTGCTTCGGAGCCAAGCACTTCGATGCCTTCTACAAACTGTCAAGAGTGTGAAATCAAGACGAGCCTTTCTTGGACCTCTCCATCCCGGTGCAGGTGTGACAGCACAGCAGCGCGAGCGGTCTTTTTTTTCTCTCTCTCCTTTCTGTTTCCTTTGTTTTTGAACAAAACAAAAAGGCTGTTTTAACAGCTGGTAAGGTGCGCCGGTGAGAGAACTCAAAAGCTGTTTTTACAGCTGGTAAGACCCTGCCAGTTAGAGAGAGACAGCGCACAGACAGGTGCACATTCCTGTCTGTGTTTGTGGTGACCGTTCCCCTATGTGCTTCAGCATCAGTGAGAGCAGTCCCCAACCTCGAACACGCTGAGACAGCGTTTGTGGATGAGTCATGCACCCATTATGGGAAGATGATCATCTCGGAGCTATGGTTGAGACTCTCATTCCTGCAAAGGGGCGGAGTCCCCCAGCCTCTGCCTCGATCCAACCCTCCCCAGAGGGTTGCTTTGCGCAGTGACACGGAAGACCTGAGGATTACGGTGAGCGTGCTTCCTTCGGGGAACCAACCCCCTAGGAACCCTCATCCCTCTCATGCTCCGCAGCCAGTTGAGCCACAAACGGAGAGTGCTGGACCATCCTCAAGGTGTGTATCAGTCGTTTCCTTTGGTGCTCCCCTCGACAATCAGATGTCAATCGCTGCATCGGAGGGTGGGCCATGGCTGGATGATTGGTATCTTGGAGTGGCGCGTGCTGATTCTCAGCAACCCACCCCAGTGCATTTCTTCCTGGAAGTGCACAAGGAGCTCACAGGGATGTGGACAGAACCTTTTACTGGTAAAAACCGTCTCGGTGGCACCTCCTCCCTCACCAACCTTGATGGTGGGACAGCTAAGGGATACACGCGTATCCCGCCAGTGGAGCAGGCCGTTGCTATGCAGTTGTGCCCTAACTCCACTTGGCGTGAAGAACCGTGTCTTCCTTCCTAGGCCTGTAGGTACTCGTTGGACCAATCCGGCAAGGCTTACAAGGCCTGTGGGGAAGCTACCTCTGCCATGCACGCTATAGCGTTGCTGCAGGTCCATCAGGCCTAGGCACTGAAGGACCTGCACGAGGGTGGTCACGATCCACAGGTTCACCAAGAACTTCTTACCTCAACGGACCTCGTGCTTCGTGTGACGAAGGTCACCGCACGGTCAGTGGGTTGTGCGTTGTCCACCTTGGTGGTCCAGGAACGCCATCTCTGGCTGTGTCAGGCCGACATGAGGTAGACTGTCAAGCTCCGGGTCCTTAACTCCTCTGTGTCCCAGACCGGCCTCTTCGGCGATGTGGTCGAGAACTTCGCCCAGCAGTTCTTGGCTGTGCAAAAGCATACAGAGGCCATCAAGCACATCTTTCCACGGCAGTCAGCTGCTGCCTCCGCCCCATCGCCGGCGGCCCCTCAGTCTGCTTGTCGCCGCGGGCGTCCTCCTGCGTCTGCCCCTGCTCCCGCGCCGCATCAGCAACCTCCACCTAAACGGCGCCGTGGAGCCAGTCGTAGACACGTCAGCCCTGCCTGTCCAGGCCCCCGCCAAGAAGGTCGGCAAAGCCAGGCGTGCCATTTACATGTTTTATTTATTTATTTGAGTGTTGATTATTATATTTAAAAATAAATAGAAACTGAATTTAATAGTTTGGTTTCTGTTGTTAACTGTAACCTTTAATATTATAGTAATGTGTTAGTAAGGGCTCCCCATATATAGTTTACTGCATTAGCAGAGGTAGATTTTTTTTATCCTTAAGAAAATGTTAATTGTAATTGAATTTATTCATGAGAGAGACACAATTTGTTCAATAAACCACTGTTTACTAAAAAAATAAGAAAAAAGTCCCCCCCCCCCCCCCCCCGAATAATAACAATGAATAAAAAAAATAATAAAAAAAATCATCACTTGAATTAAACTTTCTTATGAAGGAAAAAACTCTCATTACCAGCCCACCGACTGGCTAATAAACATCTATTGCAAAACCACTCAATGAAGCATCTCCAGTGACGACCCCATGTTTCATTAACTATCCGTCACCAAAACAGAAGATAATCACTGCGTATCTCAGTAGCAACTTTTAATGAATGTGTTATATTAGGCTGGCATCAAATGAAAAGATCGACAAAGCCCGGAAGAAGATCTGATATGGTGTTTGAAGATATTGATGCCGCTGAGTGCCAGATGGTTGGTCATTTAAAAGTAACATGGCGGTTTTGGTTAAAGCAGATTTGTGTTCAATTGGGCCATGGTTGTGTGTGTGTGAAGTGTTATCCTCAGTGCTTGTGTTTACTTTGCAGTGTCAGTGTCTATTTAGTTTCCTCGGTGTGTGAAATTGGCAATGTCAAACCAAGCTTCCTTAAAAATAGCGAACCAACTAAGTGAAACGTTTTTCCTCCCAACACATGCAGACTCACTACATGTTGCTTACTACAGTCGTCTTTCACACATGCACACATTCACAAACACAGATGCCTCATCTTACAACTGTATTGATTCATGGTCTACCTTTCATTTCGCATTTATGAAGCCATAGTCATTGTTTTGACATTGAAATGGTGATGGGAAAACTAGCGTCCACTATGACTGAGAAGGTTAATGAAGGCATGTTGCGTTCCAGAAAAGCTTCCGATCCTCTCATTCATAAAATGACTGAAAAGTATGAATCTTAAAATGATTGTGTCCTTTGTTCCTCAGGGGACCTGTTAAAGCTGTGGAATTGTGGGACGCTGGAGGGAATAGCTCTAAAGGCACATTGGGATTGAATCTGCTCAGCCAGAAAGAACTGACTCAGTGCATCATTATGATTAGACAATGAGTTCATCAAGGCCAGAGCTGCACATATCAGATGGATCTCAAAGGAGTTAAAGAACCAGAATAGCTCTTCTCTTTCCTTTTTGTCTCGTTACATTTTAATAAAGAACCTTATTAACTTTTGTTAACTTTGTCAGTCTGTAATACTGAGTTCAGAGCTCCCTAAATATTTAAATAAAATTTTTCTGACTTTTCTGCTGTATTTATTTGAGGGAATTATGGAATTTTAGCTGATGTATAATTTAAAGTTTATTAGGGATGCACTATAAAATATTATTATTTTTAAAATGTTTTTAATGTTTAACTTTGAGCGTTAGATGCCGGCAATTGTAAATTAAATATAAAAAAATATATATAGACCCAAAAGCAATATGGTACCGTTATATTGTTGAAAGCCTACATTTATCATGTTGTAACTCACATCTTTTTATCTTTTTTTGTTCAACAGGATGTAAAATCAACATTCTTCCAGTTCGGGGCCTCCATCCAGCAGGAGGCACTGCTCATGCTTAACATCATGGAAGAGTATGACTGGCACGTTTTCTCCATAGTGACCAGCAAGTTCCCAGGCTACCAGGATTTCATCACCATCCTGAAGACAACGGTCGACAACAGCTTTGTCGGTTGGGACCTCCAGAACACCATCACGCTGGATGCCGTGGACGGGGACACCAGGACCCAGATCCAGTTGAAGAAGGTGCAGTCTCCAGTCATCCTCTTGTACTGCTCCAAGGACGAAGCAGCTTACATCCTGGAAGAGGCCCGTTCGCTGGGCCTGACCGGGTTCGGGTACATCTGGATCGTGCCCAGCTTGACCACGGGCAACCCAGATATAACTTCAGATTCGTTACCCTCTGGAATGATCTCTGTATCCTACGATGACTGGGACTATCCTCTCGAGGCACGAGTTCGAGATGGGCTTGGGATTATAACCACAGCAGCTGCAGCCATGTTGGAAGAGTTTGGGGACATCCCTGAGGCCAAAACCAGCTGCTATGGCCAAATGGAGAAAACCAAGTTGCCGCCCAGTGCGTTACACAAGTGAGTAAAGGACGAGAACCCGCTTATTATCTGTGTGTCTACAATATGTTAGTGTTTTCTGTCAACAACCTGTCAATATTCTTCCTGCACTTTAAAAAGTGGAAACTAGGGGTCGACCGATCTGTGATTTTCAGGGCCGATGCCGATCCCGATTATTACTGATCAAGTAGACCGATAACCGATATTCTGAACCGATATATAGCCTATGTCTGGTGTAAAAATTTTAATTCATGTCAGAATTAAGAATAACAAAGGGTTTTGACAAATACTTTCTTTAAATGATTTTAAAAATATCTTTGAATCTGAGAACTGTTATTAATAATAATAATAATAACTTAAAAAGTGCAGTGAGCACCCAGCAGCATTCTGTAAATATTTTGTAAAACTCTATTTTAATGTTTAAATAAAATTTTAGTAATCAAAAAGCATTTCTAATTAATTGAAATCATCAAACTTAATCAATTTATTTACAGTTTAACAAAAAATAAATTTTTAGGGCCCTAAGAAAAGACAAACTTTTATTTTGGCGGGTTGCCGTGGAGGTCTTTGAGTTTGTGTGTTTATGATATGACGATAGCTTTTCTCAGTTGAAGCATTAAAAAGCTCATGAAGTGACTAAGCGGCTCTGGAGATGATGTTTATGCAATCATGTCCTCATATAATGATGCGGCTGAGGCTGAAAACAGCGCAAGCATCACGCGTGTTCCAGTGTGTGTGTGTGTGTGTATGTGTGTGTGTGTGTGTGTGTGTGTGTGTGTGTGTGTGTGTGTGTGTGTGTGTGTGTGTGTGTGTGTGTGGTAAATGAAATCGTGTCAAATTCATGAACGCGGTTTGAAATTCGTTTTGATTTGTACTGACCTGCTTTTTATTAATTCGACAAATTCAGTGCCACTCCGCTTTATACAGTAAATTCCGTTTTTATGACTGGATTCCACGATTCCGTCGGTGTTTTCTGCATCGCGGAAATCACAGGGCCCTATTATATTGAGGTGTTTTGCAACTTCAGTGTAGTAATTTATTGCTTCTTCAGCAAAGTCTGCTGCTGCCTTAACTCTGAGAGACAACTGATGCGTGATCAGTGAAGCAGCTTCAGTCTGCAAGTGCTTTCGGTGTGAGAGTGCAAAACTTTCAGTGCCTTCAGCTTTCCGCGTTGATTGCCCGGACTCGTCGTGACTCCCAACAAATCAGATGTGCGGGGACATTAGTCTAGTCTACAGAGTGGTGAGTTCCGACAGAGGCGGCTGCGTCAAAGCCAAATATAGCGCATTTCAAAAATAAAAATTATTTTATCGGCAAATCGGTTTTGAAAATGGCCGATACCGATAACCATAAAAATGCTTAATATCAGCACCGATAATCGACCAGGCCGATAATCGGTCGACCCCTAGTGGAAACAAGAGAGATATTTATGTGAGAAAACACATAAACAGTTTTTGACCAGTCAAGTGGAAAAAGGAAAAGGTGGAAAAAAACAACCTAAGAGGTCTGTGTTGGAGACAGAGTATATCGGGAATATGCAAAGTAAAGTCTCAGCTTTCTAATGATAGAACTACTATGTTTCTAAGTGGCCATCAATAAAACTTGTTTATAAGAAAATGGCCTCTAAAGATTGTAAATATATATAAAATATACATATATAAATATATGTATTCATATTAATGAATACTTTTAATTAAGAATACTTTTTATATCATATAGCTCCTTTATGTAAGTTTGGTGTCAGTATGACTTTTTATAAAAAATGTGTTTAAAAAGAAGTCCCTTGTGCTCACCAAGGCTCCATTTATTTGATCAAAAATTCTTATTAAATATTATTTTAAAATACATTAATATTTTAAATATATTTTTAAATGTTCTTTATTCCTGTGATGCAAAGCTGATCCTTCAGAAATCAGTATAATATTCTGATTTGCTGCTCAAGAAACATTTCTTATGGCGCTTTTCCATTACACAGTACCAGCTCGACTCGACTCGACTCGCCTTTGTTTGGTTTTCCACTGTGTAAAAGTTGTACCTGTACCTGCTTTCGGGTACTTTTTTTTGTATCACCTCCGGCGAGGTTCTAAGCGGGCTGAGGCCATACTAAAATGTGACGTAAAAACACTGCAGAATGCTGATTGGTCAGAGAGAATCGTCACTATTCACCGCGTCATCATTGCACGCACCAGACGTAGCTATTTTTTTCAGCAGTGTTTCGTTTTACTGCCCTCAGCCTCTCCTGAGACAACATTTGTCTTCTTGCTGTGAGAAATAGCCACATCCCGAGGATCAAAAACAGCATACACTCGATTTCCTCCATTGTCCTGTGTGTGTGTGGGTAGCTGGTGTATATCGCGTAGTTCCTGTGGCGTCGCTATGAAGACCAGGTACTATTGTGGAGGTACTATCTGTAATGCAAAACGGAGCGAAAAGCGAGCCGAGCCGAGTCGAGGCGAGGTGAGTTGAGCTAATACTGGTAATGGAAAAGCGCCATTATTATTATCAATGTTGACAACATTTGTGCTGTTTTTGTGGAAACAGTAATACATTTTTTCAGGATTCTTTGATGAATAAAAAGTTTAAAAGAACAGAAATTATTTGAAAGAGAAATCTTTTGAAGCATTATAATGGAATTTATTCTCACCTTTGATCAAATGAATGCATCCTTGAATGGCATTATATGGTATATTGATGTGATGACAAGGTGTTGTTTTATTGACTTCTTATATTGATTTCAGTAAAATAATTATAATATTTAAATGGAAATAATATTTTTTGACATCTTTCAGCTATGTAAACATAGACCTATAATTGAAACATAATTTCAAAGCTGAGACTTTGTTTTGTCAAAAACAAGTTACAAAGTTAGTAAGGGACTGCTGCTTATTATGTGTGTTTTCTATCCATCTTGTTCCTGCACTTAAAAAGTGGAAAAAAGGGGGCTGGGCCTATTTATGTGAGAAAACAGTTTTTGGTCAGTCAAGTGGAAAAAGGAAAATGGGTGGAAAAAAGCAACCCGGGAGATCTGTAAGAGAGAGGGATGGGTTGGGCGTATGCAATATTCATTGTCACATCCTGCAAATATATTTCTCAGTGTGAGTTGTGTTCTTGAGTAAGCTAATGGTCGAATGTGGTGAAGGGGCAAGCGAGTGACGATGAGGGAGGTTTTTAGGGAGTTGCAGAGTGCCGCTCAGACACCCAGAGGTGGGTACTGCAGCACTTCTCAAACTCTCTCGGGACAGCGCAGCGCTCCTGTGCTTTTAATGGATAATGTTTTACACAGCGTCCTGAGAGAGCCAGTGCTGAGCAGAACAGCATGGACCTTGCTAATGCACTTGGAGAACTCTCCAAATATAAAGTGCTCTTGATGAGCCCGGGTGCTTTTGTTCCTTTACGCTCCTGGATTGGAGCCGGTGTCGGCTGCAGCACCCCGCTTACATGCTGCCAGTCCTTAGTCTGTCTCACCCATATGCCTCTGTACCTGCCAGTGCTGGGCAGACACCCTGAATTGCCCCATTTGCAGTAGAGCGGTGTTGCCTGGGATACACGTTCACCCTGGTGTCTAGGGTACATTAATCCTGATAGCCTCAGCAGATGGTCAAAGGCTTGGCCAGAGATCAGCTCTACTAGAGCCAGCTAAGATGAAGACTCGTGCCCTGAATGCATGGGGGTCTCTTTTGTATTCTAGACTTTTTAGGCATGTAGATCAAAAATGTCAACACCTTCCTGTAAATATTAGATTTTCATTTTATTTTACACTATATGTGACATGCTCATTTTGAGTCACTTTGACCCAGAAACACATTTGGAGTTTAATGCACTAGCAGAAAAAAAGTCTCAACTTTCTAATGATTAATTAATACTATGTTTAATTTTCTAATTGTGGAATTATGATAGAATTATAAAATATTGAATATAATAGATATAATTACATTGGTAAATTAATAATTTAAACAGGGCTGTCATAAAGCCTCAAAAGTTGGATTCTAAAGAGACATTTTTTTCTCCTATACAGACACTTTCAGAAATAATAGAATATCTTCTGTATTTAAGTTGGAAGGTAATATAGGGAATATATCTGGCACAGAATTTTTTCTTTTTCTTTGGGGTAAAAAACAACAACAACAACAACAACAACAAAAAGAAAAACTGGCAATTTAACCTTTTCTGAATTTCATGTTCTTGTTACGATTGAGTGTCAGAAGCCAGGGTGAAATATGCAGTCCCTAAGCAAAATGTTCCTTTATGACAGATTTAAGACTGTCATCTGAAGTGCTGTGAAAAGCAGGCCTTAGCAAAATTTAGACTTCATATATCAGTGACGAATACTGAAATTACCTGTCAACAGGGGAGAGGCATGGCAAGTCCAATGTGCCTCCTCCCATATGTTGGGGACCATGGGTAGCTGTCAGCTGTGCTCTATGGAACCATACATTTTTTAAATAAAGGGCACTTTAAACACTCCCACTGAGATGGGAGCCAAGCTGACCACCCCCAGCAAAACACCATTTCACAAAGGGCAATGCTACAGGAGTCACTGCTATTACTTTGAACTTTCATAGGCAATATGTAATATGACTTATGGTAGTTGAAAAAAAAAGCTGGATTATATGTGTGGGCAGAACATTTCCTGACAGTGGCAACAGGTCATTCTCTTTTGGGGAGGGTTAGCGGTGATGTCATTGCGCCTAAAAAGGGACAGAGTCTTACCCTCAACTCAAAGCCTTTGTGGGCTGGAGTGAAGGGAAATATGAGATTGTGTTGAAATAATACTTTTATATGGCCCTCACAGCGCATTAAAGGGAGTTAAGTTGGCAGGCAGCAGCACAATAGGAAGCATTATAAAAAGCTGGGTTAAAATAACTGTCTTGAGCCTTGACTGTCCTCCCTATGGGGAAGAAGGCAGTTTTTTTTTAAGTGTCAAGGAATTGGTTCAGACTTTTTAAGCCAATCAGAAACACTCTGGCTCACAGTCAAACTCACATTTTTGTAATGTTTGGGCTTGCTGACATGCCTGTTGAGAGTGGAGTTTTGTAGAAGATGTATGATTGAAGTAAGCAAAATAATCTGTCCGTCTACTAGTGGTCGACTGATATATCGCCAAGGACGATCTATCGGCCGTTATTGTTTTTTTTTTAAATGTCGGCATCGGCCGATACGTTTTTCTGATTGGACGATGTGTTGGAAGAGGGACTTTTATTTTGACGGGTAGCGCTGAGAAAACCAGTGCCTGAGAAGAGAACGGCAGCGCCTGAACACATAGCGCTCAATCACATTCTCCGTCTTCATTATTTTACGTTCTCTGTCAGTCATATCTAATACTTTGTTTGACAGAACTGGTAAAATAAGAAAGTAAATGGTATGAGAAAAAGTAAAGTGTTCGTTTTTATATTTTTTGTAACAGAAAAAGCAAACAAGCAGGCTAAAATACTTTCTCATTTACCATCAACTAAAGCAAATGCGCATCTAATGTTACATAATTTAAACAAATCTCTGAATATCTAATAAACATTTAATTTCACAAACCTTGCCGATTTAATCAAATCCTGCTGTGATATCTTGTGAAGTGTGCATTTGTATCCTGCATAAACAAGTTACTGCGAGTGACGGTCGGTCTGTGAGAAGTGAGTGAATGCGAACAGAAGATCAGCTTCACAGGAGACGCGATCGAAAAACTTTAAATCCTTCATTTTAAAATATGCTGTGCTATATCCAGTTGCCCACTGTATCATATTCATATCGTTTTCACTGTGTGCTGTATGTAAAATTAGCGTTACCTTGTCTTTAATTGAAAAAATATAAACCAGTGCGCACAAAATTACTGGATTACTGAGTGACCTGTTACAGTGTTTACTTCCTTTTTATTCACATATTCATAAATATTTAAACAATTACTTTGTTTGTGAAAAATACTGTAATGGGATTGCAGATTCAAGAAGTTGCCATCTAAAGTATAAGCATGTTTATGCTAAATTTATTAATAATTCATTAAATATTGATAAAAAAAAAAAATATATATATATATATATATATATATATATCGGCTATCGGCCACCCTGCTCTCTAAGATATATCGGTCGACCACTACTGTCTACCTTGTACTTTAATTTGTAATTTAGTTAGATTTCAATTAAAAGGTTATTAGACTCTTACTACTGTTATTGTGTCTACAGTACAGTAGAGACACTCAGACAGAACACACGCACCCATTGGTTCACTGAATATGGTGGAATGATCTGGTCAAGTATGAAGAAAAATAAGCCTGAAGATGTTTTTTAAATTTGTATTTATGGTCAATATCCATTAGCCTGACTACGTCAGACTTCCTACTTCCGCTAATTTCATTTCGCTCCTGTAGTCAGATCAAAAAAGTCGTTTACAGCCATGTTCACTCGGGTATTTCGCTCGCATCATCAAGTGTTTACAGTGGAAGTTCGATCATAGATTTGAGTTCGATGCATGATGTCTGTGGTTCGATGCGGCTGTGTCGGCGC
This sequence comes from Siphateles boraxobius, assembly GCF_051911475.1. Classification (NCBI taxonomy): domain Eukaryota; kingdom Metazoa; phylum Chordata; class Actinopteri; order Cypriniformes; family Leuciscidae; genus Siphateles; species Siphateles boraxobius. The sequence goes on from NW_027509193.1 coordinate 15,178,845, forward strand.
ATAACATGCGTCATAAACAAACTTATCTGATTGGCTTACGGGTAACCAATGATTTTAAACTTCAGTACGCGCCCCCTAGCGAGAGAGAAAACACTTCTCTATTATGCTATCCCAGACTCTGTGTACGAAGCAAAGTGAAGTAGCAGAGTCTGGTATTACCAGGCTAAATATCCATAAGGTCTAAAATCCATTTTTTACACAAGGATGGCAAAAGGTAGCATGTCCGAGTCATGTTTTTATTTTAAAACCTTTGGTTGGAAGGACTTTAATTGACCTGAATGTGTCCTCAGGGGAGAGGAGAGAGAGCAAACACCAGTCACTCCCTTCTCTTCAAACGTGCTATCAGGACCATATTTGCTCTTAAATATGGTTCGCCATGCCCCACTTTTTGTCTGATGCACTTAGTACTGCAGGTTTACGTGTGCACTCATTCTGCCATTCCCTGGGTCTTTGTAACGTCTGCCTGAGCCTCAGGTGAAAAGACCTCCACAGTCCCAGCTGTCCTGGTATTGTCACACCGATGAGATGCCCTCCTATGACACTGATTGAGCATTGCGCAGATACCCATGTCACAAAAATCATTGGATTTGTTTGTATATCACGTCCGGAGTTATTACTCAAGGGAGAGTTAATTTCATTTACACATTCCATCATGCCAGTGGATTCAGCTCGAGATGTGCAGACTCCCCTCAAATTAACTACTGTAACTTCATGTAGGAACATTTTCTTGCTTCTCTAATGACTGAAAAATTCTATATGTCACATAGGGAACATCTTGCCTTCCCTCATTAGTGTCAACCTCATTACTATAAATGCCTAACGAGGAACTGTTATATTCAACTGTACTCGACCGGTTGGAATGCAGCTGCCTACTTCAGTTTGACCACATATAACATACTGCGAACATTTTCAGGCCAGTTGTACTGTACCACCGACCTATTTTAATCTGTCTGATTCCAGAGCAGCTGTGTGGCACTTTCAGGCACACCTGCTGTAATGAGGACTCTGATGAAGGGTTCACAGTGAGCAAGTGTGGGTCAGGGGTTGTTATGTGTTTAATTAGGGAGAAGTGAGCTGTGCTCAGGTTGGGTTCTTTTATCCTTGCGAACACTAGGTTGCCTTGACATTGTGCTCAATTAAAAACGTTGGGTTAAAAAATAACCCAACTATGGGGTGGTATATCACCTTCCCAACTGTGGGTTATTTTAACCCAATGCATTGGGTTAAACTCCAGTTGGGTTAAAATAACCCAACAGTTGAGTTAAATATTTATTTTCATTTATGACCTTATTTTAATAAATAAAATGCACATTGTTTTCAATTACAGATTGTTTATTTGTATAAAACAATACATATGTTTCAACAAATATATTTTAAATTACAAACTATATATCGGGGAGTCTAGCATTTAATGTAAATATACATAATTGTGTACATAAATTCAAAATACACAAGTTTACATACAACACATAATACATTCAAAACCTACACAAAAATGTACATAGAGTACAAATACATCATATATATATATATATATATATATATATACATACACATATATATACATACAGCATACAAAAATTCAAAATTAACACTAGATTAAAACTACACATTAATAACCTACATTTAATCCAATAACCTATACAAATATGGACATAATACATACATTAAAAACAAATGAATCCTAATCACAACTTTATTAAAAGGTCTTCACTGTACACTGAATGCATTAATGTGTTGTTGTAAACATACCTCAAGTAATAAAACTACAAATACATATGTTGACTACTGGAGGTAATGATGATGAAGATCAAACTCCCAAAATGGGTGCAGAGGTTTTGAAATAGTTTATGTCATAGATGCAAAACATTTTTGAAACACATCCATTGCTTGAAATAAAGTCTTCTGTTCAACTGTTTCCACACTGAATATGAGAAAAGCTTGCAAGTTTTCTTTGTCCCCAAGCATCAAGTCATGTGGATCCGGGCTTGCCTCACTATTCAGGCAATGCACCATGTTAGTTCCAACCTTGAGAATAAATAAAGTTCAGTTGGGCATGCACTGTGACAACATCAACAGTGTTAAATTATGAAAAACGTTACATCAAAGCAGTGCTGTATTGAATTAAATTATGGTCACTCTAATTAGTTATTACACCTGCTGTTAAAGGGTTAGTTCACCCAAAAGTGTAAATTCTGTCATTAATTATTCACCCTCATGTTGTTCCAAACCTGTAAGACTTTCGTTCATCTTCGGAACAAAAGTCTGAGAGATTTCTGTCCCTCCATTGACAGCTACGCAACTATCACTTTTAAGCCCCAGAAAGGTAGCAAAGACATCATTAAGGTAATACATGTTACTCCAGTGATTCAACCTCAATTTTATGAAGCGACATGAGTATATTCTATACCTTAACCATAATTTATCACTTTATTCAAAAAATATTAAACTCAAATGCATGTTCACGAGAGAACCCAAACGCATGCGTGTTGTGTTAATGCAAGAGCAGACGACAAGAGCGTGAACGCAACAATTATGTTTTTTTTGTCACAAAGCCGTCACGTCGGTTCATAAAATTGAGGTTAAACCACTAGAGTCACATGGATTACTTTAATGATTTCTTTACTACCTTTCTAGTGCTTGAAAGTGGTAGTTGTGTAGACTGTCAATGGAGGGAAAGAAAGCTCACCGATTTCATCTAAAAGATCTTCTTTTGTGTTCCGAAGATGAGCGAAAATCTTACAGGTTTGGAACGACATGAGGGTGAGTAATCATGACGGAATTTTCTTTTTTTTGGATGAATAATCCCATTAACAAGTGGAATCATTGAATAAAAGTAGTTGATGAACATGAGCCGCAGAGCAGTGTAATTTATCAAAGTTAATTTGATAGTGTTGCTTTTACTTACAGGCTAAATGTCATTTAAGCTGCGCTTCATTTCAGCATAAGTCGGACACACCATTTTTCCATTTGTGAGGTATGGCGATGATGGCAGGATGTCGGAAAGTGTTTAAAAAGGCAATTTCTCCATGATTATCTTTGAAAGACAAGTTTACAGAAAAACAAACAAACAAACAAAACAAAACAAAACAAACAAAAAATATTCGTCTAAAGCACACGTGTGTGAACCTAATTTCATATGCACTTAGACACAGCCAAAACATTTTTCCAAAATAAGACACCCCTTCCCTATAGAGGGTATGCATTGACGTCACTTTCCCGCCGAAGAGCTGCTGCGTGACTGGATTTAATAGGGGAAACTGCGAAAACGCAAGTAAAACAAACGATTATCAGTTTAAACTAAAGATTGGACTCAATATAGTGTTCCTTACAACTTACCAAAGATCCAGTGATCCATGGATATTGACATGCAGCCAGGGAAAGTGTTTTTTTTTGTTGTCAGTGTTTATTTAAAAACATCCAATTATGCGATCCATTTGCTTCTCTGTACTATAGTGATGGGTCGGTCATGAAGGATTGTAGCCTGGGAAAACCCAGACGAACTTCCGGCAAATTTAGATTTGCTCTGCAAGTTAGTCTGACGAAGAGCCCATTCAAGTTCATTTCCAATCTTTACAAGATGACGATCGATCTGATTGGTTTTAAGGTCTATCCCAATGGCTTACAGAGGCATTTGAGCGGCGTCCGTTGGTGACGCCCCTTTGGAAATTAGTTGTGAATGAACCTTCCCCAGACCCTAACTCAGTTACGACTGAGAAGGGTATGGTTTTAACCAGGCTAGAAGGATTCGTTAATTTTAAGCAAATCTTTAATATGACTCGGGACTACCGAGTTGTCTGAGAGAGTGATTTGTTCATTTTGTGTTGACCGCGCATGCGCAACATCCTAAAAGTTCTGTACTGGAAACAGAAATGATTAGTTCATCTCTTGCATCTGTGGGTTCGGGTCCGAGTCTTTCGTTCTTCCGTCAGTCCCATAGAGGCTATGCTGTCAGTACAGGAAATAAAAATTATTAGTTCACCTCTCGAGTCTTTGGGTCTGATTCTTTCATTATTTTGCTACGTGACGTGATGTGACAGCGCTGGACACATAAATGAGTTCGTAATTTTTTAACAGTAACATGCTGCGTTTTTGGTCTCAAATTATAGCTTTTTCATTTTTTTCAATTTATAATTTTTTAAGAATTTCTGTTATGATGGTTCTTTTCCATATGAATGTGGTACTAAAGAATTGGTAATGCTTTAAACTTTATCTATGATGGGGAAAATCACTTTGATAAATATATATATTATATATAAGTCTAATAACAACACACAGTTACGTGACATAAAACTGAACGACTCGAACCCAAGAGATAAACAATTCTGTATCCGGTACCAATTGCATAGCTCAGCTTATGTGGCTGTCACGTGTTGAAAGAAATTACTCGAACCCGAAGTCGATAGACTCGAAAAGGGAACTAATCAATTCTGTATCCGGTAGGCTACTACAGACTGCAAAGCTCAGTTTATGATGTCACGGGGTGAACGAACGGCTTAGATCGGGAGGTGAGGTAAACTACTGCAAAGCCTGAAGACCCAGATAAATGAATTAATCGTTTCCTTTTCTCATAATTTGGCCTCTTTCTTGCATTGCATTTTTTTTTCTTATTCTAAATGTGATCAACATTTGATGTGTTTGGTGAATTTGGCTATTGACATTTTAAATACATTCTGCTGAAATGAACGAAATGACTTGGAAAAAGATTTGTTAATTTTTATGAATGAGATTCAAATATCCGAGTCAGTAAAATGATCCGAACTTCCCACTACTACTGTACTGTAGCTTTTGGCAGTCTGTAACAATATACCTCAGATTTTTTGTCAAATCTACTTGTACAGTCAATCGAAAAGCTCTTTCCCAGTTTTGATGTGTTTTGTGTGTTTTTCACGGCAGTCATTCTGCCACTCAGTGGGCGTAACCACAGTCACTTGACGGTGACGTCACACGCATACCCTCTATACTGAAACTGAACATCATTAAACTCATCATTCCAAGAAAACTGTGAAGTCTGGGACGTTCTCTAATGATTTCCTCGATAGTTTTTGTTCCAGAGGATCAATTCCACGCACTGCAGATTGTTGAGGTGGTGTGTGTCTCATGAACTCCTCGACTTGGCTGTGAGGACTTCTTGCTTTCTTTTACCACTCAATCATTGTCAGTCATCAGACAGCTCTGACTATATTGAAATGAAAACATACTGTATTAAAACGAGGGAAGACAGCTGAAAAAACGAACATGCATAAGTAATTACCTGTACCTGGATCTGTAGTAGTCCCAGCACTGCACATTTGGTCTCTCTAATCATTATTCAACTTACCAGCTTGTTAGTAGAGAAACTCCAAGACTGGTGCCAGATAAGGAAGACATCTAAAATGTGTACTATTGTCAACTATCCAGGACCAGAGTTGAGAACCATTGTCATTCAGCAGCGTAAAACTTTCATTTACTCCTTCCTGTGTTAAAATGAAGCAGAAAAAAGAAATATTTTCAGAAAAGTAAACTAGTCCTTAAAAATGTGTTACTACAGTAAATCAAGGTAATCTATTGGACAACATAACAAACTTTCTTTAACTAATCATGAACTAATCGTTTATTTGTTGCACAATGTTTCTTATGTTTTCCGCTTCAATGTTGTTGGGAATATCTGCACTTTTTCATCTTTGTTTCATCTTGGAGATTTCAGCAAATTCAAACGCTTCTCCGAGTCATCTCACAGCGCTGTTGTGGTGTTGTGTGACCGATGTCTGAGCTCGCGCTGCTGGTCCGAGCTGATAAATGGTCCGTGCACTACGGTTCAGATGAGTAGAGCCCTTTCGTTACGCATTTAGTGACCATTGTAGTTGCACTCGTATGAAAAAAGTATGTTACCAGTCTGGAGCACTGCTTCAGCTGTGACAGACCATCACTAAAGTCCCTTTAAGACCTTTGCTATCACGAATACCATAAAACAGGCGTAATGCTAGATAGTGATTTCAGACTAGGCCTACTTAATTTATTGTAGTAGGTAACTTACTGGTAGGACATCTCTATACATTAAAACGATATGACTTACCTTTCATAATTAGGATGCAGCAGCAGCTTCTGTGTAGACTGTAGACTAAAATTTGAACCGTCGCTGCAGAAACCGTAGGCTATTTAACCCAACAGTCAGGTTATTTCTAGAAATTACCCAGCAATTTTAAAATAGACCCAATATTTTTGGAAAATAACTCAACATATTGACCCAATATGTGTAACCCAACGGTTGGGTTAAACAAATAACATTTTTTACTCCATGCATGGAGATGGTCATGGAAGGGTGGAAGGGCTGTTAGGTTGGGTCGGGTCTAGTTGATGTTCTGGTGTAGGGCATTGTGCTTTTTTTGGCAGTCCTTATTGGTACCCTAGGCAAAAATATTATGCTATCATACATAGATGGATATCTATATAGATTCAAAAACTGGTTGGAATGGGCGTTCAGTGCTCCCTTCCACCCTCCATCCACCACATATTTTTGTTCTGTTTGTCACTATGAGCCTATCCAGTCTGTCCAAAGGTCTAGTGGTGACAGAACATACTAAGCTAATGAGCACGAGTCTCACACTCCTGCGATGCTGCTGAGAACCTAAAGCACTATTGACACACTGTGTCCAGTGTCTGGTTTCCTCAGTAATTGGTAAAAGGGACTCTGCAGGTGTGATCAGTGTAGTGATCCATGGCTCACAGTATTAGGTGCAGTATTAGGAGGTGTAAAATATGAAAGAAGGTTTAAAATAAATAACGGAGCCCACTGTAAATTGAAACATGTCTTGTAGTAGAGAAGAGCAGAGCTTATTGATTATTTTCCTCTCCCGCAGTCTGATGTAATTGGATTCAACGATATATCTTGGGTGAGTGGGCCTTCTCTTTGCCCCCTAAATGGGACCCCAATCAATTCAACAAGCTACTCTGTGCCATTCAGTCACTAGACGCCCACTAAGACCAGTTTCATAAATCGATCATCGCACCACACTTCTAATTCTGCTCACCTGGCAGTACTGCGGCATAAAACATACCACCAGACTGTACCCGTGCCGCATTGTACGTCAAAATGACTGGGTTGTAATAACTGCAGGAGAGGGGCAGTGTGATGTGTTTGTGTCAGCTGGTGTTTTTCCTCTTGAGTCTCATGTCTGACGACATGGTGTGAAAAGTGAGAAGGCTACACAATGTGTTTCTTGGTTTAACGCCTTTAATAAAGTGATATAACAGGAACATGGTGGCATTGTGAAAAGTGAAGGATCCTGTCTCTATTCACTTGAGTTGTACTTTCCCTAAAAAAGCTCATCATCATAATCTCATAAATTCAGTTTTTTGAAAGATGAATGAAATAGTAATAATTATAGGGATTATAGTAAATATCTCAAAAAATATTTCGTTTCATATATTTAATATCAAGACATTTTATCCTGTGCCTATGTGGTGTTTTTAATATATTTTAAGACAAACCATGTGTAAATGCATCAGTCAGCACCATTGCTGAGTATTTTCTCCTTAAAAACTGCAGTGAACCAAAGACAAAATGTGGTTTGAAATCACCCATTTCCTACCATCACAAACAAATAACCAATACTTCAACGTGCGGGGCGGGATTTTCTTACAATCATGCTCTGTGGGCATTTTAACAGAGTGAGCACAAAAACACCTTTATGAAGGGACAGGAAAAATCATCAATTACTGTTATGTGTCCGACGTTGTAGACTTGTATCAACTTGTAGACAAACCTGTATGAATCGCTTTTCCTCTTCTTCCTCTGAATCGGTTTCTGGTTCAAACATATACGTTTACATATATGTATTACTTCTGTACTGTAACTGCGAAGAAAAAAAAAAGACTAATCAGACATAATGCAACTAATGCTATTAATGTGCTTGTAATGAACCCAGACTGGTCTATTTTATGGTCTACATGCTCTCTCTTGCAATTTCTTTGAAGATGAGGACAAAAGAAAGAATGGTTGTGATTCATGTAGATTTCATTAGATACTAATAATAACCCCGGGCAGATTTTTCATCTTCGCTTAATGTGACGGCTGATTTAGGTCAGTCATTAGTCTTCAGATGGCTCATTAATTCATCTTTTTGTCTTCTTGCATGTTTAAAATGACCTTCATATGTTATTTTGATCTTTTAGGTATAGAACGAACATCATTAGGATGAAAAGTTATTTTTATGCCTACTGCAGCAGATACGATTCGTGTCACCTGACTGCTCTATTTCTGGAGCTGATGAGTTCTCTGCTTCCTGTAGGTACATGATGAACGTGACCTGGGATGGCAGAGATTTGTCCTTCACCGAGGATGGTTACCAGGTGTATCCCAAACTGGTGGTGATCGTGTTGAACAAAGACAGAGAGTGGGAAAAGGTAAGGCTGCCGAAAACAACTGACCTTTTTAACTGCGTCATTATAATTTCATTATAACTCCTCCAAGCAAAGCGTCATTAACAACTGTTCACACAATATTAGTACCCATGAATTCGCCATCTTAATTACACCCTGGAACGATGTAAAAGTGTGTCAGTGTGGTAATTACCTCAGACACACACTGCCAGAGTCTGCAAATTCAGAGGTGTAATTAGGGCCGTTTTTTTCCTTTTAGACTGTAATCCAATCCAAGCCCAAACATGTACGGAAACACATACATATGCATTAGTGCTGGTATCTTGGATGAGCGTGTCCCTCTTTTGTCTGTTCTAGGAGCGAATGTGGTTCAATGAAACCAGTGCGGGAGGAATAATTGGAAAAGCAAAACAACGGGAGTAATTGATTTGTGCAGTTCGCTCTGCAAATCAATCAATTTAATTGACAGAATAAGGCTCGCACTGAGAGACAGACTTGGTTATGAATACACATCCATGTGGCAAAAGGCACATTTGCTCTGATTAGGCCTCTTGATCTCTTGTTGGAAGAGCATGAAGATCATCCCAAAGAAATTGTGTTATTTTGAGGGCAATCTGCATACCGGTGGTCTGTCCTAATATAAAATTATATTGCTCATTAAACGGCAGTTGTTTTGCAGATATGATATTGGGTTTGTATTACAGTAGGATACAATACACTAAATTAGCTCCCAGAGGTGGTTAGGGCCTTATTATACATCTGATTAGCAAAGCGTTCTTGTGGGCTCCATTAGAGTGGCTCTGTATTTTTTTCTTGCTGTTTTGACTGTCGATTGAGCTTAGTGTTTAAAGCAGAATACATTAGGTGACAACAACACCTTCAGATTCTCTTAAGTGTCTCACAAAAATAAATATAAATGTTCAGCCAAAATATATATTTTAATTATTTTAATAGGATTAAATTAGTCATTGATACATTTTTGTAAGTGTAACTCACAGCACTTTAAACTTGTTTTGCCTATGCAATATTCTCCAAAATGCCAAATGGCAGTGTGGAGAAAATATTTGCTGAACCAATACGAAATGCAGTGAGAAGATGTAGTTTTAAGATTCACTTGCCAGGTAGTTCATGTTCTATGGTTGTTTTCAAGAAGTGGACAAAACAACAAAAACACTTTTTTATATTTTTTTCTTTTTTTTCTCAGAACTGAAGTTTACAGTTTTATGGATTCAATTTTAGACCATAATTGAACCCAATTTAGTCACACTAATAAAATGGTTTAACTGTATAAAATAAACTAGCTTTTCAAAAGAATGTAAAAAAAACAAAAACAATTTGGACTTTAAATTTGGAATTGTGTTGTTTAAGTTTGGAATTCTTTGCAAAATGAACTAAAGAAATGTAAAAATATATTTCAGTTTAAAAAGAGATTTAAAGAGAAAACAATGGATTTGTATGAACATTTATAGAAGTTGATGATGATGATGATGGTTGTGATCATGGTTTGCTTTTGCTTTGGAAATCTGTCTCAGGTTGATGTTTTGGTTTCTGGTTTGTTTCATTAGTTATCATCATGTATTGACGGGGACTTGATATGTTGAGTCTTTTTGATATGTTGAGTTTATTTTTTATTTTCATCCTTTTGTGGAGGGGGCAGGAAATATAAGATATTCTTCATCCTGCCTCCTTTTCATCATGGTTTTATAAGCTACATAAATGAGAATGATGAAGTAAGTTAATGGAAATATCCATGAATGAAATAAATATAATCAAATCAAATCAAATCAAAAAATTCAGTTACAAAAGGTAGCTTCACTGTGTGGGTGAAAGCATTTTACTTTTAACATTACAGATTTAAAAAAAAGTGCCACTTGCGCTTCAATTCCATTGGCCAATTTTAAAGATGTTTTGGTATAAACCAGGCTTAATTATTCAGAGCTCTGCATGCCAATACAATTGTCACAGGTTCAGGTCTTTTAATTCATATTTTTATTTATCTATCAACTGTTTCATATAAATTTCTACAGTTCAGATCATGAAGTAGGTCGTCCAAATAAGCGTAAACTCTGAAACCAGTGATTCTCAGCGTAGTCAAAGCTGATTCGATGAGATGCAGCACTGGCCAAAAGTTAAAGAGTTAGTTCACCCAAAAATGAAAATTCTGTCAGTATTTACTCACCCTCATGTTGTTCAAACCCCGTAAGACCCAGAGATAAGGAAATTAATCGTTGAAATCAAGTCGTTATTTTTTTGCGCACAAAAAGTATTCTCGTCGCTTTATAAACTTAAGATTCAGCCACTGTAGTCACTTGGACTATTTTAACAATGTCTTTAATGACTTTTCGGGGCTGGCAAGTTTCAATCCCTGAAGAAGCCTATGGAGGAGTGATCCAGCTCTCAGATTTCATCAAAAATATCTTAATTTGTGTTCCGAAGATGAAGGAAGGTCTTACGGGGTTGGAACAACATGAGGGTGAGTAAATACTGACAGAATTTTCATTTTTGGGTGAACTATCCCTTTAAATAAACTGCACAAGAGAGGCTGAAACTGATTCCGCAGATTAACTGTCTCTCCCCCTCACGCTCAGTCGGTCTCTCACTTGCAGATTCAATCTCGATCCAATTATGATATTGTGATGCATCTCAATGAATCGTGACATGTGTTACAATGCATATTGTACCGTGAGGTGGTTGTCAGAAATGCCATGGTACTTTGGTATGATACTTTTATGCAAGGATGTGTTAAAATCATAGAATGTAAAAAAAGATCGACGACGCCCCTTCCCTCTCTTCCATTGGTGAGAAGTGAAGCCGCCAGTGTCCCGTTATGGCGCTGACATCTTGGGACTTGAGTCTGCGCAGTTTCGATCTCGGGACCAGACCTGCGCAGTAGTGAGCAGGACGTAAAGTCGTAAAATCAACGTCCCGCCCTCACTCTCGCCGAATGCACTCTGGACTTTTTTTTAAGTGGCCTAAGTCTGCTCCGTTCCTCCGTTCTGCTCCAATTTTATTGTCTGTTGATTGCAGTACGACAAGAGGCTTGTTAAAATAAAATAAATACAATCTCCTCAGTCCTCCGAAGATCCCGAAGTCCTTCAGTGACTACCTCGCTCAGAGAACCTGTCAATCATGACGTCACACCACCGTTTTTATAGCATCACGTAACTAACTAAAAATAAACTTATTTTAAAAACAGACACTTGAACTCACATCAGCGTGATAAAAACGACAGCAAATGACAGAAACTACCTTTGGAAATGTATTTGTTTAGTTGGTTTCACGTCCCGTTGAATAACACAGGGAGGCGGGTTTTATGACCTATAGGACCAGTCACCGGGGGGCGATCGAGACACTTTGGCTTCACTTTTCAGGGCTTGTGCGATACGCTTGGTTAAAATGATCAAAAGTGACAGTACAGAAATGTAAAATGTTACAAAGAATTCTATTTCAAATTAATGGTGTTCTTTTGAACTTTCTATTCATCAAAGAATTTAGAAAAAATCTATAATTATTGATATTTACAAATTTTAAACAGCACAACTGTTTTCAACATTGATAATAAGAAATGTTTCTTTAGCCACAAATCATCCTATCAAAATGATTTCTGAAGGATCACTTGACACTGAAGACTGGAGTAATGATGCTGAAAATTCAGCTTTGTTCACAGGAATAAATTACATCTTAAAATATGTTCAATTCCCTTTCAAGGAAACTCGAGCTGCGTCAAACGCTGTGGGAACGCCCCTGCGTTGTGCGTCATGAAGCACGTATGGAATCAGCCCAATGGAGAGATGGAATGTCATAGGCGGGTGACGTCATCGACCAGGAAACTATAAAGCACCCCATAAACACAAGCGCAACAGCTTTCTGTGCCTTCAGTCGCGCTATATGTGAATCTGTCCCTGTGTGAATATTGTCTGTCTTTACATACTCTGCACCACACAAACAATTTATATATATATATATATATATATATATATATTAAGAGAGATATGGCGAACGAAAAGAGATATGGCGAACGAACAGCAGTTTAGGAAGTGTGTCCCTCCCTGCTCGCGTTATTTTACGAGTGGGGATACACACGTTCTTTGTGTTGTTTGTTTGGGAGTGCAGCATGCCCAGTCAGCTCTCGAGGGAGCTAATTGTGAGCATTGCGAGCGTCTGCCATTAAGGACGCTCCGCTCCCGCCGGGCGCTCTTCGAGGAGAGCGGTTCGGTGCGCGCTCCCCGCGGTTCGGGTCCCGCTCTTGCCGAGGCAGAGCGACGACGCGTATCGTGGGGATCGCAGATGGATCTCTCAGCGGGGTTAGAGACGGGCTCTGCCTTATCTCTCCCTTCACCTGTGAAATCCAGTGCCTCAGTCCCGTGTTCGGAAGCACGCGCTGCGGTTTCTTCCGCTCGGGCTGAGGCACCAGTTATAAATGAGGGAAATGTGGAGGATTCGCCACCTTACACTCCCGAAAGTGATGAGCTAGTGGAGGTATTAACAAGAGCTGTAGAAAAACTCAGCATTGTATGGCCAGTGACTAGACAGGAGTCTTTTTCTAAATCAAAATTAGATGAGAGATTTTTGCCGTCACAAGTGCAACCTCCACGCCGGTGCTTGCCGTTTTTTCCCGATCTCCACACTGAGGTGTCGAAATCGTGGAAAAAAACCGGTGTCATATAGAGTGTTTAGTCCCCAGACTTCAACATATTCTAATATTGTGGGGGCAAAATCATATGGTTATTCGGCTATGCCTCGCGTGGAAGAGACGCTTGCGAGTTTTCTCTCCCTCATGGCTGCGTCATCTGTTAAGGCACCGGCATTACCCACCAAGCCTCTTAGAAATATTTCGGTTTTTATGGGTAAAGCGTATTCGGCAGCGGGTCAGGCTGCGTCATGTATGCATACAATGTCTATTATGCAGGCATACCAGGCTGACCTGCTGAGGGACGTGAGTGAGAGTGAGGAGGTCAGTGCTGACGTGGTTCGCGAACTGCGTCAGGCTGCTGATTTATCCCTGCGGGCAACCAGAGAGTCGGCCAAGCTAGTGGGTCGATCTATGGCAGCGCTGGTGGCCGCAGAAAGACATCTGTGGTTAAATCAGACAAATATAAAAGAAAAAGCTTTCCTTTTAGACACTCCTCTCTCCCCCCTGGGTTTATTTGGCGATGCTGTAAATTCTGTCATCGATAAATTCCAGGAGAAGGAAAAGCAAACAACAGCTTTTAAGAAATTTCTCCCTTTAAAAATTCATGTCCCTGGGGCTGCTGGGCGGGAGCAGCCCCGGCCGTCTGCGAGCTAATCATATAGGGCGCTGAAGCAGAGTGTCGCGTCTCGTGCTCCCCCTGCTGGACAGTGGGCTCAGCCGCGGCACTCTCAGCCGAAATCTCCCAGTAATAGAACTGATCTGAGGACAGTTATATTAGCTAAGAAGGCTTCGGCTAAGAAGAAGTCCTGGCGCCACGGCGCGCAGGACACTGAGGGTGGTCCCCACCGAGGCGGAAAGGTGTTCACCTCTTTCTACGGTGCCCATTCTTCCTCGGTGCCCTCAGGGGCCCGTTCTGCCAACCTCGCCTTCATGCCGGGGCGCAGACGGTCCCAGCGAGCGATTTCCCGAGGGACGCTCGCTCCCTCTGAGGAGGGTTTCAGAGCGGTTAGACCAGTTGTTCCCTGCCGGTGTGCCATTACAGGGCGCTGCGTTTGCTGCTCAAGTTACACCAGAGGCCAGTCTCGAGAGACTGGTACCCTTAGTAGAATTTCTGGCAGAGTGGAAAAGCCTGCCAAAAATATCTAATTGGGTCTTGCAGACAATAGAAAGGGATTATGCTATCCAATTCAGGTGTCGTCCACCAAGATTCAGAGGGGTTCTGCCTACAGTGGTGGGCCCCGAGTAGGCTCTGGTTATGGAACAAGAGGTGAAAGCACTCCTTCAAAAGGAGGCTATAAAACGGGTTCCTCCTCCCAGTGTGGAGTCAGGCTATTACAGCCGATATTTCATCGTTCCAAAATAGGATGGGGGGTTGCGTCCAATTTTAGACCTGCGCCTATTGAATCGCTCGGTAGGGAAGCCAAAATTCAAGATGCTCACTATCAAGCAGATCGTGTCACAAATCAGATCCGAGGACTGGTCTGTCACGATAGATCTAAGGGACGCGTACTTCCACATTTCCATCCTGCCACAACACAGGAAGTTCCTGAGGTTCGCCTTAGGGGGCGAGGTGTACCAGCACAGGGTTCTTCCGTTTGGGCTAGCTTTATCTCCCCGCACTTTCATAAAATGCATAGACGCAGCACTAGTGCCCGTGAGGCTTCAGGGTGTTCGTGTCCTCAATTACATCAACGATTGGTTGATTTTAGCTCAGACAGAGCAGATGTCGGTTCGACATTTAGATGTCGTTCTCGTTCATATCAGGAAGTTGGGGTTGAGGCTGAACGCGAAGAAAAGTGTATTATCTCCTCAGAAGACCACTTTTCTGGGTGTCGTTTGGGTTTCGGTTTCGATGCAGGCGCGACTCGCTCCGACCCGCATCGTTTCGATTCTCTCAGCTGTGAAACAAGTAAAGCTAGGCCAGCTACTTACTGTAAAACAGTTTTAGAGACTGTCGGGTCTGATGGCACCAGCGTCCGACGTTATACCTTGCGGCCTGTTGTACATGAGATCGCTACAGTGGTGGCTCAGGACCAAGGGATTCTCCCCGAGGGGAAATCCGCTCCGCACGGTCAAAGTCACGCGGCGCTGCCTTCGTGCTCTGGTCATGTGGAAACAAACTTGGTTCCTATTCAAAGGGCCTGTGTTGGGGGCTCTTTGTCGTCGCGTAACGCTAATGACGGATGCTTCCCTCACAGGGTGGGGGGCGGTCACGAGTGGTCGTCCAGCCCAAGGGCTGTCGCAGGACCATTATCTATCACGGCTTATAAATTGTCTAGAGATGTTGGCGGTGTTCCAGGCTCTGAAACACTTCCTAGCAGACCTGAGAGGTCATCATGTGTTAGTTCAGTCAGACAACACCTCGGTGGTCTCTTATATAAATCATCAGGGGGGCCTGCGGTTTCGCCCGCTTTACAAGTTGGCCCGTCAGATCCTCCTGTGGTCCCAAGGGAGGTTACTATTTCTGAGAGCAATGTATCTTCCTGGGTATTTGAATGTGGTAGCAGACTCCCTGTCGAGACAGGGGCCGAGGCCGGGGGATTGGAGACTCCATCCCGAGGTGGTGGAGCTCCTTTGGTTGAGTTTCGGTCGCGCCGCGGACCTATTCACTTCCAAGGAGACGCATTGTCATCTGTGGTTTTCCATCAGCCATCCAGCCCCTCTGGGGTTGGACGCTATGGTGCAGCCGTGGCCGAGGTCACGTCTGTTCGCCTTTCCCCCGATCGCTCTGCTACCTGGAGTTCTGGAGAGGGTTCACCGGGACGGGTCAGCCTACTATTAGTAGCCCCGTTCTGGCCGGCCCGAGTATGGTTTGCGGACCTGATTTCTCTCCTGGACGGCTCTCCCTTGGAGCTCCCGGTCAGGAGGGATCTACTCTCTCAGGCGGGCAGCATGATATTTCACCCCCGCCCAGTATTGTGGGCTTGGCCTCTGAGGTTGCCCAGCTCATGAACTCTGGTCTCTCAACCGAGGTTGTTGAGACCATTCTTCACTCCAGAGCTCCATCCACGAGGAAGCTTTATGCCTTGAAGTGGAAACTCTTCACTTCTTGGTGTGGAGAGCACCTGCAGGACCCAGTTAACTGCCCAGTGGGTGCAGTGCTGGAATTCCTGAAAGGAGCGCTTCTCCACAGGGCTATCCCCCTCCACACTAAAGGTGTATGTGGCGGCACTGGCTGCTTACCACGTCCCTTTCAGTGGAGTTTCTACATACGTAACCGAGATGATTCTTATTAACAGTTATTTTAAATAGTAATAATATTTCACAATATTACTGTTTTTACTCTATTTTTCATAAAATAAATGCAGCCTTGTTGAACATGTGAGACTTCTTTCAAAAGCATACAAAATAAAATTACTGACCCGAAACTTTTGATCGGTAGTGTATCATCGTTTTTAAATTTTTTCTCCATGGTAAAAATAAATAAATAAATAATAATAAGTCCCCTCCTGATTTCTACATGGGATCTGACTCGTTTGTGATGGCAGACAGCCCAGTTGGTTGGGCCTCAGTCACTCTAAAAATAGCCTTTGACTCTTTGCACTCTGCACTCGCCAGTGGCCATGTACAAACGTAACGCTCTCCTCCCTCCTTTTATCAAGGAACTGACAGCTGCAAAGATCAAGCTGCTATGGTGCCAAATTAAATCCACATGAAAGTAATTACATTAATTAATTCCATGTCAAGTTGCCTCTTGTTGATGTTGATTAAAGCGGATAAAATGTTGAACTGGTTGTCACTCTAGCTGTGTGCTGTCACATATTATTTTTCGCCTTTGGACAGAGTTTTGGAAACAGATGACAGAAAACATTGAACTACAAGTGTTAAGAAAAGAATCACGACTTATTTGGAAATATCCACACAAATGTGGTGACATCACGGCAGACTACTAACTGCCTATTGACTCATCAGTGAACCTTCTCAATCGGGTTTCATCTCTATGGATTGAAAATATAGAGCTCGCAATGATGCACTAGCTTCATGGTGGAGGACAGAAGACCATCAAAAAATCATAAAGGTGAATAGCTTGAAGACATGACCCTGATTCCACAGTCTGCCTGTGTACTATTCTGAGGGGAACTCTTAAAATCCTTTAGGAGTAGACGCAGAGTTACATGTCAAATGTGTATCTCTAAGGAACATAACCGCAGAGTAATGCAGTTTGACACCACACTATGTTGATATTAATCTGACAAAGCCTATTCATCAGTGTGAAGTGCTGGCAGAGAAAAGACAAAAGCATGGGGCAGATTTACATCCCTGTTGAACCAAAGCAATATCTCACACCTTGCCCTGACAACATGTACACGTGGCCATTAGTGTGCAACATGTCATAAAGCATATTCCACAAAGACTGCACCAATGGTAGAAACTGAGCACAAAAGCTATGCTGAATGACATTGATCTTGCGTCGTTAATGCATAGTTCTGTAAATGCCTTAAACAATGTTCCTTTATCAGGTAAAGGTCATAAACGATTCATGCAAAACCTGATTGGATTCGGCACACATCGTTTTTTGTATATTTTACAAATTTTGCTCTGCACATGAAACATGTTTGTGTGCATGTTCGTTTAAGTTTTGATTTCAAGACAGACAATTAAAAAATTTCATGTAAGCACATTTTGTCAAGTTTTTATAATAAGCTGATTTTTGATTGTTATCAGTGTTTAGTTATAAACACGGTTTTATTTTGGGATAAGACATAACCGATTCACCAGAGTTGATCAAAATTCAGACAGATTTTCATTCATTAATTTTAATGTGAATTTTGTTGGAAACAAAAAATATGCATTACATTTCCAAAATACACTTAAAAACTGTGAAATTCAGAATTAATGATTCAGGAATTTAATGAATAGAAGGTGGTGATTTGCATATGTGCATTTGGAAAATCTAAACACATTTTTTGTCATCCTGCATTTTTAGGAAGTATTGTGAAATGTGAATAAAAATACAGAAATCCAGCTACTTTCAACACTATATTTGTCATATAGTCATTAGTATAAATTTAAAATAACTTCCACATTGCCATCGTTTTTGTCGCTTATGTCACCAGAAATCATCAACTCTAACTCTAAAATGAGACATCTGTTCATTTTGTCACTGCAAATCACTGTAAGTGTGAATGTGCCTTTATGCTTATAGAGCTGCTGCAGTAGTAGCAGCAGTTGATAAGCTAGACATGTTCTTCACCAGAGCACTGGAAAATCTTTGGAAATTTGTTTCAGCTACCTTTAGAACTACAGTTAGATATAAAATATTGAATACAGTGTTGGGTTTTGGCTGTAAAAACCAGTGTCTGTGTAAAACAATGTTTATTAATGATATCACAACCTTGCAGGCTGCCATGAAAGCAGTTTACACAATTTTTACAGTAATTTTCATTCACAAAGTATATATGATTGTGATTAGTCTGCAATTTATGTCTGGGCAGCTCTGCCAAACACAAACATCTGCCTGTTCTTTGTTTGTTTTAACTGATCTTATTATGACTGGAACGGTTGTGTTGTCATCATGACACTATCAGGAATGTCTGTCACCTCTGAGCTTCTTTTTTCTTAAGCTCTTTTGTGTGTGCATTCATTAAAACACCAAAATAGATGCATTAATGAAGAGTATGCAAAGTCTTGATGAAATGCTTCAAGTGTGACTGGCATAGAGTAGATACAGGAGCAATATGACCATGACAAGTAATAATCACCAGTGCTCTGCTCATATCAAACTCCCTTTTCAGTTTAAGAAATAACATCTCGGTTACGTATGGTAACCCTTATTACCTGAAGGAGGGAATGGATACATACGTTGTGACCGACGAATAGGAATCTTGCTAGAGAGGCCAATCTACTTTGAGTGAAACTAAACGAGCCAATGCACTAATATTGAGCAGCAGGTGCGATGGCACTTCAGTTTTGCTGAGGAGCCGAGCCGATGAGCTGGCTGCTCCGGCGGGACGCAGCAGATGTGGCAATGGGACGTACGCCTCCGTTCCCTCCTTCAGGGAACGAGGGTTACGTAACCATACGTAACCGAGACGTACCCTATCAGTCGGTCTCCCTAATGTCAGGCAGACACAGCCAGAGATGCCGTACCTGGACCACCATAGTGGACATCACACGACCCACCGACTGTGCGGTCACCTTCGTCGCACAAAGTGCGAGGTCCGTCCCGGCACAAAGTTCTTGGAGAACTTGGGGATCATGACCTCCCTTGTGCAGGTCCTTCAGTGCCTTGGCCTGATGGACCTGCAACAACGCCATGGCGTGTATGGCAGAGGTGGCTTCCCCACAGGCCTTTTAAGCCTTGCCAGTTAAGTTTGACGAGTACTTACAGGCCCTGGAAGGGAGACACGGTTCTCCACGCCAAGATGAGTTAGGGCACAGCTGCATAGCAATGGCCCCCTCCACTGGTGGGATATGCGTGTAACCCTTAGCCGTCCCGCTATCAAGGGTGGTGAGGGAGGAGGAGCCACCGGGACGGTTTCTGGCAGTAAATGGCGCCGTCCACGCCCGAGTGAGCTCCTCATGCACCTCCGGGAAGAAAGGCACCGGGGTGGGTTGCTGAGAACCAGCGCGTGCCACCCCGAGATACCAACCATCCAGCCTCAAAGGTTCGGGACACGGTGCAGGGTTCTACACAAGCCTGATCCTGTTGGCGGCCAGGGAAAGCATGGCCATCATCTCCGGGTCCGACTCGCGCACCTGTGTCACAGCCGAAGGGGACAGCGGTGCCGAATCGTCATCCGCAAAGAAGTCTGACCCACCCTCCAATGTAGCGATCGACATCTGTACATAATGGGGGGTACACACCTCATGGATGGTCCAGCATGTTCTGTTGGTGGCTCTACTGGCTGGGTACATGACTCATCCACGAACGCTGCTGAAGCCGAACACGGACAGGAATGTGCACCTGTCGTGCGCTGTCTCTCTCAGTGGCGATCTTACCAGCCGTAAAAACAGCGCTCTCACGGCGCACCTTACCAGCTATAAAACACGCTTTTTTGTTTTTGCTCAAGAAACAGTAAAGATAGAGAGAGAGCGAGAGAAGAATTCGACCATGCTGCCGTGCCGTATCGCCCGCACCAGACTAGAGAGGTGCCGTTGAGAGCTTGCTCGTCGTAACACTCTTGATGTAGAGAACACAGCATCGAAATGCTTGGCTCTGAAGCAAAAAGCTGATGTGCAATCGCACCTTCTGCTAATTATATACCGGTGCCGTGAGGCTGAACAGCTGATGCAAATGACTCTCTAGCGAGATTCCTATTCGTCGATCACGACATACACCGAGAGTGACCGACTGATAGGGAACTATTGTTTAGTAGTTTTTCTAATGCTTTTTTTTGCTGTGCTTTTCTTTTGCTGTGTTCAGTGTCTATTCTCAGCATGATAGTCCACAGACTGAAATGTCTGAAATTTACCTCAGTAATATAAAAAATACAAAAAAATTAACATGAAACCATTATACACAAATATTGTTATCATTTCATATGGTTTTATATTTTGAAGTATATGGTAAAAGTTTTTTTTTTACAGCCATCAATATATTGTTGTACCTTTTTTGTATGATTTGTGGATGCAAAGAAAAGTTATTTTGTGTAAATGTATTGTTTTTTCCCCTCCAACTGATCCCTTTGCTTATAGATACTGTATATATATATATATATATATATATATATATATATATATATATATATATATATATATATATATATATAAGCTGCCTTTCATGTAAATGTTTTGGTCTACTTAGGGCAGTGTAACATGGAATGGACAAAACAAAGTCTCGGCCTCACAAAACCACCAATCATTCTGCATTCAAGCCAAACAGGCAGTGCTGGCAAGACCCTGCTCCAGCTGGTGTGTTGAGGGCTGGTCTGAATGCCTATTAGAGATGAAGGAGTGATGAAGAAGGCTCCAGAACCCGAGGCTTGATGAGGCCAGCATGGGGGTGGTGGTTGAGCTACTACACTGTGTTTCTGTTTTGACGCCAAGCGGGAGAGAAGTGCTCTCATGGAGAGCCAGGAGGAGAACATGATTGGCTAATTAAAACAGATGAAGACTGAGCATCTTGGCTGCTGATGGGCCTCTTCAATGCCTGGAAGTGACTGGTAAAGTCAGGGGCCACATGGCCACTCGCTCCGGTCTTACAGGGGCAGCAGTGTGTGCGTGTGTTTGTGTGGCACGTACTGCCAACATAACAGTGCAAGTCTCAGTATAAATCATGAAACACACAGTCTGTGATGTGCAAAGTGCTGCTGAATCATACATAGGCAAGTCAGTAAATAATTAACATTATAATCTTGGCTTTGTACTTACATATTCATGAATCTAACACTGTAGTCCACCATGCACACTTTGTTCACCTGTTTAGACCATCTAATATCTAGTTGTTTGCTTTATTTGTCTGCCACACGTGTCCAATGCTTGAAAGTGTTTGTTACAACACCTGAAGCAAACATCCTTAAGCTCATCCCAGTGGCTCAAAGCGCAGATATTACTGCAGCCAGTGAACTTGGAAATCATCTGAACCTTGAGTTAATCAAAATCTGATCCCT
Organism: Siphateles boraxobius; assembly: GCF_051911475.1. NCBI lineage: Eukaryota > Metazoa > Chordata > Actinopteri > Cypriniformes > Leuciscidae > Siphateles > Siphateles boraxobius. The sequence continues at coordinate 15,200,391 of NW_027509193.1, forward strand.
GAGATCTGCTGGACTGTGGCTCACTGCAGTTTGCCCTCAGAATTTCATTTATTGACAGAGCTGCCGCATGGGGCCATGGCGCTGAACCTGTGGGCACCTTAGCCGAGAAAGATATTTATCTGAGTGATCTCTCTATGACAAAGGATTGACCGCTTGATGGAGGAAAGATTTGGGACTCTGAGGGGCATAATTGCTGGTCAAGTAATAGTCAACATACAGAATTTCTTTCTGTCTGTCTTTTTCTGTCACATACACACACATGGAACAATAAAAAGGAGAGTTCATTGCTCACTAAGTTAGAGGTGGTGGTGGGATGCCCTCAGGACGTTCTTGCAACTGAATCTGTGGAAGGCAGTTGTAAACTATGTCAGTGTGAAATTGATCCCACTGACATTTTTGCCTTCTCACAGTGGAAAATGACTGTGCCACCTGGGCAATTGCTGCGGTCTGACCATCCAACAGCTCTCTCATTAAAAAAAGATAGAAGAAAAAGAAGGAAGACACATTTAGTCTTTGTTTTTTAATCTCTTTTCGGAATTTATAATTAATATAACATCATTATAAATTGCTACATTTGCTCATTGTTCGTTTCTTATTTTTGCTTTGCACTGTTATATTACTATCTCATTTTATTTAATTTCATATTTTTTATTTTATTTTATTTTATTTATTTATTTTGTTAATACTAGTTATGTTTTGCTGTATTGTGTTTTGACTTTATTTTACTTATTGTACACTGATTTGACAAAAACAAATGTGCAGAAAGAAAGAAATAAAAATTAGCAAACTGATAAATACAAAGACAGACAAGGCTGGGAGCTTTAGCAGGGCTTCTGCTGCCTGCACTGGCTTTGACTCATCCAGCAGAGATAAGGCGTAATTCTCTTTAGTAAGCCTGGTGTGCTTCTCTTCACCTCCGCTGTCCGTCATACTTACAGCTGTGCCCCTCTCCATCTCCACCCCTCACTACACTGACAATCACAGCTCTGCCCTTCATAGCTACTGCGTTCTGCTGTGGAGATACACTTGATGATGTGCTCGTCTGCTGCCTAATTTTACGCACTATCAAATCGACAAAGTTTGACTGATGGGACGGTCAAGTCTCACTGCATGTTGTCATGGTCAACAGTGAGGTGCTGTGCTCGGACTGATAGCAGAAATTCTCATTCTCAGTCTGGACACAGGAAAGTAACAAAAAGATCCTGGGGCTAGCATTTTATTAAACATTTCACAGGAGATTTTTATCCTTTCAGTGACAGTCGCCCTAGAGTGACCTGGGGTTAAGTGTTGGCCTGTCCGCCCCACCATGAGAGCCCTGAGGCCCACCTTACATCATAAAGCTGGGCCTGGTACAGTGGTAATAGTCCTTTCGTCTCTATATTTGACCACTACACCACACCAACCCCAGGTTTAAAAATTATAGAAACTCTTGAACTAATCCAGTCATTTGAGAAGATATCTTTTTTGGGTAATTTAGCATTCACTTCACTCCTTTCTTTAAATTTATACCAACGGTTCTCATTTCTTTTGTTTATTTTGAAATAAAAAAAATTTGCTCTTCTTTCTCTCATGCTAACATAATCTGATCATCTACTGTAGTTCCATTTCCAAATGTTGCCACCTATAATTTTTGAAATAATTATATATATATATATATATATATATATATATATATATATAATGTTAGTGTATGTCATGTTATGTTTTTATTTCATATCATGTGATTTTATAGTATGTTATGTCATAATATGTTATGCTACAGTATGTTACAGTTATTTTACAGTATGTTATGTTCTCTTACATTTACACTTTACAGCGACTTACAAATGAGGAACATCACAAGCAACATCGCAAGTATACAGTATATGTTATTTTAATCTTATATTGTATAATTCTAACATTAATAGTTTTTTATTGAAGAATCGCTGTGAGGAACATTAACGTCCTGGTTGCGTATGCAACCCACCGTTCCCTGAAGGAGGGAACGGAGGACGTAGTCGACGGTCGACTGAATTGGGAGATCGCTAGAGAGCCTGTCTTCTTCGAGTACTATTGAACGAGCCAATGTAATTGGCGTGCGTGATTCGCATCACACACTCCGCCCCCGCGGCGCGGGTATAAATACGGAAGTGGATGCACGCACTAGTTGCTTTTCGCTGAGGAGCCGAGAGTAACCCGGGGTCAGCGGTGGTCCAGCGGTAGTGGCAAGGGGACTACGTCCTCCGTTCCCTCCTTCAGGGAACGGTGGGTTGCATACGCAACCAGGACGTTCCCTTTCAGTCGAGAACGTCAGACGTAGTCGACGGTCGACTGAATTGGGATCGCCCATTGAACACGCCACTTACGCTGCCACCTTCCAGTGCCTAAACCAAAGCCTCCTGATGCCCCCGCAAACTTAAGGCGGGGAAGAGCAGGGCTTAGGCCAGGGAAGTCACTGCTGTTCCTACAGGACCACTGGGAAAGCGTTCCCCATACGTTGGAAGGAAGGGACGCTGCGGATGCCACATCCAACCCAGAGGGAGGTAATGTGGAGAATACACATATGAACTGGGCGGAAACCGGGCAGTCTAACATATGGAATGTCACTGGGGTGGCTCCAGCCTAAGACGGGGGGAGACACACCGGACAGTGACGGCAGAGAGACTCTGCCGAGGGAAGACACGGGCTCACCGCAGGGAGCCGTATCGTGGAAGAATACACATATGGGGTCACCGAAGGGACCGCAACATATGGACCCAGCCTAACACAGGTTCCACACTGCTTACGAGTGGTAGGCCTAACACCAGACGTTCCGCACGTCCAACGTCGGAGGGGTGTGGAGGAACTCAACAGGATTCAATTTTAAGGGAACTCAACTGGAGTAAAAAGGCGCACGTATCCAGTCCATAGGAGGGGAATGGCGCAGCAAGCCGACACTTGAACCGGGCTCACGGTGAAACTGGCTTCATGAGAAGGGAGCCCACGTGAGGCAGCGGTTCAACTAGGTGTCGTCCAGCCCCTAACTCTAGAATCTGTTTTAGCAAAGCATATCGTCAACGCCCAGGCGGAGCACTTTACACTCATCATAGAGGAGCTCAACACCTAAGTGGACATGTTGCATCTCGGATCTTTGCCGAAATGAAGGCAAGCACTAAGTGCAACTTTGCATGGAAACAGCCTTCCCTCTCTGCTGAATTCCAACAGATATTTGAAGAGCTGGTCTGAGGTCTATGACTTGCATTCTGTACACGTCCAAGCGAACGGACAGAGAAGCCAGGGCTGGATCTGCCTCCTCCAGGGCAGCGCTTGCAGGCTCACCACCTGCTCCTATTACGGGAGAGGTAGGAACCTTGGGCACAATCCGAGCCGGGGTCTCAGCTTGTGAGAGTTAGCCGGCCCAGACTCCAGGCACAAAACGTTGACCGAAAGCGAGCAAGTCCCTACCCTCTAGTAGAGACCACGCGAGCAGGAGAACTGATATAACAGAATTTTTAACTCACTGCCTGCAGTGGCTCAGGGGCGGTCTCTGCAGTGCAGTCGCACCAGGGACAAGGCCCAAGAGGATAAAGAGGGACACAAGGATTTACAAGACCTTGCTCCTCAGGAACCTGACGATCAGAACGTGCTTCTGCATACTTCTGCAACACGATGAGCGTCGTTTAAACACCGAGGCAACATAATTTTGAGGGTGAAGGAAAACAGCCTACTGAAACCCATTTTGCAGGAAAGAGAGCACTGAAGTGATCGAAAGCTTTCAGGATCTCCTCTGGAGAGAAGACGCACTCAACGACTAGGTTCCACTTCTAAAGGCGTAAGCACCTACCCAATTCTAGGGGGTGCTCGCAGAAGTGATGGTAACTATCACATGTTCTTGTGATAGCCACCTGAACCTCCGCGTTCAGATGTAAGACCGCCCGGAATCTCCGGGGGAAGAACCCGTGTGCCATCGTGCCCCGTCCCCGAAAGAGTTTTCAGGGGAAGTCAGGAAGGCTGTTGAAGGGAACCAGGTCTAGTTGCCAATAAGGGGCAACTATGAAGACCTGTTCCTCTCCTGACTTGGCACGTAGGTGCAAGCGACGGGCGCAAAAGACAGGAGCATTGCTCAACACAACTTGCGAAGATCACTGGGCTTCAGGAGCATTTTCTGCTCAGCACTTGGGTGTGACAAGTTCACTGAGCTTCAGGAGCATTCCTGCTCAACACCTGAGTGTGATAAACTCACCGAGCTTCAGGAGCATTTCTGCTCAACACTTGAGTGCGAAGAACTTCACTGAGCGACAGGAGCATTTCTGCTCAGCACTTGAGTGTGACAAGTTCACTGAGGTTCAGGAGCATTACTGCTCAACACCTGAGTGTGATAAACTCACTGAGCTGCAGGAGCATTTCTGCTCAACACTTGAGTGCGAAGAACTTCACTGAGCACCAGGAGCATTTCTGCTCAGCACTGCGTGTGACGAATTCACTGAGCTACCTGTGATGAACTCACAGAGCTACAGGAGCATTGCTGCTCAACACCTGAGTGCGATGAACCTCACTGAGTTTCAGGAGCAATTCTGCTCAACATGAAGAGTGATGATTTCACTGACTTGAGCAGGCGCAAGGCGACCATGAGTCGCAGTCACTTTTAGAAGGCTCACTGGGGTTAAACACATTTCTGCGGGCCCCTGGGGCAGCTGAGACCCAGTGTTTGTCCAAGGGTAGTCCGCTCGGTTTACCCAAACACTGGCGGAAAAATAAAACCGGGGGGGCAACTGAGCGGCCCCGGAATGGTCATGACCCAGCCGGACCCAGGGGATGGAGTCTCCACTTGCTCTGGCTATAACTGTCGTGAGGCTCGATGGCGGCACGATTGAGTAAGCGGGAGGAGTGGAACAAGGCGCCCTCAGAAGCGTCTGACTCCAAGGAGGAGGTGACGGGTGAGTTTGTGACATGCAGGGGAAGCTTGCGCAACGGTCGCAATGTCTATCAACTCGAGGCACGAATGCCCGTGTAGTCGGGGGTCGCCCAGGCCCCCGTTAAAACACGCCCTTTGTACATGGCCCCTCTGTTGAAGAGGGTTTGGCAGCAGACCGGGATGAACTATAGTCACACAGGGTGAGCTGCTCTGCCACGGTCACCTCGGGACTCGATCGTGAAGCTAGCGCTGAAGCGGTCACATATGGAGGGAGCCAAAGGCTGCGACTACCATATACCCCAGGAGCCTCTGAAAGTTCTTTCAGTGGGACCCTTTCTCACTTCAACACCAGCTGAACACATTCTCATTGGAGAGACATGTTGGACCGAGTACCTCTCCAAAACTAGAAAAGAGATACTCAGCCCGTGGGCGAGATTACTCTCTTCCAGTTGACCTGAAGACCCAACGGGCTCTGGAGCACTCGAGGGGAAGGACACTGTACTGATACTCCACCCTTAGACGCAACACACAGGATGGCCTGCGGTGCGGGAGGTAGAGATCTGAAGCACATGTCTTTCAGGTCAAAGCTGCAGACCAATCTTGGGCCAAGATGGTCACGACCCACCACCTAGTAGCACGAAGAACGAGTTTACAACTGGCCTTCGTACCGGCTGGAGGAGCGGCTATATCAAATCCTTCGCCAGCAGGATAAGATAAGCACGCACAAGTCAGGAGCACTGCTCAACACTCGGTGTGATGAATATCACTGAATTTTCAGGAGCACGTCTGCTCAACACCTAATGTGATGACTATCACTGACTTGAGCGGGGTAGCCGAGCCTGAGGTGGGGCAGCCAAGTAGAGAGAGTGGTGTTAGTGTGCTGTGCAATACTTACCTGTCTCCACAAGCGGCAGGGGGCGCGTGAGAAGGCGGATGACCGGGTCCTCGAACGCATTAAGCTGCCTGCTGGCGACCAAGGGGGAGCTGAGGGGTGTAAGGCTATACAGGGTCACACCCGCCAGACTGGCCCTCTTGGGACCCAGGAACAGATGAAATTGCTCTCTCTTTGAAGTGTGGGTACCGCTTGCTCCGCTTTTTTTTTTTTTTTTTTTTTTTTTTTTAGGGAGCCAGCGGCGGAACAGACACACACACAAACAAAAGGCTCCACCCGGCCCTCATCCGGGGGGAGGGAGTGATCGTGCCACTCCAAGAGCATCTCCTCCATTCCTGGGCGGCCCGCTCCGGAATGCTTTCGCTGTCGCTTGCCACCTGGCTTGGCAGCGCCTGGAGCGGACTGGGCGTCTCTACTGCGGCCGGCTCCATGCTAAGGCCTGGGTCGAGGCTGCTGCGGCGGGCCAGCAGGAGCGGCAGCCGGGGAACGCCCACGGCGAAGAGCAGGCGGAGGAGCTGCCACCGGCGGCGGGTGGAGGCAGCAGCTGGCCACCGGGGCAGGATGTGCCGGATGACCTCCGTCTGCGCTTGAGCGGCAGAGAACTGTTGGATGCAGTTCTCCACCGCGTCGCCGACCAGCCCAACCTGGGAAATTGGGGAGACCAGGAACCGAACCTTGTCCGCATCCGCCATACCAACCAGGCTGAGCCAACGAAGGCGCTACTGGACCACGAAGGTGGACATCGCCAGACCGATCACGCACGCTACGACACCCGCACCCCGGAGGGTGAGGTCGGATGCAGTGCGGTGCTCACCTATGAGCGCACGGTCTGGATTACCCTCGTGCATGCCATGGGTGCCCTAGCCTGCAGCAACGCCATGGCATGCAAGAGGAAGCAGCTTGTCCACAGGCTTTGTAAGCCCTGCCCGTCGGAACGGACAAAACCTCACAGGCCCTAGGGGGGAGACGAGGATCCCCCCAAAAGGCAGCGGCCGCCGGACACAGGTGCACCTGTGTCGACAGACCGCTCCAATGGAGGGACACCTCGCAACCCTTCACCGTTCCTCCATCAAGGGTACTGAGGGGGAAAAGCTATTCAGGCAGTTCCTGGCAGAGAAAGATGCTGTTCACCACCTGATAAGCTCTCCATGCATTTCGGGAAAGAAAGGCACTGGGGCGGCGAGCTGAGAACCAGCGCGGCCCGCCCCAAGATACCAAACTCCAGATTCCAACCGAGACTGAACGGGACACGGTGGAGGTTCCACTCGAGCCCGGCAGCCTCGGCGGCCCGTTTCAGCATAGCTGATAATTCTGGATCCGGCTCGGACAACATTGAACTCCCGGAGGGAGACAATGCAGCCGAGTCATCATCTCTAGAAGTCAGCTCACCCTCCGATGCTGCAATCGGCGTCCTGTCCTCCAGGGGAGCCCCGAGTGAAATCGCTGGCCCACCCATTACAGATGGACCAGCAGACAACACAGGAGGCTCCAGTGGTTGCAGTGGAAGGGAGGAGTGAGGAGCCCACAGGGAATGGTTACCGGGCGGGACATCCAACACTATCCTCCGGTCACCCATCCCACACAGCACCCGAGGGTGGGGCATGGTAATGGGGACTCGCTCTCCGCGAACGAAGGCGAGTCTCGCCCTCAACACTGCGACAGTCATGTTCCCACAGTGAAAACATGAGCTGTCCACAAAAGCTGTCTCAGCGTGCTGTAAGCCCAAACACGTGACACAACAGTTGTGACCATCAGAGAGAGACAGGGAACGACCGCACCCAGAAACGCACGGGCGGAATGACATCTTGAAAAAGACGCAAACGCACCCGTGTTGCTCTTTCAGAAAATAGGACCGTCACCAGTGCCGGAGCACACAGGGGAATGACCGCGGCAACACTGAACAGACACCTGAAACAGTGAAGCACTCACTTTTCCGCCCTCTAACCAGCCATCAACACACACAAACATTTAGAAATTTGTTGCTGTTAAAACAGCAGGTGAGAGCTCAAAGCTCGCGATCACCGCTGCACTCGCGCTGTAGAACACCAGCACTGGGAGAGTCTTCCTGAAGAACACCGACACACTCGCTCGTTGTAGACAACAGCACTCTCAGAGACATCAAACGATCGGCTCCGAAGCGAAAGGCAACTAGTGCGTGCATCCACTTCCGTATTTATACCCGCGCCGCGGGGGCGGAGTGTGTGATGCGAATCACGCACGCCAATTACATTGGCTCATTCAATAGTACTCGAAGAAGACAGGCTCTCTAGCGATCTCCCAATTCAGTCGACCGTCGACTACGTCTGACGTTCTCGACTGAAAGGGAACTAAATTTGTATTTAGGCACCGTTTCTCTATGATTAATAAAAACATCTTTAAACATCTAAATTAGCTCGCTTCCACTCAACCACAGCAGCTCAGAATTGAATGGTGCAGGTATGACATCATTTTGCAGGTCAAAACGTGGAAGTGAGTTAGCATTTTAGCATTTAGCATCGTCCTGAAGTCAATGTTTTTTTTATGGTTGTTTTTTGTTTTTTTGTTAAATGGCTGAAATAAGGTCTGTGGTGAACACAAGCTCAAGACATTTTCAGGCTTTATTCTATGACATAAATTTGACCCAACTCTTGATTTTTTAAAGCTATTACGTGTCTTTAAAAAGGCGGATGCTAACAAGTGGCTATATGGGACTAAAGAGGGTGTCGAGGAGATTAAACATCCTCACGCCGAACAAGTTAGCTCAGTCTGCTTTTACAGGCTATTTATGCTTATAATTGTGCTCTTATAAACTATTCTAACGTTCAGGGAAAATGTTTTTAGATAAAAAAAAATGAAAGAGATTGAAAGATTGAATTTGTGGGATCGTGGTGCAGTTTGTTTATAGCCTACTTTTAGCTTTTTACTTCTGGAGACTGCATTTAGGCTTCAAAATTCATAAAAGTTGTGATCATCTGTGATAATTATCTCGATGGACAAAATCCTATTGTTTTTTGTCGAGGGAACCAATTTGATGCTAACTGCCGTTTGGCCTACAAAGTGACGTCATACCTGCACCACTCTATACCTGATCCACTCGCTCAACTGTAGTAAACTCTGCACAATGGCAAGTGGAAATACTGGTTTAATTCAGCCACATATGTTTCAACCAGAAACTGATTTAGAAGAAGAAGTGGAAGTAATTAAATAATTAATTTGATTAGTTTTTTGCTTGACCACGTTATCAAACCGCTAATAAAGTGTTGCTAATGTTGCACAAACCACGTTCCCGTTTGCTATCTCAGTCTACCTTCTAACAATCTGGGCTGAGTTTCCCGAAACCTTCTTAACGCTACGTCGTTCTTAAGTTACACCTTAAGCTGTACTTTAGCGTTAATATGTGTTTCCCTAAACGTTCTTAGTTAAGTATACCTTCTGTAAGTCATACGTTCGGAAGGTTGGTCTGGAGCACTCTTAGCTATACCTTATCACTGTTGGCAGTTCACTCCGCTAGTGGGCACCACTGCAAAAAGCTTCTTTACATCTTAGTCTATACGAATATTATTTTAAATTGAATACACCCAGTGTTCAATTAGGCTAATTCAAGTGTTTTCATAAAAAATAATAAAATTGTCATCACACTGATTGTTGCTTTTTAATTATATTATCCAAAGGTACATCAGCTGGCAAACCATTAGAAAGTAAAGGCTTAATCGTCTATTTAAAGAGAATGATTGTGGTGGGGAATTTGGTCAAACTATGGCAGCGATACAGAGAATAGTTGTGCTGAATCAAAGACGGTGCCGTCCGCGAAGCCATTTAGTGTATGTGCACTATTATATTCGCGAAAACTTTAGTCCCCTGACTACCATGTCAGAAGATACAATTCAAAAGAAATTTCGCCTGCCACGACAGCAAATTCAGCAGCTTTTAGATCTTATTAGTCCGGATGTGTCAAGACAAACTTGACGGAACAACCCCCTCAGCCCTTTCTGGAGTGCCACCTCGTCTAAAAGGATGTCCATTTCAGTTGGATTAAAGCTGGGGGCTCTCCTCTTTCTTTCTTTTTTCTCCGCCATAGCTATTGATTAAATGTTTCACGTGTTTCGCTTTTATTGAGTAGGTCATCCAATCACAGAAAATACTTATTTACACCAATAATGTGATGCAGCTGCTGGGCAATCAAGCCTGGTTGTGGAGTAAATAAAGAAATTATAGCAAATATATTATGATAATATAAGTGGCCCTTTCTAATGCAATGAAAGCATATGGACAGTTACTGTAGTGGGTTAGACGCATGACACGTTTGAGCACGAAGTTGTGCGTTCGCGCACTCTTTCCGAAATTATATAAAATATCCAGGGTTTAATTTAGTTTGCATTTGTAATGTTTTATTTTTTATAATATCCCATGAGTTAAAATAAATCCAATTTCCACTATTTCTGAAGTGCTTCTTTTAAAAAGAACACCGCTTTCTCACATAACGCAGTGAAGCAGCCCCTGCACGAGGGAATAATTGATTCTCGAGCAATCGATAACAACAAATTCAGCACCATCGCCACGGACAGCACCGGGTAACGTCGCACGTAAGAAGGTATATCTTAAGCAGCTTCCTAAGGCATGGTTCGAGGAACACACCTAGAAATGGTATACCTTCAGTTAAGTTTTACCTTAAGAGTCTTCGTAGCGCGCTAAGAGACAACGTTATCGGGAAACTCAGCCCAGAATCCTTAGAAACGCTTTGAACGACTCAGAACATCAGTAGAGAAAGGCATATAGTTCACCATAACATCGTAATACACATCATATACATAATTTAACCGCTATATTGCTAAATATACCAATTGTTCATATCAGCAGAAACATACCGGGATTACCTGGCTTCTCTTGAGACTCCCCTGCATCGCAGCATTGTAATGATATGCTAACGCCCGCACGTTGACGTGGTTGGTTACAACATGCTTGTGACAGAGAACAAGGGTGATTACAAACCGCGTTTTTAAAGCTGTCTTTGGTTCACTGCAGTTTTAAGGAGAAAATATTGATTTATTATCTTGACTTATGAATTTGCACATGGTATGTCTTAAAGCATATTAAAAACACCACATAGACATATAAACAACATTAAAAACTTGATTTTCACCACAGGGGGTTAACAAAACAGTGAAACATGAAGGTGCATTCTTCAAAATTTAATTGACCTTTTTTTTCACCAGACCTATTATTGTTCTGTTATTTTTTAAATACTTTCCAAAGCTTCACCATTATAGTTACAGCTTTAAAAATATCCCAAAATAATTTTTTTCACCATTGTTATTGAACTTCTGAAAGAGTACTGAATCTCCAGATCAAAAAACATGTGGAGAAGAAGCAGAAACAAGCCATAGCCATAGCAGATGCATATGTGAATAACGCGATCATCAACATTAAACAGGATTTAAATCAAAACTGAACAAAATGTTACCGAATGAAATGTCGACCCAGGGCGAGGTATAGGACTGTGAAGATGGACTTGATTTACTCCATCTATGTTTTGATCATCATTCTGAATCCGATCCAGATGTAGTCTTTGACAAAAACAAGATTTTGCTTAAAATGTTGCTTTTTCATGAAACTTACCCACATTCAGGTGTTGATAAAAAAAAAAACATGAAGCTAGAATAAAATGTTTTTCTTTTGATAAATTGCATGTTAAGATATTTATACAACAAAATGTTCTGGGTGGGGGCTATGACACTTTAGTAAAAAATGATCAAAAATCCTGGTGCTGGCTGGCAACTTTTATTCCAAAAACACTGGCGGGGAAAGAGTTAATGAATAGAAAGTTCAAAGAACAGCACTGATTTGAAATAGAATTCTTTTGTAATATCATGTATGTTTTTATTGTCCCTTTTGATCAATTTAATGTGACATTAATTAATAAAAGCATTGTTTTTTCATCAAAATAAACTTACTGCCAGCGTTTTTGTTGATGGAAAGTCTTGATCTTCATGGTCAAAACATTTCTTTGTTTATTTTTCTATTCCTTAATGTAATTTTTTGTATAATTTGTTTACTTAAGCACAGTGCAGTGGGCATTGCTTCTCAAGTGTATCAGCAATCTGCAGTAATATCTTTCACTTTGAGCAAGAAAATCTCAACGAGAAGTATGCTAGATGTTTTCCAATACTCATCTGTATCCGTAATAAAGTCAAGCATGTGATCCTATGGAGAGGTGAAACCTGATCCTAGTGTGGCTTTTCCATACTGTGTAATTATTGGTGTCAACGTGAGCTATCTGCCTCAGTGAACAAGACGAGAAGAATGAGCACAAACATTTAGGTGGCGTTATGGAGGTGTGACCAGCGGTTTCGCCACACAGCTGTCTGGCTGTCTGTATGGGGAGAAGTCGTGTTCAAAATAAAGACATCAGAATTCACCGCATGCGTGAGTCCCCTAAGAAGAGATTTTGTTCAGCTTTCTTCTCGTGAATAATTGTTTACACAAATGGCTTTTATTTTGGAGTGGAGGTGTTGAATGTTTTAAGAATGGTGCGGGGCATTAGGGAAGGGCAACAGAGGTGTTTTTGACTACTGATGAGCTGAAATGATGCACAAGTGCCCTCCATCTCCTTGAAAATTATGCAGAAAGCCTTTCCATTCTGTCTTTGTCTGTCACTTTCGCTCTCCCACTCGTTCCCTTCGCTCCTGGCCTCGTAGGCCGTGTGGCAAATTGCTTGTGTTTTGTAATTTACTCGGGGACTGAAGCATCTCGTCAGGAATCCTTTTTGGGGGGTCAACTCTGTCCTATTCCTCTCTGCTCAGGGGCGGTCTCTTGATATTGCCCATAAATCTGGGTATCGTTGATTATTTTGATACTATTGTCCGACAGAGTAATGGAATGTCGGTCCTCTTAAAGTAATCCTCCCATCTGCGTGACCTACCCAAGACTTGCGGTGAATTGGCCTGGCCGCTAAGCCGTGGACTATGGTTGCAAGATATAAGCTGCTGTCCTGCTTCCATTCTTCTTCTCCTTCTTTTTCACCCAGAGAGAGTGGAGGGGATACAAGTGCTGTACTATAGCATTCAACCTGTACTGCTGTCACCTTGAAAAACAGCCCTCATTTTTCACTGTTGTTTTTTTATTTTTTTTATTTAGGCAGCCAGAAAACACACACATCCTCCAAGCCCTTCCCCCAATATGCTTTCCATATTGTTCAGTTAGGGATCATTATACTGTTGAGTCATCATTTAACTGGACCAGGACTTTTAGTCAATGGCAGGATGGAGCATTTAATATGTGTGAATACTCAGTGTATTAGGCAGATTTTGTTTATAGACTAATTAGCTGAGAATATGTTTTTATTTTTCCTGTAGCTTCTCAGTCATTATGTAAAGAGATTAAGAAATTAAACTTATCATCATTTTCTGAACATCATGACTTTCAAAAGCCATTTTGATTTCTTTGTACTCTGTGTGTATCAAACTCATAAAAGTGATTCATATGGCCTGTGCGTTATATAATTCAGATGTCATATGATTAGCTTTATGTGCGGAACAGATTACAATTTAAGAGACTGATTGTCTTCATCTTCATTAGAATGCTGAGATCGAATCAGTCGAGTCAGTTAGTTGAATATAAGAACCAAATCAGTCAGATTTGTGAATTAATCATTCAGACAAGATACAGGAACTGGATCAAACAATTCATTGACTCAAATTAATGATTTATACACATATGTTACCTACATTGTTACTTCTCTCTTGAACTCTCATAAATACGCGGCCCACACATGCTGAGAAAAAAAGAATAAGAATTAAGAATTCATTCCCACGACTTCCTATTCCGTTCCCCAAATTGTGGCAACGTTGTACTTTCCTTGTTTTAGTTCAATTTTGGCCACAATTTAACTAAATTAAAATGATGGAATGAATAAGTACAATGTGGGCATGATATAAGTAAAACGAGGGAATGAACTAGTAAAATGTGGCCACTATGTTACTAAAACAAAGGTTTAAAAAAAACATTTTTTTATATAAATTGTGCCCACAATTCAATACATTGTAAAAAATAAGGCCCAATGTTGTTAATATGAAGTATTTTTTTTTCATATTTATTTTTCACAGGTGGTTTACCTGTATTTTGAATCATGGATTGTTGTGTTTTAGGCTGTGTGTCCACCAAAGTGTTTTTAGCCTGCTGTAAAGACTAGCCTGTAGGCGCCCTGCTGAAAACACCTGGCTGAGGGAGCACATTCTGCTTGTACAACGTCAACAGATGACAACAACAAGTATAATAACAGAACAAAATAATTTAAAACAAGAGCCAGAGCAAATACATTGTATCGACATTTTTATATAGAAACAATACATAAACAAACTATCTGTGAAATGAGATACAAATAACACTTCCGGGGACATTCAGTATCATAGCAAAGCGTCTCAACTGAAACAACCGCTGCAGTGCCGAATCGCTCTCAAGCAAGTTGGTCGGCGTGGTATTTGTCCTGCCCCTCCTTCACTATGATTGGACGGTTGGGTTAAAAGTGACAGTGATGAGCGCTGCGTTTTACCAAAGCTCAACATTTTTCAACTCTCGGCAACCGGTAAAAAAACAATTGGAACCATTGAAAACAATTGGAAAAATACAGTAGCCACTGGAAAAAAAAAAAAACTGTTGGGTGGACTCACGGCCTTAGGGTCGTCAGAGAAAAAATATCCATAAACTTAATGGATAATGTCCTGGCCTATTGGAACAAATTCTTAATTTATGACCACAATATCTATATTTTCTTCCACATGTCATATGTGTTCAAAACAATGTTATGTTGAGTAAATAATGAATTAAAATTTTAAGGTGAACCATTCATTTAAGCGTTTTCTTTTGTGTGTGTGAACTATTAATTTAAGCACTATTTTGGATGTGATTTAGAAACCTAAATTTTGCTGGAAATATTATTATTAAGATGGGATGTCTTTGATTTCATGTACTGATTTGGACGGATTTGGCGAAAGGTCTGAATTCATAATGAAGGTACACCAGACAGAGCAGCAACATGCATTTTTATCCAGATGATATTCCATTCCTCAAAGGGCCTCCAAGTTACTGAAAAACAGTAGGTATTTTGTTCTGTGATTTTTACCCGAGGTTGTGCGAGAAAGACACAAATGTATTCGATTTATGCGGAATTAAAATCACAAAGTATACCTCTGAAACTCAAATTTGCCTAAAATGCTTAAGGAAAAATATTCCCATCTGAATAGGCTTTTGCTGGCTGGCGTGAGATGAAGCATAACCCGAATGGATTGCCCAGGCTCAAGTGTCAGTAAATAGACTCAAATGACGTCTAAACTGAGCAGGTCATTGTGCAGGCAGTATGGGTGATGCTGTGGCAAAACTGTGGCCTAGAGGCAGTTCATCAGACAGTGTCGCTGCTTTTAATCAGAGTGGGTCACTGTAAATCGTGACCAGAGGCTGTGATGAAAATGACTGCGGAGCAGCACCTAATGACGCACATTAGAGCCCTGTTGTATTTTATTCCTCTGTTTATCTTGCTTTAACTCTCTCTCTTTCCCATCTTTATGTCTCAGTCAGGCAGAAATCCCATGCTACTCAGTCCAGCTCTCCTCTACCATCATTGAACTATAAATAATCAACGCCTCACACTTAAAGCAGATCTATCCTCCTCAGATGTTACGGAGGAGTTTGGTTTTCTGGAGCTAATTACAGCTTCAGCCTTCGTGATTAAACTCTGTCCCAACGTTGATTGGCAGCCAGAGAATCTATTGTTGCTGTCTCATGTTGGCTGAATGCTGGATCATGGATCCACATGGGACTTCAACATAAGAACAACTGCTGCCCACACAGAAAACCCAGACTTGACTTGAACGATGGATCCACAGTTTGACAAACAAAAGAGAATATAATTGCTCTCTTAATGGGCTGAACAGTATGCACCACATAAACGTATGAGTGTTTCTTCCCTCTCTTTAACTGCTGGCCATTCAAATGGCAAGATAAAAGAATAGTTCACTCATAACGAACAAGCTGTCATCATTTACTCACACTCTTTGGTTCTGTATGACTTTATTACATCTGTGGAACACAAAATGATTACCGTAATTTTGAAGAATGTGCTGGTCTTTTTATTCCATGCAGAGTGGGAGTGAATGGGAATTAAGGCTTTCAAGTTTAAAAAAGGACACAAAAGTACCATAAAAGTACTTATTATTATTATTATTATTATTATTATTATAGTAAAATTATTATTCACTTCTCTGTGTTCAGTATTTTTTATTTCATTATTTTTATTTTAAATAATATAAAATATTATAATTCTACTTGTGTATATTTTTTCATAATTTGCTTAATTATTTATAATTATTTTAAATTATTGTATATAATTTACTGTATTATTTATTTTAATATAGTGAATAGAAAGTTTTTAATATAGTTTTTAATGTAACTGTCCCTTCACAAACTACATATTTATATAAAATAACCAAAATTAGCAAAAGTGTATATAAATATTTGGTCTGTTTTTCACTCAAAACTATCATATAGTTTCAGAAGACTTAGAATATTTTTTTACAAGAATGACCAGTATATTTTGCAAAAATTTCTTCTTTTGTGCTCTGGTAAAAAAAAGAAAATCTTGGAATGTCGTGAGATTGAATTTTCATTTTTTGGAATACTGCTCCTTTAAGAAAGTTGGAGAATATTCTCATAGTCTCATGGGCATCTGTGTCCATCACTGTACCAAGAGCATGTCAGTGAACAGAATACAATTTTTTGTCAAATACTCCAATGTTCTGCACTACTGATATGAACAATTAATCAACCCTCAGGGTATGACTCCCACATCAGCACTCAGTACCCACATCGTAATTCATTTATGCATCTTTTGGCCCTGGTAATAAATGATGCTTGTAGAAATATATAGAGTGAAGTATCCAAGGTCAATACTCTGCAGCAAGCTGCAGCTCTACCAATGTGGAATTTTGAGTGGGCAGCGGCCGACGCGTTGCTGAGTGTCAGCCGCTTTCAAGCTAGCTATTTGGTTAGTGCTTATATGCACACAGCCCCTCCCCTCTGCAGAGGAGTCATTAATTATACCTCCTCAACCGAATTAGACATGGAGCATTTTATCTTAATAGTTCTCTGCAAGGAAAGCCTCCAGGATGTGCATTATATTTTTTTATCTGGCGAAGGCGTTCTCATTCAATTCAATTCCTCTGTTGCTGTTGAAGGCAGAGCATCTATGAAAGCTTGTCACAAGCCTTCCTCATCCTCATGGGGCCTGAAGGTGAAGCCAGAGCTCTCCAATATTGTGTGACATTCATGTAATCACTCTTGAAGGGGGGAGAAGTTGATTGGAATAGAAGCAGGTTGAGATCTACAAGCACAAAATGTATTTGCACCGTGACCATGGAAATGCACAGCGAGCAAACAATTAAAATGCTAATTTCCCATCCCTGTGGTAAAGTGCTAATGACTTTTCTAGTCATCCAGCATCTAATAAATCGTTCCCAGTGAAGGTTATAGCATGCAGTTTGGAAACCAGTTGAGGACATACATGCACTGTGGGTCAGTGGTGCAGATCGATACATACGCTGTTAAGTACTTCACTGGCTATAGCCTGTTCCTATATTTAAAAAAAAAAATTATGTAAACCTTTTCTTTTCTTTTTTTTTAATTATAAATATGTAGTTTGTGAGGAGACAGGGATACATAAATTGTATTAAAAAATATTTAATACAATTATTTTTTAAATTATTATAATTTTAAATTAGTTCATTACTAATACTATTAGAATTATATATAATTATTTTATAAAAAAATCATCAATGAATCATTTAACATTATAGTTATTAAACATTTTTATACATTTATTTCAATTGCCTTTTGTAAAATAAAATAATTGTGATTTTTTGTAACTCTGTCTCCTCATAAACTATATTTCCTGCAGGTGTTCACAGTGGGTGGAACTATAAACACTCTGGGACAGTCTTATCAGCAAGACAGACATATAATCACAGATAACCATGTCTGTTTGAGTGAACAGAAAATTGATTGTTTTTACAAACATTCGGTGATATGTCAACTGTTCATTAACTGCCAGATGCTCCGATATTTGACAGCAGAATGAAAAAGTGGCGCACCCTGTCTGACATTAAGTAAAACAAAGTTCGATATATCACACTACTGCTTGGCGAAATAACTACCCTGCATTTTCAAGAGATGGACTTTAACATTGTCATGGTTTTGGTCTATTTGTATTTTGTGACTCTTGGTTCGAAGTCCTTTCTGTTCCGTTTTGCCTAGCTTCCATTTTTCTGTTTCCTTAGTTGTCATAGTTATTCATTGTTTAATTGAGTAGAGTCTCACCTGTTCCTCATTGCCACTGTGTATTTAAACCCTCAGTTGTCTTCTGTTCTTTGTCTTGTGTTGAAGTTTTGTCCTGGTGTTTCTGTGTGTTTATTAAATGTTATTTCATCGTTCGTCTGTGTCATGCATGCTTGTCTGGATTATCAAGTCAAGCCAGCATGTGACAACAATCTTCCCCAGCTTCAATACTGACATCCCCTATAAAACCGGTTTAGTTACTTCCTCACGTTTCATCTAGATTATTTCTCAATAGTGATTTTACTGTCAGTATGGCAATGTTAGTCTCACTCAACTTCTTAAAAGTTTTCGCCATCTTCCTAGGGCTTTTTTTTTTACCCCTTTTTTGAAAGTAATTTAAATACTTACAATGCCATTTTTTTAATATGATAATTGTATGTGGACACGTAAGACATAAGACGTACGTTTTAACAGTTTCTACTGTTTGGTAGAGATGCGCGGATGGGCTATTATTTCATCCGCAACCACATCACAAAACTCATCATCCGTCCGCCATCCATCCGCACCAACGTTTTTGACCAATTTTCTCACCCACCATCCGCTGATACAAGGCGCTGCTGATGACAGCCGCGAGACTAGAAACCGCCCGCCACCCGCCCGAATTTATTTCAAATATTTTTTTTCGTCATGTCATCCGCCCGATCCGCGGTTTATCCGCGGAGTCCGCGGCTATAACCGCCAACCGCGCATCTCTACTGTTTGGGCCCCTTAAATAGTCAGAGGCCCCCTTGGTTAATGTGTGCCTGTATCCACAATAACCAAATTTCACTGTCATACAAAAACATAATATATTCAAATGAAATAAGAAAACAAACTTACTTCTCTATTAAGAGCAGTAATACAATGAGGAGGAAATTAAGCATCTTAATTTGGATTCTCTGCTCCATTGCTTCACAAAGTTCCCTTTTAATTATATTTATCTAATGAGGTCATTGAAATGCATAGGCACAGCCTGCTTACTTCGCATAGAGGCGGGATGCAACTGTTTTCATCACAGGCGCTACATTGCCTGTGTTGTTTTATTAGATTTTGAGTGGCTCAAACAGTGTCATTACTTAGTGTCTGGAGCACAAGTGCCTTTCAAGTTTCTCCTATTTCTTTGTCTTTCTCTCTCTCCCTTTGCAAGTCTCTTCCTGTTTTCCTTGTTTTATGCATGGTTTTTAGAATATTCACTGTTCATAAAAGGAAAGAACTTTCACATAAAAGAGACAAGGTTTCACAGCTTGATTGTAATGCCTCATAAATGCATTATGTAGTATATTTAAAACCCCTTCCTTTCACTACTTTTTCAAGTGCAAGGACATTCTAAATGGTTTTCACACAGTATGGTTTGCAGCTATTTGTAGTACGTGTAGTATGTTCTGATTGCATTCAATCTAGTACACAACTTTTTCTATTCAAAGCCGGCAAGTGTAAAATGTAGTGGAGCAGGCAATAATGGATCTAAAAGTTACTCAATAATCACTTCTTGTTTATTTAGTAGTTGTATAAAAGCATTATCACACTCGCATTTATGTTGTTGTCTTGAATATTGACATTGTTTATATCTAGTCTGAAAGGTCTTAAGACATCAGGGGCCCTATTTTAACGTTCTAAGCGCACGGCACAAGTGCATTTAGGGCATGTCCGAATCCACTTTTGCTATACTTTAACAACGGGGAAAAAATGGTTGGCGAGCCCAGCGCATGGTCTAAAAGGGTTGTCCCTATTCTCTTAATGAGTAATGGGTGTGTTTTGGGCGTAACGTGCAATAAACCAATCAGAGTGTAATTTCCCAATCCTTTTAACAGCCAGATGTGCTTGCGGCATGGCAGATTGCTATTTACATGGCAGAATTTGCAAGCGGAAAGACTAAACGTGTCTCCAGAGAGCAAACGGATCTGCTCGTGCGCAAGGTTAAATCGTGCAAGCAGAACATCTACGGGACAAGCCTGATTCCACCATAGCTTTATGTAAACAATAATAATATTTTACATTGTAATCTTTTTATTTTTTATATTTGGCTAGTTCGTGTGCTGCTGCGTGTCCCTGTGTGTGTGTAATAAGCAGAGTGTACACATGTGCATATTACTAATGCGCCCTTTAAATTATGAAAAAATATATTTTGTTGCCTCAAAATAGCAACGCACCAACAATGCGCCTGAACACACCTCGTTTTCAGACCAGACAAATGGGCGCAAATGCATTTGCTATTTAAACAACTTGACGCAGGATGTGAAAATGCTAAATGCGTCGGGTTGAAACTAGCAAAAAATCACTTGCGTTGTGCCTGGCGCTGCATTGTGTTGAGTGTATTATAGGGACCCAGGAGTGCCAGGTCTGGATTTTTACAATATAGGTATGTGTGTGCATTTGTAATGAATGTATGCTGAAATGTGTTTCAAGGGCAACAAAGTTTCAAATACAAATGCTCAAACATATATAATCCAAATAACAGAGGAAAAATAGGGAGAGCAAGCTGAGCCAGAGGCCGAAATGAGCAGAATGAAAACAAGAGAGAGAGTGTGTGTACTACTCATGAGACGGTGGAAAGAAGTTAGATGAGAGAAAAAAGCAGCAAGGACTAGGTTTATCAATTTCTGAATCCTGTTCCATTAAGAATTAATAGCTAGGTGCAGTTTCAACTCAAGACAGCATTGTGTTGTTCTTAGCATTTGCACTCTTTTTTCATTGGTGGGCTTGCTGACGTCAGCTCACCCTTCCAAAACACACTGAATTATTCAGTTGCTTGTGGCCTATCGCTCCATCATCAGCAACATATGTTTCATGCATAAGCATCACTATCGACACTCAAAGTGGGAATTTTGCCCGAATATTACACGTCTTTACTCCAGCATCACTAAAATGTTTGCATGACATCTCTGTAAATGACTGACTATACAAGAGGAGTCATGTCCTTTTATTTTCAGAAAAGAAAATACTCTGAAAACATTGAATTCATTAATCATTCTTTTAGGGTGGGAAGCCTGACAGAAACTGCTAGGAGTTACTTTTGTTTTCAGTTGAGACAGATAAGCTGGGTGAGCCATTTTTACCTACAATGCTTGACAAAAGAAATGTACCATCAAACCAAATGAAACATATTAATGAAATGAAATTTTCACACAGTGGAACAAGAAGCGTTGAAGAAAGTTGGAGGGGGAATTCAAAAAGAAAGGCGCTTAAACTCTAATAAGGTTACGGTTGAATCGGCGGCTGTGCTGCTGATAAAGGGAATTCTGACGGTGTCAGACACGTCCTCAGTCCCCGGTTCATCAGGAGTAGGAGAACCACGATTACGGCTTCCTCCTAAAACTTGCTGATAGGATTAACAGCATTAACCCAAATTTCCTTTGACACTGGTTAGCACTTCTGCAGCTAGTGAGATCACTGTTCATCTTTCTCCAGTACACTGACCTTGCACACTTAGGGGAGTTTGGTGTATCTTAGCCATGGATCTTTGACTGAGACTCCAGCAGATCTGCTTGGTATCTTGACATCATGACTGAACGTCTTTTTCAGGGGGATTTTCTTGTTCCCCAGAGTGGCACCAATCTGGGTATCATCCGGGTATTGTTGGCCTACTGTGTAATGAAGACTGAGTATTCCAACATTATACTAATTTGACAAGCAACTTTTTCCCTATGTAGGCAAGGCAAGGAAAGTTTATTTATATAGCACATTTCATACACAATGGTAATTCAAAGTGCTTTACATAGAAGAAATTAAAATAATCAAAAGAAATCAGAATAATTAAAACAGTTTAGAATAAACAGTATAGTATAGCAGAGAAGTGTGCATATTCGGATACAAGGAATGTGTTATATGCAAGCTTTTCATAATGTTGTTTTATTATGAATGTGTTGGGCTGGCCTGTGTGGATCTGATATGATTCAGTCTCAAGCATTGCTTTACCCCACACCTTGCCCTCTGGGACAGAGAGGAAGATACAAAGCAGAGATGGATCCCTCAGCAAATACATGCTTAGTGATCACAGTCTAGCCACAGAAGACTGACAGACAAACATGGCATCCAGAGAAAAAATGACTCTTTGCTTATTGTGACACTGGTGATGTCAAGACAGAGGGAGACTTTCCCTTTCACTACTATAATTTGAAAAATAAACTCATTCCACATTCAGCCGAACAAATATTTTAATATTTTTAAATGAATTTTATTTTGTTTATTTTCATTATGTTTTAATGATTCTTATTATAATTAACACCTACATTTTCATTTTTTTTTCTGTCACTGTTATTATTATGTGTATTGATACATGATAATATTGCAAGTAAATAACAATAATGCCAATAAATTAGTTTGAAATGTAAAATTAAGCAAGAATATGAAACTCTTCTTTTTGGTTTATTTCCAGATGGGCAAATGGGAGAACCAGAGTTTGACCTTGAAATACCCGGTGTGGCCTCGCTTCAACTCGTTTGGCGATGCAGAGACAGACGACAATCACCTGACCATTGTAACACTAGAGGAGAAGCCCTTTGTCATCGTGGAGAATGTGGAGCGCCTAACGGGCACCTGCATGAGAAACTCTGTGCCCTGTCGTAAACACATCAAAGAGTGAGGCTTGTTTTTCTTAACCTCCCCTCATGCTCACCTTTCCCATCACTCACGTCACCTCAAAAAATCACTCTCAAACTGTTGGACGTTTGACGTTTTGGCCTTAGAGAGGTGCAAAGAGGCATGTAAGCTAGCTTGTTTGATATATGTTGAGTGTTGTTGACTGCATGACTACATATCAATCAAGACACTCACCTTTATTTCTATAGTGCTTTTTACAATACAGACTGTTTCAAAGCAGCTTTACAGTGAAAACAGGAAAATAATGCAACAAAGTTTGTTTCGTCTGGACAGCAGATCTAGAAGAAAATAGTGTCATAGTCCAGCTTAAGTAAGTTCAGTAATGGTTCGTTTTTTTTTTTGCAAAAAAGTTATTAATTTAGTTAATTTATATATATATAGCCGCTCTGGTGAAAACAGTGGTGTCATCGTCCAGCTCAGTTCAGTTCTCATACAATGGTGTCAATGCAGGCAGATCAATAATATTGTTGAATATTAAGTATCTCTTAATATCTCTTACTTAATATTAAGTAAGCAAGCCAAAATCCAAAGGCGACTGTGGCAAGGAACCAAAACTCCATCAGGAGACAGAATGGAGAAAAAAACAGGCTCAGTCGAGGGGCCAGTTCTCCTCTGGCCAATGAACCAACAGTGTACAGTATGTTAATGATTCAGGCAGAATTACAGGTCTGGAGTCGGAACATTGGATCGTAACATTCAGATCCATCTGGTTGAAGATCAGAGTCATTACGTCGGTATGGAGACAGGTTTGTTGAGGATCAGTGCTGATGGCTGTCGTGTCGATGAGGCATTCACAGGGGAGAGTAGTTGGCACAATCTCTGCTGACACTTGCAGGGATGCGTTGTGGTCATGTCTAGTCGCAGATCCACCATCTTATCTGGATACAGAGAGTAATACAGAGAGACTAATATTAGCATATATGCCATTTTTCTTATGATGTAACGAGTACACCGGGTGTAAGTGTGGTAGAGTGTTACTGTCCACATGTAGTTGGAAGAAACATTTGATTTTTACAAGTATAAACTGAGTCTTAGGTGCTTATTGTCAGAGAGACATGAAGGTGTTTTGAAAAAAAAAAGTATACTACTGCTTAAAAAGTTTGGGGTCGGTAAGATTTTTCAAATATCTTGAAAGTCTCTTGTGTTCATTTACATTTTTATGTGCATTTAATTATTTAAAAATGTATTATTATTATTATTATTTTGTGCTAGTAATTATTTTTGGTGGAAACCGTGATACTTTTTTTTCAAAAGTTCAAAATAACTTTTATTTAATTTTTTTTTTTAACATTACAGATGTATTTACTGTCACTTTTGATCAAATTAATGCATCCTTGATGAATAAAAAAGTATTTATTTAATTTTAAAAAAAAGTACTACTGACCCCAAACTTTTGAAAGGTAGTGTACACTTTTGAGCATATATACAAGTATTTAAAAGTTCAGTCATAAAAGTTCTTGTGATCTGTGAGCCATGATTTATGGAGACTGTGAGAACTGCCCATGTCCCTTAAAGAAATACACAGGAGCTTTTATTGGATTTCATACACTGCTAAATAGGGCGAAGAATATATGATCTCAAAGGATCACTATAGCCTGCTCTGTATGCATGCAGATTAGTCTCATCAAAGAACTGAGCACACACACAAACACTCGAGAGAATACATGGATTCCACACATGTCCACTTGCAAGCAGGCCAACGCTCTCTGTTGTTTTCCTCCAATGGCACAATTCCCACTCAAGCATCCATTGTGCCCGTTTGGAGGAAGAGGAGGCAGGAATTACTGAGGCATGCAAAGACACTGGCAGGATAGACCTGCCTCTCTCTCTCTCTCTCTCTCTCTCTCTCTCTCTCCCTCAGCCTTACTTTATTGGTTCCTCATCTGTTTGGTTTTATCAGCAAAATTACTCAGCCAACTTAACTACTTAGCCATAATCACAGTAAACAGAACTAGAACTTGTTAACTTTAGTGCATCAGAAAACCCAACGGGAACTTCTGCCCTGATTCAACCTAACGTAAACAAGATCAGAGAGTTGTTATTATCTTCTGTTTTATGATTAATTTCTGTGTGGTTTGACAAACAGCCTTTAAATTACATTCCCAAAAGCTAAAAGTTTTATGGTAAAAGCTATAGAAAATTCCCCAGTTATTTGAAAGCTCATCTGTCAGTGATGTGTACAGTTTTAATTTGCATAAGTAATTTCAAAGGTATAGTTCACCCAAATGCTCGAAAGGAAATTAATAATTTTCTTCAGCATAGATGCATTAAATTGATCAAAAGTCACAGTAAAGGTGAACCTTGTTTCAAAAACATATTTTAAATAAATACCACTCATTTGTAATTCAAAGAATCATTAAAAAAAAATCCACAAAAATATAAAGCTACATAATGTTTTCAACATTGATAATAATAAATGTTTCTTGAGGCAGCAAATTAGAATGGTTTCTGAAGGGTCATGTGAAACTGAAGACTAAAGTAATGATGCTGAATATTCAGCTTTGCCATCACAGGAATTACAATTACAAATGTACAATTACATTTTAAAAATATAACAATAGAAAACGTTATTTTAAATTGTACAAATATTTCACCAAATTATTGTTTTTACTGTATTTTTTATAAAATAAATGCAGCCTTGGTGAGCAGCCTTCTTCCAAAAACAAATTGTACAGACTTCAAACTTGTCATTATTTACAAAGCCTCATGTCTTCTCCAAACCTGTATGACTGTAAGGAAGTCCACTGAAAGAGAGTAAGCACTCATGTGGAGTTTAACAAACATGAACAATAAACAAAGACCTGACTTAAAACATGAAACAAACTTGACACAAAACAACGTGACATATCCGCCCCCTCAAAAAAGGGCAGCACCCGACGCCCTAACGAACCACCCAACAAAATAAACACAAAACAACATATAGTGCAGAAGGGTGGAGGCTGTCTAGGGGGAGGGATGGAGGGCCAGGATCGTGAAGAGAAAGAGCGCCTGGATTGTGGTCTAGACTGTGCAGCGGTGGCAGACTTGGATCATGGAGCAGAGGCGGCCCTGAGCCGTTGGGCAGAGGAGGGACTGGACTGTGGAGCAGTGGTGGACCTGGGCTGTTGGGCAGAGGACGGACTGGACCGTGGAGCAGAGGGTCGGGGTGCACTTGCGGCCCTGGAGCGTAGAGCAGTAGACCGTGGAGCAGTAGACCGTGGAGTGTTAGCAGACCTGGACCGTGGAGCAGAGGGTCGTGGAGCATCGGCGGGCCTGGAACTACCTCCGTAGCATGAGGCACAGTGAGTTCATGGGTGGCCTCTGTGGCCATAGCACTTAACAGAAGGGCATGGTCAATGTATTCTGCAATGGACCAGTCTATCTTTCCCCCAGGAAGCCCCGAACAAATCACATATTCTTCAATGGGTTGATTCGCCTGGCGCAAATGTAGCAAAGTAACTGCTAGGTTCATTTTAGAGGTCTAGCGGTCTGTAAGAAAGTTCACTGAAAGTAAGTTGCAGTAAGAACCCATGTGCTCATGAACCCATTTGTTATGTTAATTTAAAGGAGAACTCCGGGCAATTTTTAAGTTAATCTTGATCGTTATACCTTTGTGAGTACGGTCTATAGAAAAAAAAACGAACCAGATTAGTGCTTGGAACACTGAGCTGCTACAGCTAATGCCCAGAGCTCCAACTCAGCTAAAACGGCAGTTATGGGGGCATATACATAAAGAGTGTCTTAGTGCCTCTTAACAGACACAAAATGCAATTAAAATGTCTGTCCAACATGAACAGGGCCCTTACATGTGAACAAAATACGTTTAGCAACTTAGCCATTGTTTAAATTCACCTAACTAGTGTTTAGACGGCTAGCTGTAGTCTCGCGCTGAAGTCCCGTGGGAACTCAGTTGTAGCCGGAAAAAGGTACATAGAAAGGTAGAAGAAATTGTTCGCGTTTGTGCCGTTCCGAATTGAGGCAACAGAATGCGAAAATACAAGAACTTACAATTTCATCGTCTTCCTTTCCATGACCTCGAGATTCTGTAGTTGTACTTCAACTTGATGTGCAAACTCCCATACTAGTACTATGCGCTAAAGTTTACCGCATATGCAGCGAACACTTTGACAAGGATGACTACACAGACACAACACAGCGGGGCTGGTTGAAGAAAAAAGCCAATAAGTGGACGAAGACGGGTGCAACCACTGTGGAGGTAATGTAAACTTTATTTATCCTTCCATTTGGGCACACACGGCTTGAGGAGAGATATTTACCTTTTTCCGGCTACAACCGAGTTCCCACGGGACTTCAGCGCGAGACTACAGCTAGCCATCTAAAACACTATTTAGGTGAATTTAAACAATGGCCAAGTTACTAAATGCACCTTGTACACATGCAAGGGCCATGTTCATGTTGGACAGACATTTTAATTGCATTTTGTGTCTGTTAAGAGGCACAAAGACACTCTTTATGTATATGCCGTTTTAGCTGAGTTGGAGCTCTGGGCATTAGCTGTAACAGCTCCGTGTTGCAATCACCAATCCGGTTCGTTTTTTTTTTCTATAGACAGTACTGACATAGGTATAATGATCAAGATTAACTTAAAAATTCTCCTTTCTCCTTTAACATAACAAATAAAGGTCATAAACAAAGACCTGACTTGAAACGAACATGAAATAAACAAACTCACCAACAGAGATTACAGTGAACAAAGGTACAGTAGACAAAGGAACAATGAAACATGAGGGCTATATATATACACAAAGACTAATGAGCAATTAGAAACACCTGTAAAAAGAGACCATAAACCAATCACAAAACAGAACAAAAAAAAAACATGACACATTCACAAGGGGGGCACATGGCAGGATAACATGAGGAGCAAGGGAAGCACATGACTGTGACTAAACTTTAAAATAAACTACATGAAACGCATAAACATGAAACAAAACCCAAAACAATGACAACTTATATTTTTGCATTCTTTTTAAACCTTGAAAGCTCCCAGTACCCATTTATTGTAATTGCAAGTATGACCTCAAAAAATAAGAAATAATAAAATTTCATGAAAGAAGAAAGCCAATTTTTATCTTCATGAGTGAACTAATCCTTTAACCTCAGAATAATTAATTATATTAATGTGAAGGTTTTTTTTTTTTGGCCCAGTCTGACAGATAGACAGTCTAACACTTATTAACATAGATAAATCTGATGATGTGGTATCCTCAGCTGTCATTTTCACCCTCTACTTCAGCTGCCACTGAAGTCTGTAGATGCAGAAACTGATGCAGTGCCAGCTTGACAAGCCACAGACACAAATGAAACATCCTTCAGTGACCAGGACACACACACAAATGCAAACAATTCAAGATCACTCTGCGCCATTGAGATATTTGTGCTTTCAAAGCAAATGTCAAGAATTCAGATATCTTAAACCTGTTGTCAACTCACAGTCTAACCTCCATCTTTTAGCTCCATCTTTTATCTGCCTAGATTTACACATTCTGTTGTCTTGGCAAGTGACCACATTAGCATGCCATATTTCTCTAAAAGAAGAAACAAACATGGCGGACAGTGTGTCTTCATAAGAATGTAATTGGTGTTGTAAATGAAGCGAGGAAGTGTTCTGGTAACATAAGGGATCCCTTCTTATTGCCGCTGGGGTAATCGAAATGTGAAGAAGACTGTAATAATATGGATTCTGCCATGTGAGAGTTTGAATAGAGGCTCTGCAGGAGCCGGGGGAATTCATCATGTGCATCATAGCCAGCACAGAGGGGAAAAGATTGATTTTAAACTGGATTTTGCCTAGGCAGTCGAATGTGTGTCTTTCTCATTGTGGAGACAGGAAAGTTTGTTAAATTCTGCAGTCAGAAGGCATCAGGCCACTTCCTGCTGCCAAAAACACTCCTCTGCTTTTATGTGATCAGTGCTAGGCTGGCTTTACAATAAGCTTCCCACCAAAACACAATAGCAGGGAACACACATTTTATTGCTCAGCTTTTACGTTTTTGGTAGACTGCATTGTCTCTGTATTGTAAACTAATTTATTTTGTTCAGATATTAGTTGTAGAACAGCTAGGACAATCAGTGAGCACTGTAATTGATTAAAAATGTATTCTATTCTATTCTATTCCTTAGTATCTTTTCCCCCAGGCTTATACAATACACATGCACTTTCTCTGGCCATACATGGCTGGAAGCATTTATAAATTTTGCATTATTTTGAAGTAACTGATATTTATAGCTGTTGCAATCAAATTACATCGGGGGGACACATATGGCGATAGTTCACAGTAAGAAGAAGGAATTGGTGCACATGGGAGCAATCCCATGGGAGACAAAGTATATTCATAAGTGGGGGTTTTTTTCTTAGTGTTGATCTTTTTAAAGAACATAGAAATCTGAGTCTTAATTAGTTTCAGTCTAAAAGTTAAATGAGGCTCCCAGGTGGCTTTGCTAGTTTAAGTGTTCTCTGTATGAACTCCAAAGTGGTGATGCTCCACTCTCTCAGATGGGGGCTTGATTACTAATGCAGCTCTGTCATGTCTGCAACCCTGTCATTTTTTTTAAACCAAAGTAAAAAAGAAAGAAAAAAATTCTACAAGCTTAGCTGCTTTGTACATCTGCCTGATAAATGTATATAGTGCTATATTTACTTGAGTCTCTCATAATTATGTCCAAAACATTCCTCCCCCAGAGAGGATGTTGTGCAGACTTGTGGTTGAGCATCTGAGCTGTTAACCAAAATATTGTAAGTTTAAACACAAGAAGAGACAGTCCATTAACCACTGCCATTGTGCCCTTGAGCAAAGCATTTAACCTCAGGCTACTCCAAGAGGACTGTCCCTGTAATAAGTGTACTGTAAATTATCTTGGACAAAAGCAAAAGTTTCACGTGTCCCTGACTCATGTGTAAAGATCTCTGTGATTAAAAAATGTGCACAACTCTTCCTCACTACTTGTCAACATGACCATGTTAAAAACATCTGATCAAGTGACAGTGTTAAATACAGGTGTAAATGGAGGACTAGGAGCGCCACCTATAAATGTGAATTATATGCATAAATTAATAATACATGTATTAATAAATAAATGTTTATCGGATTCTTGTTAAAAATGTTAAATGTAACGATAAAGAATAAATTAAAGTCATTGCATTTTTTTAATCCTTGTGCCATTTGGCATGATTGAAGTGATTTATATATTTACATTTTTATTTAATAAAAGTTTACAATTGAATTATAATTAAATAAATTGATCAATTTTAATGTTATAAGCCTTCGTTTTAACACTCATAGTCCCTACCAGGTATACAATTCAATGTGTCTGGCTAACCATTTGTGATTGGATTACACCAGATAGATTTTAATATGAGGTTGTAAACAGGATGTTTGTTTGGGTGAGGTAATATTCTTCAACTAAGAAATGAATAAGGGGGTGAATGAGAATATGAACACTAGACATAAGCTGTAGTAATGCAGGTCCTACTCCAGTCAACGCCTCCTGACTGTGTCTAAGAGCAGGACTTTCTCCCCCAGTCCAAATGAAATAAAAATCTTGACTGCCTTTAAATAGAATTGTCTTCCTCCTCGCTCAGGAAAACAGGAATCCCTGTGCAATTAAATCGGCACAGAATGACGGTGGTCTTTACGAGGCATCAGAAATCTCCAGCCAACTGCAATTTTCACCAGAGGTTTGGCACTCCCTTGATGGCTCCCAGAGTGGCTCTCATGGGAAAGCCCTACTATTTATTGTAATTAAGAAAAATCTCCACTGCCGGCAGCAAAAGGCTCTATCGTTCATGCTTCAGCAGACTATACCTACTGTACTTTAATCCCAGCTAGAGCCTGATCTGCACAAGCAGACAGCTGTCCAAAATATGCTTTAGACACAATGCAGCTAAATACGATTGTGACTCCTCTTCTGAGTGCTTAATCCTGTTTTGTTTACACAGAGATTGGTTATACATGCAGTGAAAATCATGTGAAGCTCACATATCCAATATACTGTTATGCCGGGGACACACTTAACGACTAGCTGAAACATTCTAAGACTGAACTGAACACACTTACAGACTGTTTCCAATGACTGGAGCAGATTTTAAACACCGACTGAACGCAACTGTCTCTGACTCGACGCGTTTGGGCATGATCAGTCGTAAGTATCAAATTACATTCATAATCAACCATAGTGTCCCCGGCTTAACTATACTATACTAAAAGGGCTACAAAGATAACAACTATCATTTCGCTCCTAACTTCATGTTTTTGGTGAGAGAAAAATGTTTTTACTTTTTTTGTGTGATTTATAAACATGAAGTAGCAATGACATAGTGTGTGATGAAGGTAGTCATGGAATCAGAGACTTGAAATTCTAATCACTCTGAGTACAACATTTTTTCTGTTCACACTGACTTTTGATCTGAATTTACTCTCCAAAAACTCAGGGTTGTAACAAAATGAATGGGGCAACCCATAAATTATGTTCCAGAGAGAGCATGTTTATTTAAAACAAAAGGCACTTCTGTAAATGACAGTTTAGTAATAAGTGTTTGTAGTTGTTAACATTTCTTTCGTTAAACATATCTGACTAAAAATGGATTAAACTCTTATCTACACTGCATTTCGCAAGTTTGGGGTCGGTAAAACGTTTTTTAAAAAAAAAAATTTTTTATAAAGAAGTCACTTTTGTACGGAGCCCCCCTAGTCCCACTTTGTAAAAAAAAATATTATTATTATCTCGTGGCCTCAAGATATTAACTCCTGGCCTCAAGATACTAACTCCTGGCCTCAAGATAGTAACTCGTGGCCTCAAGATACTAACTCGTGGCCTCAAGATAAAGCTGCCACCTGCTTAAGGCACTTGGTAGGCTAATAGCTATGGATTGAGAGCATTTGATATAGTTGTATTTTAATTTAGGGATGCGTTACCAGGATATACTGAACACACTTGCTTTGCAAGGGATTCAGTAAAAGGCAGTGAAAGGAACACTCCACCGTTTTTTGAAATTGAGGTTATTCACTGTCTCACCTACATTCAGATAGTATTTAGATTTAGTTGCGTCGCACAGTAAAGAACTTATCTGAAGCAGCAGAAAGGAGCAGCAACTGGCTGTGGTTGAGACGGAAAGATTCTAGCTGGCTGTGTACAGGCCGCCATGCTACGGTTTCATAGAATTCTTGAAAACTTGAAGAGTCTGTTGGTTTATTTGTATAGGTTGTATAGTATTTACAGTCATTACGTTCCTGTGTATATTGCCTGAATGATGGGTGGTTGGGCAGATATTGTGTTTTGCGGTAGGTGGTATGCCATACGGAACCATTGCCACTGAAACTGCATATTAACGCACCAGTGTGGCTCGACAGCCTTAGTCAAACGGGTTGGCACGTATGGTTGGGTTGCGGAGAGATTGTGAGATTGTGGTTAGGTCTCAGCAGCAGGAGGGATGTAGAGGTCAGTAAGCTGGGCTGAGTTGAGTGGGGGACGGAGGGGGGTGACTCTGGGACGCCAGAGTCACTGTCGAGCCCTCTTGAGGTGTCGTGGGCTAGTCGACGAAACACTGAGGATGGAAGGTACCCACTTGAAGACCCTAGAGATGTCCCCTACTCAGGTCAATCCAGACGGTTGTCATGGGGGGACCGCACTGTGGTTGCAGCCGTTGTGTGTGCTGACGCGTGTTAACACTAGACAGAAGGAGATTTACATCACCATATGGAAAGAAGCGTAAATGGATGGAGAGGCATAGGTTACTGTAAAGCTATGTCTTAGTTGGTGTTTATCTTGGCGAAAGCCGAGTACAGATCAGCATGAAGTTTTAACATCTACTCTCGTGTAATGGAAATCATAGGTGGGCAAATGCATTTTTGTCGAAGTGCATGCATCATCGTAGTCTGGCAGCGGCGCCGAAGTAGCAGGCGAAGCACTGATACTTGGGCGCAGAGATATCACGCAACACCTGAAATAAAGCTTGCTACAAAGAACCGGCAAAAGTAATGATTA
This sequence comes from Siphateles boraxobius, assembly GCF_051911475.1. Taxonomy (NCBI): domain Eukaryota; kingdom Metazoa; phylum Chordata; class Actinopteri; order Cypriniformes; family Leuciscidae; genus Siphateles; species Siphateles boraxobius. The sequence goes on from NW_027509193.1 coordinate 15,233,078, forward strand.
TGCATGAAACATTTTAATTGTTTATTAATAAATTAGTGTTTTCTATGTTAGTGACTGCAAAGATACTATTGACGATGCAGACTCGCCATCTTCGCAGTAGCTAGTGAACGCGTCTAAAGAGAAATGCACACTTCATATGAATTAGCCGACATAAGCAGAGAGAAGCCAATTTCTTTTTGTTTTTAATTGTTTCGTTTGAAAGTAGACATTTCGAGCTTTCTATAGATATACTTTTCAGGTCTGAGTTTTGGTTAATTTATGAGACGCGCTCCAGTTCACGCGCCGGCGCCTCCAGTGTCCTGATTATATTGTCTACTATATACATTTGCATCTTATTAATTAATCCAGGCAAATTTGTTGATGAAACATTGCTTAAAATGAAGATACAATTTATACAAAACAAAATTTTCAAGCAAAAATAATATTCGAAGATTGCTGAGAATTATTTGATTATTATTCGAAAACCGCAAATTAAAATACAACTTTATCAAATGCTCTCTATCCATAGCTATTATCCTACCAAGAAGTGCCTTAAGCGGGTGGCAGCTTTAGCGTGCACTTTCTGCTTTGGGGAGAAAAGCTGCTCCATTGTGCATTCTCCTTTTATATACACTTGTCTTGAGGCTACGAGTTACTATCTTGAGGCCACAAGTTACTATCTTGAGGCCACGAGTTAGTATATCTTGAGGCCACGAGTTAGTATCTTGAGGCCACGAGTTAGTATCTTGAGGCCACCAGTTACTATCTTGAGGCCACCAGTTACTATCTTGAGGACACGAGTTACTATCTTGAGGCAACGAGATAGTTATAATTATTTTTTTTTGACAAAGTGGGACTAGGCGGGCTCCGTATTTTTGCTCACCAAGGCTGCATTTATTTGATACATTAAAAACAGTAATACTATTACAATTTAAAGTAACCATTTTCTATTATATTCTACTATAATGTAATTTATTCATGTGATGGCAAAGCTGAATTTTCAGCATTATTATTTCAGTCTTCATTGTCACATGATTCTTCTAAAATAATAATAATATGATGATTTTATGCTCAAGAAACTTATTATTATTATCAATGTTAAAACAGTTGTGCTGCTTTTTTTGTGTGCAATTTCAAGAGTGACTGCTGTATTTTTTTAATGCACAAAACTCTGCATTTCTTACTGCTTTGAATGTTCATTGCAACACATGCCATATATCTCCCCCTACATTAATTAATCTAGAAACTGCATCAGTCAGTTAAGTGTGAAATGTTCCTGACATCATGATTCAGATATTTTGCTTTAAGTTGAGCTTTGATTAATATGCTCTATTCATCAGCAACACCACCGAGGGAGGAGGAACATACATCAAAAAGTGCTGCAAAGGCTTCTGCATCGACATACTCAAGAAAATTGCTCGGAATGTGAAGTTCACCTATGACCTTTATCTAGTGACCAACGGGAAGCACGGCAAGAAGATCAACAATGTGTGGAACGGCATGGTGGGAGAGGTGAGAAGATTTAAATAGCCAAATCTGCTTTTCCATTTACAGTACTAAACAAAGGTTAGACTGAATAAAATTTTGTTCACAGAAGCGGAGTGAGCTTCTCTCTCTTTCTCTACACTGGAAGTAATCACTCAAAGCCTGAAAGCAATCAAATGTGAAATTGGGGAAAAGAGCTACTGTAGATATTTGTTCAATTTTGATCCAGAGGAGTGAAATGCTGTTGAAACTCAAAGTTTCATTTGGTTGCAAAAATAAATTGAAATATCCCAGGTGTTCTGTATACAAATTTAGCAGATTTTGTCTGAACCTTTTTGTTGTCTTGTCTTCTGCCACAGGTGTTGACCAAAAAAGCAGTCATGGCCGTGGGCTCCCTGACAATCAATGAGGAGCGCTCAGAGGTCATCGATTTCTCCGTCCCCTTCGTGGAAACGGGGATTAGTGTGATGGTATCCCGTAGCAACGGAACTGTCTCTCCATCAGCGTTTTTAGGTAACTATCTGCAGGGCACAGCGGCCGTTTTCCTGATGATCGTGAGAGGCGCATCTTATTTCCACCTGTCAAAATATTGAGGTCTTCTCACCAATCAAAGCACAGATCTAACAGGCCAATAGAGTCTCCCACAGATCTGCTGAAGTGGACCGCTTTTAGATTTATAGCACCCCGAGTGCTTCTTTATGCTTGATGGCACTAGATCAGCAAGCCATTATTTAATTAGCATAAGGCCAATAATTATAGGGTCAGAGAAACCTCCCCAATGGAAACTTGCCAGTTTCCCATTTACTTCCCATGGTAAAGCTCTTTAATCTCTTCAGCTTGTCTATAGTCACATACCATGCAGAATGCCTGCATGATAGTCGCTGACTGTGTTGTTTTTTCCCCTGATCTACCTGTCTCTTGCTCCTCCTTCTCCTACCTCGCTGCAGAGCCCTTCAGTGCGTCTGTGTGGGTGATGATGTTTGTGATGCTGCTGCTGGTGACGGCAATGGCTGTCTTCATGTTTGAGTACATCAGCCCCCTGGGCTTCAACAGGAACCTCGCTCAGGGCAAAGGTACGTAACTAGAACCCTCAGCTACTCCCTCCCCCTGCGGTTCCCCTGCAATACAGTTGGTCTTTCAGTTTCAGGCACACTCTTAAACCCTTGCCCTGCTCTGATAGAGCCTGTCTCAAAATCTGTACCACAATCCCTCGGTTCTTTTGCAAAATATGAAGGCTTAATTTATTCTTAATTTCACTGTTTTCAGTGCTGAGTGGTTTCAGGCTCTGAGTTAGTTCAAGAAGGTTCAATTCATTTTCATTTGATTCAAGTAGATCAGATTTAATTCATGTAGTCTCATTTGGAGTGCTTTTGTTATGTGGCATTAAAAAGCATTTCTTCTCTTGTTAGATGACTCATTTAAAGCTTAGATTGTTCCGTTTTCAAAAGGGAAACGCGTCACAGAAATCTAAAGATAAATCAGCTGTCTAGTTCTACACCCACCTTACAAACAAACCGTTTCCAGCTTCACTTCTGTGTATTTACACCAATGTTCCACTGTTAACTCTTGCATGCAGTTTTGCTTATATAAAAACAATGAACTATTCAAGAATATAATGATTAACAGCTGAGCAGTAGGGTGCTGTATGTTGTCATTAATATGTGTAAGAACTCTAATGACCATGCAGAGGGGAAAATATATTATTTCCAAAATTAAAGCACTGAAAAAGGCACATTGCAACACATTTGTCACAAATGAAGGATGCTAATGAAAACATGTCTTCTGCAGACCCCCACGGACCGTCTTTCACCATGGGGAAAGCAGTGTGGCTGTTGTGGGGCCTTGTATTTAACAACTCTGTGCCGGTGCAAAACCCCAAAGGCACCACCAGTAAATTCATAGTGTCTGTCTGGGCCTTCTTTGCTGTCATCTTCCTGGCCAGTTACACTGCTAACCTGGCTGCCTTCATGATCCAGGAGGAATTTGTGGACCAAGTGACAGGTCTAAGCGACAACAAGGTAAAACGATTTATATATCCATACCACCATTCAAAGTTTGGAGTCAGTAAGATTTTTTTTTAAAGAAATGAAAACTTAATATATCAAAAGTAACAGTAAAACCTTTTGCAAAAGATTTCTATTTCAAATAAATGCTGTTGTTTCTACTATAGAAAATGTATCACGGTTTCCACAAAAAAATATTAAGCAGCACAACTGTTTTCAACATTGATAATTATAATAAATGTTGATAATTGATCATAATAATACATTTCACAATATTCAACTAATTTCTGAAGGATCACGTGACATGAAGACTGGGGTAATAATGCTGAAAATTCAGATTTGACATTACAGGAATAAATTACATTTTAAAATATAATGAAATAGAAAACAGTTATTTAGCATTGAGCATAAGAGACAATAACAAAAAAAATATTACAGACACCAAACCAAAATATATATAAATATGTATCATTGTTATTATATATATATATATATATATATATATATATATATATATATATATATATATATATATATATATATATATATACTGAACAAAATTATAAATGCAACACTTTTGTTTTTGCCCCCATTTTTCATGAAATGAACTCAAAGATCTAAAACTTTTTCTATGTACACAAAAGGCCTATTTCTCTCAAATTGTTCACAAATCTGTCTAAATCTGTGTTAGTGAGCACTTCTCCTTTGCCAAGATAATCCATCCACCTCACAGGTTTGGCATATCAGGATGCTGATTAGACATCATAATTATTGCACAGGTGTGCCTTGAGCTGGCCACAATAAAAGGCTACTCTAAAATGTGCAGTTTTATCACACAGCACAATGCTACAGATGTCGCAAGTTTTGAGGGAGCGTGCATTTGGGATGCTGACTGCAGGAATGTCCACCAGAGCTGTTGCCCATGAATTGAATGGTCATTTCTCTACCATAAGCCGTCTCCAAAGGTGTTTCAGAGAATTTGGATTTACATCTAACCGGCCTCACAACCGCAGACCATGTGTAACCACACCAGCTCAGGACCTCCACATACAGCATCTTCACCTCCATGATCGTCTGAGACCAGCCACCCGGACAGTTGCTGCAACAATCGGTTTGCAAAACCAAAGAATTTCTGCATAAATAGTCAGAAACCATCTCTGCATGCTCGTCGTCCTCATCGGGGTTTCGACCTGACTGCAGTTCATCGTCGTAACCGACTTGAGTGGGCAAATGCTCACATTCAATGGCGTCTGGCACTTTGGAGAGGTGTTCTCTTCACGGATAAATCCCGGTTTTCACTGTACAGGGCGGATGGCAGACAGATGGTATGGCGTTGTGTGGGTGAGCGGTTTGCTGATGTCAACGTTGTGGATCGAGTGGCCCATGGTGGCGGTGGGGTTATGGTATGGGCAGGGGTATGTTATTGACAACGAACACAGGTGCATTTTATTGATGGCAGTTTGAATACACAGAAATACAGTGACGAGATCCTGAGGCCCATTGTTGTGCCATTCATCACCTCATGTTGCAGCATGATAATGCACGGCCCCATGTTGCAAGTATCTGTACACAATTCCTGGAAGCTGAAAACATCCCAGTTCTTGCATGACCAGCATACACACCGGACATGTCACCCATTGAGCATGTTTGGTATGCTCTGGATTGACATATACTACAGTGTGTTCCAGGTCCTGCCAATACCCCACAACTTTGCACAGCCATTGAAGAGGAGTGGACCAACATTCCACAGGCCACAATCAACAACCTGATCAACTCTATGCGAAGGAGATGTGTTGCACTGCGTGAGGCAAATGGTGGTCACACCAGAAACTGACTGGTTTTCGGACCAGTTTATATTTTACTTGCAGTAATATTATTCACGTTCTTAATGCCTTTTAAGTCATGTAAGGATATTCATTTGATAGGTCTTGTGTCAAGTGCGTGTGTCTCCCAAAGATCTAATGAAAGCTATACCACTGACCACTGACTGGGAGTACAGTCAGTGGTTTCGATCCTGTAATAGTCCAACAAAGTACTTTGACCTTTGGTAAGACATTGCAGTCTCTGCTGGGTATTTACTGCAGTCTAGAGTGTTTACTTTGCAGACTTGAAGTTATATTGTTATATTCATAAGGCTTGTATCCAAGACTAACGAGTGTCTCTCCTTTACATGAAACCAAAGACTTAAGAACTGATTACTATCAGAGCAGAGAATGCACAGGAATCTTTCATAATGCTGCTGTGAGTGTTGAATTACAATGAGGTTGAGCATTCTTTAAAATAATTAGTTTTTAAAAGGACACTGTAATGGTCACCAGCTGGAGTGCCCTTGAGAGCCAACAGAGGGCACTCCACATCAGACTATTGTCATTCCATCACAAACTACATTTCCCATAACTCACTGCCTGGACTATTCATCCATTATCAAATTCACCTGTGTCTCATTATCTTGTTTAGCTCACCCCATATAAGCCTGGTTTTCTCATTCATTATCTGCGAAGTCTTGTTTAGTGTTACATTGCAATTCTGAGCATTCTCCCTGGTTTCATGTCTCTTGGTTTTTGGATTGCTTGCCTGTTCTGTGGATTACTCTTTTGCCCGTGTTCTCTTCCTTGTTGTGTTTGTTTGTATGGTCTGCCTACCTGTACTTTGGATTACGTCTTTGGATTACCCTTTCAATAAAACTGCATTTGGATCCTCAACCATCATGTCTCGGAGCAGTTCGTGCGGACATTACATTGCAGAATTAGTATGTGGAAGGAAAAAAATGGAACAATAAGGATGAACAATTGCCCAGAGCCATTAATAGTATTATTATATTATATTATATTATATTATATTATATTATATTAATGTTCAGGTATTACAGCTAATTAAAATCATTTGAACTAGTTCAATTCATTTTCTGCCACATAAAAATATATTGTATCTTTTAAGAAGGTTGAGGTTTTTTTTGTGTTTTGTTTGTTTGTGTGTGTGTGTGTGTGTGTGTGTGTGTGTGTGTGTGTGTGTGTGTGTGTGTGTGTGTGTGTGTGTGTGTGTGGTGTTGGTGGTGGAGCTATTGAAAATTTTGGCAAAACAAGTATAAATCTAAAATATATTGTCTGAAAGTAAAAAACAAAGCCCAAAGCTCTTTGACATAGATTGTGAACTCTCTTATATAGTAGTGGGCGTGATTAAAGTAGAATCATTTGTCTTGTTCAGCTGTCATGGGACTTTTAGTTGGTGTTTTATTGCAAGCTCAGCATTTGTAAATGGTGTAGTGTTTTGATGCAAAATTTCACTTACAGAACACAGAGCATTATGCTTTTGTACAACAGACAGTAGTGTATGTATGAGTGTGTATTTTTCCTGATTCCCAAATACAGATATTGTTTGTCCATTCAGAAAATGTGTTATTTAAGTGTTGCCATGGCTGCCCAGTGAAAATGAATAACCATACTGAGTCAAGTACAGGGAGAGCAGCAGGTGTAGACTGGCTCGAGAAGTGCTCCTCAGCTAATTGTTCCAGACAAAAAGGGCATTTATTTGGGTTGTAATAGAGAATTAATGGTATAATAAGACAGGCAATGTTAGTTCTCTAAAAAGTAGGTCAAGAGGAGAGATGAAGCCATGTATGGGCCTGCAGAAGAAGACATTAAGAGTCACTCATGACACAGTTTGCTCATGAAGACACATTCAAGTGGCATAACTGTGGTCAAATGGTCAACAAACAAACACATTCAAACACTACTGTATATTATGGCTTCTGTATAGGTGTTAAAAGTACTAGAGAATGAAAAGTTTGTGAACTTTAAATGAGTTGGCTTGTAAAACCATTTTTTGTTCTTATCGGAAGCAGTTTTTTTGGAGTGTAAGTGATAAAACGTAATGTTTTGTAAACACAAAAGAAGCATTTTATTTCCTGTTGTTCTTTTATTGATTGTTTATTTTTTTTTTAACTTTTAGTTTCAGAGCCCCTACTCCTACTCCCCTCCTTTCCGCTTTGGAACGGTCCCAAACGGCAGTACAGAGAGAAACATCCGAAAGAATTACCCTGACATGCACCAGTACATGGTGAAGTACCATCAGACCGGGGTGAATGATGCACTAGTCAGCTTGAAGACCGGGTATGTATATTACACCCTCACTGTTTGTCTTGTCAGTCTGAGCAGAATGGTTGAAATAGTGAGTGAGACATTGTTTTACATGCTGACCGTGCCTCCTTAAACTGACAGGACTATTATTAATGGGTTTAGTTTGCCCAAAAATGAAGATTTTGTCATTAAGACTTTTTTTCTTCTTCAGTGGAACACAAAAGGTACATTTTCCTGGCCACTATCAAGGCTGTCGAGTTACAAAATGTCTTTAAAACTCATACAATAGCTTTGTGTGAGGAACACAGTTATTTTAGAATTACTTATATTTGGTATTTATAAATAAATATTTTTATTAGCTTTTATTTTTATATATTAATTTCTATTAAGCATTATTTTATTTTTATTTCGGTTTTAGTAATTTTAGTACTGTAACTTGGATTTGTTTTGATTTGTTTCAGCATCTTGGATCAGAGAACAAAATAAACATTAACAAAAGAGCAAAAATTAACTAAATTAACTCTTCTGTTTAATGAAAATGATAAAACAAAATCAATGATGATCGCATGGCCCCAGTTCATTTTTTGACAATTTTACTGTTCACCAAGACGATTCAGTTTAATGTAATTCATGCATTATAAGCAATACTGCCTTCTGAATATTAGGGGGTACAGTGAAAGAGAAGAGAAGTAGATCAGCAGCAAGGGATATTAAACAGCTTTCATTATCTCTTTAAATGGCAGCAAAACTGTGCTGTTGTATAGGCTTATTTGTGGATGGGTACAGCAAATGCACAATAATAAATTGCCTTGCAGTATATTAATAAAGTTTCAATGATTTTCTTTGGTTGGACACTGCATAATTTTTTGCAGCTCAGCATATCACTACGCATACTGTAGATCCAGCCAGCAACGTTACAAAAGAATCATTGAGCAAATCTACTGGATGTCAGCGTGATCCCTGAGTTACATTTGACATTCTTGAAATGTCAGACAACCAGACTAATGAGTCTTAGACGAAGGCTTTTCCAACAGAGAGATCGAGTTTGACAAGCAGCCCACCATGGCTCCAAATGTCAGTTTGTAGGTGGGGTCGAATGTCGCGTGCATGTAGTGTGAGTTTTTTCACGTTTTTGCTGTTTGAGACAAATTTCGTAGGAGATTTCTGTCATGAGCTAATCATATGGCTTTTAATGAAGCAGCACAAACTTCCTTGTTTAGAACTAAGGTTTTATTTATCTAGAGATTAGCATGATAAGAAAAAAATATATTTTTGTAAGTTTCTTTTGTGCTTAGACTGTAATGTTCAGTTTAGTTTATAATAATAAATTATAATACAGTCTGTTCCCAGACTTATTATTGTTAATCAAAATCAAAATCAATAAAAAAATCATTAATTGAAATAAAGCGAAAATAAAATAAAATAGCTTATTACATCATCAAAGACTGAAAAATTGGGTCTCACTTGAGAGACCAAATCACCTTTGAAAACAGCCAATGGAATTGGCGAGTGGAATTTGCATGCCAAGCCACTCCCTCGTACATACAGGTATATGGCACGCATCCACTCATTCATGTTTATGTTGAGGAGCCAGACAGGGATCCTGGCCATTCAGAAGGGTGGTTCAAGGTTGTGGCAGGAGTGGCATAGTGTCTCTGTTCCCTCCATCAGGAAGATGTTCCATATATGTTAGTCACATTCGATGTTATGTCGAACATTGACAAATGGGGCCCCTACGGAAAGCGCCACAGCCACTGAACTGTGTTATGAGTGTTGGAGACAAAGATGCTGGCAAGCTGTACTCATACAACTGCTATCATACAGTCATATCCTAACCAGTGCCCCACGTAAGCCCAAAGAATAATAGGCCTCTATGCCAATGGGATGGAAGGGCCAAGGCTTACCATGCAGACGTTCATAGCTGCTGTTCCTTTAGTATGTTTACTCAATGGGAAGAGTGCTTCAGTTCTCTATTCCTAGTTTTGTTAACGTTGGGGAAGCGTACCTAGTCCAATGTAGATGGATGCTACGGAGGTCACATCCTACCTCTAAGGAGAAGCATGTGGAAACACACAGATTGACTGACCCGTGGGGCAGTGCTACATATGGAAAGAACTCTGCGGTAGGTCCTGTCTAGACAGGGATGGAACTACTACATACGCAGAGACGGGGCAGAGCATAAACTGCCCAGCGAAAGACACAGGTTTACAGACGGAAACCGTACTGTGGAAGAATACATATATTGTATTACCAAGGGGGAATCACAACATATGGGGCATCTAGCCCAGTATAAAGGCTGACAGGCCAGAAGCCTCTGCTGCATCAGACTGGCGAAGGATGCTGTGAACTGCGTGCTGCACCAAGGAAACAATAGTTCCCTTTCGTTGTCACTCCGAGTTACGTCGGATGACGACGAATGGGGTTTCGCTTAGAAAGCCTATCAACTTCGAGTATTACAAAACGAGCCAATGGCAAAGAAATGCCATGGGTCTGCGGAATTTGCATGACGTAACTCCGCCCCACCTCGTGGGTATAAAAGGAGGACGCCAGCAACAGGCAGATATGTTTTCGCTTCGGAGCCAAGTGTAATTCTTCACTCCTTAAGCTATCTCTGATTGTCAGCTTCTTACGAGACGAGCAACTCTCCAGTGTTGGTGTGACGGCGATCTCCCGGCGAGTGCACACTTCCTGCTTATCTGAGTGTGGTTTGCCAGCGAGTGTGTTCTCCGCGGGCGCTTCAGCACTGAGTTTCTCTCACAAAAAGAGCTTGCACGCGGCACGTCTTTTTAAAGATGCCTCGCCCGTGCACTTCTGGTTGCGGTCGACTGGTGTCTGACTCTGATGGGCACGAGCGCTGCTTGGTGTGTTTGGGCTTTGATCACGCTAAAGCAGCGCTCGTGGATGAGTCATGTTCTTTCTGTGGGAACATGACCATCGCAACACTTAGATCGAGACTCAAGGATCTCGCAAGAGTGAGAGTCCCCTCATCCACACCCCCGATCTAGCGCCTCCTCGAGAGGCTCTACTTCGGCTGGTGGCCAGGGTGATCTGAGGGTGACTGTGTGGAACAAAGCGCCGACTATGTGTCCGTGCCCCGCAGCACCTTCTCCAGTGTTGCAACCCGCGAGCGTTCAGGGGATCATCGCGGGACCGTCCTTTGAGGTCCCGCGGGTGTCCTTTGGTGCTCCAGAGGAAGATGCGATGTCGATCGCAGCATCACTAGGCCGGTCTGATTCGTCTGGAAGTGACGACTCGTCACAGCTGCCACCCTCGGGTGTGAATACGGCTGTGGCTCAGTCCGATCCAGAGATGACGGCCATGCTTTCCCGGGCGGCCGCGAGCATTGGTTTGGAGTGGAACCCTCCACCCTGTCCTGAGCGCTCGCGGCTGGACGACTGGTTTTTGGGTGCAGCTGCGGCTTCCCGTCCTCAGCCTGCCCCAATACCTTTCTTCCCGGACGTGCATGATGAAATCTCGAAGTCCTGGAAGACTCCCATGTCTTCCCGCGACGGCTCGTTGATTTCATCCGCCTTTCCTCCCCTCGATGGGGCAGCCGCCCGTGGGTACACTGGGCTCCCCCCGGTTGAGCGCTCTGTTGCGATGCAGTTGTGTCCTCAGAGTGCCTCTTCTCGCGGCGAGCCTAAGCACCCATCCAAGGCCTGTAGGTTCTCGTCTACCCCAGTGGCGAAGTCCTACAGAGCGGCGGGACAGGCGGCTGCCTCTTTGCATGCCATGGCCACTCTGCAGGTCTATCAGGCGCAGATGCTAAGGGACATGCACGAGGGTAGGACGGACCCAGGGCTCTTCGATGAGCTGCGCGCCGCCACCGACCTCGCCCTCCGGGCGACGAAGGTGACCGCACGCTCCCTGGGTCTGGTGATGTCCACAGCTGTGGTCCAGGAGAGACACTTGTGGCTGAACCTGGCTGACATGCGGGACGCTGAGCGCTCTCGCCTGCTCGACTCCCCCATGTCCCAGGCCGGCCTATTCGGCGGTGCGGTGGAGGACTTCGCCCAACAGTTCTCCACCGCCCAGAAACAGACTGAGGCCATTAGGCACATTCTGCCCCGACGGCCCGCTGCTGCCTCCACCCAGCCGACCGGGCAGATCCCTCAGTCTGTTCGCCGCCGAGGGCGCCCTCCTGCGGCTCCCGCCCCTCCCGCCCGGCCCAAGCAGCAGCCTCCACCCAGGCCCGGTCGCGGAGGAAGCCGTAAGAAGGCGCCCCAGCCCTGTCCAGCCCCGCCCCCCGCTAAACGCCGGGCCAAGCGGCGCTCCTGAGACGGGCTGCTCAGGGATGCTGAAAATTACTTCTCAGGAGATGGTAGCAGGACCACTCCTTCCCCCGGTGGAGGGCCGGGGGAGAATCTTTTGTTCTCCACTCCCCGCTGCTCACCCACGGGTGGGCAGCACCCTAATGTGGTTAAAGAAAGAAGTAACATTCCCATCCCTGAGCACACAGAGTTCTCGGACGACACGGTGCGCCGCCTCCGAGCCGTGCACCCCTCGTCCCCCTCTGTCCCAGAGCCGGTTGGCAGTGCGCGCCGTCCCCGGACCGTGCCGCTCCCTTCCGCCTCTGTCGCCAGCCCCCTGGCAGAGCAGACCCCCGTGGAACGTTCTTCCTTCCCTGGTCTCCTCTGTCAGGGCGCGGTTAATGACTGTGCCCCCACACCGGGCCGCTATGCCGTCCACATCCGGGCCAGTCATTCCACCCTGCTGCACCATCGGTGGGAAGTCTGTGGTCCGTATGACCCCGCTGGTACAGTTTTTGGGAGCCTGGCTAGAGCTCCCCCTCCTGTCCCGCTGGGTCGCTCGGACGATCAGGCTCGGCTACGCGATTCAGTTCGCGCGGTCTCCTCCCCGCTTCAGGGGAGTCCGCTCCACTTTGGTCGGTGGCAACGCCCCTATCATGAGAGCAGAGATCGCCACCCTGCTGGCGAAGAGTGCGATCGAGACCGTCCCTCCGGCCGAGATGAGGACCGGCTTCTACAGCCCGTACTTCATTGTCCCCAAGAAAACCGGTGGGTTACGGCCAATCCTGGACCTGCGTGTGCTGAACCGTTCCCTTCACAGGCTGCCGTTCAAGATGCTCACTGCCAAACACATTCTCGGATGTGTGCGGCCCCAGGATTGGTTTGCAGCAATCGACCTGAAGGACGCCTACTTTCATGTCTCCATTCTCCCTCGACACAGACCGTTCCTTCGGTTTGCCTTCGAGGGGCAGGCATACCAGTACGCGGTTCTCCCTTTCGGGCTAGCCCTGTCTCCTCGCGTCTTCACGAAGGTCGTCGAGGCAGCCCTTGTTCCCCTCCGGGAACACGGGGTTCCTATCCTGAACTACATCGACGACTGGCTGATCCTAGCTCACTCTCGAGACCAGGTATGCGAACACAGGGACCTAGTGCTCCGGCACCTAGCTCGTCTGGGCCTTCGGGTCAACTGGGAAAAGAGCAAACTTTGCCCCGTGCAGAGGATCTCTTTTCTCGGTATGGACATCGACTCGGTCGCCATGTCCGCGCAGCTTACGAGCGAGCGCGCAGTCACTGCTGACTTGCCTGAGACAGTTCGATGGCAAGAGTACGGTTCCACTGAAACTCTTTCAGAGGCTCCTGGGGCATATGGCATCTGCAGCCGTGGCAACACCGCTCGGATTGCTTCATATGAGACCGCTTCAGCTTTGGCTTCGCGACCGAGTCCCGAGGTGGGCATGGCAACACGGCACCTTCTGAGTAACTGTTACTCCGTCCTGCCGTCAGACCTTCACCCCGTGGTCGGACCTCAGTTTTCTACGGGCCGGAGTGCCCCTGGAACGAGCTTCGCGGCATGTTGTTGTAACGACAGATGCCTCCTCCACGGGCTGGGGTGCCATGTGCAATGGACGTGCTGCCGCGGGCTCCTGGACAGGACCCCGCCGCCTCTGGCACATCAATTGCCTCGAGTTGCTGGCCGTACGTCTTGCTCTGCGCCGCTTCCGGGCCGTGCTCAAGAACCAACACGTACTAGTCCGTTCAGACAATACCGCCACTGTAGCGTACATCAACCATCAAGGTGGTCTACGCTCCCGCCGTATGTCGCAACTCGCCCGCCACCTCCTCATATGGAGTCAGAAGCATCTGAGGTCGCTTCATGCCATTTACATCCCCGGAGCCCTGAACTGTGCAGCCGACGAGCTCTCACGGCTTCAGCCCCTCCCGGGAGATTGGCGACTCCATCCCCAGTCGGTTCAGCTGATTTGGGACCAGTTCGGGGACGCACAGATAGATCTGTTTGCCTCTCACGACTCGACCCATTGCGCACTGTATTATTCCCTGACCGAGGGCACGCTCGGCACGGATGCACTGGCGCACAGCTGGCCGCGGGGCCGCAAATATGCGTTTCCCCCAGTGAGCCTTCTTGCGCAGACCCTGCGCAAGGTCAGGGAGGACGAGGAGCAGGTAATTCTGGTCGCGCCATACTGGCCCGCCCGGACCTGGTTCTCCGAACTAGTACTCCTCGCGACAGCACCTCCCTGGCCGATTCCCCTGAGGAAGGACCTCCTTTCTCAGGGACGGGGCACCCTATGGCACCCTCGTCCCGATCTTTGGAACCTCCACGTGTGGCTCCTGGACGGGACGAAGCAGGTTTGAGTACCCTTCCACCTACGGTGGCGGCTACCATCACTTCCGCTAGAGCGTCGTCCACGAGACACGTCTACGCGTTGAAGTGGAACCTCTTCGTCAACTGGTGCTCTTCTCTTCAAGAAGACCCCCGGAGATGTTCGATTAGTGTCGTGCTTTCCTTCCTTCAAGATAGGCTGGAGCGAAGGCTGTCTCCCTCCACCCTGAAAGTCTATGTTGCCGCTATTGCCGCACACCATGACCCAGTCGAAGGTAAGTCTGTTGGAAGGCACGACCTGATCATCAGGTTCCTGAGAGGAGCGAGGAGACTGAATCCTCCTCGTCCTCCTCTCGTTCCCTCTTGGGACCTCTCAGTGGTTCTAACTGCCCTGCGGAGTGCTCCCTTTGAGCCTTTGCAATCAGTGGAGCTTAAGTTCCTGTCTATGAAGACAGCGCTCCTGGTTGCATTGGCCACCATCAAGAGGGTGGGGGACTTGCATGCATTCTCCGTTGACGAAGCGTGCCTGGAATTTGGGCCGGCTTACTCTCACGTGATCCTGAGACCCCGGCCTGGATATGTGCCCAAGGTTCCTACCACTCCCTTCCGGGACCAGGTGGTGAACCTGCAAGCGCTGCCCCCGGAGGAGGCAGACCCAGCCTTGGCACTGCTCTGTCCAGTACGCGCCCTCCGCGCCTATGTAGACAGGACGCAGTGTTTCAGGACCTCAGACCAGCTCTTTGTCTGTTATGGTGGGAAGCTGAAGGGAAAGGCTCTCTCCAAGCAAAGGTTGTCTCACTGGATAGTGGACGCCATTGCCTTGGCATACCAGCAGCAAGGTCGACCGTGCCCCCTTGGTGTGACCGCCCACTCCACCTGGAGTGTGGCATCCTCTTGGGCTCTAGCGCATGGCGCCTCGCTAACAGACATCTGCAGAGCTGCAGGCTGGGCGACACCTAACACATTCGCCAGATTCTACAATCTCCGAGTGGAGCCGGTGTCCTCTCATGTACTCGCTTCAACCAGCTAGTACTGGACCCGCTCAGGTGTCTTCGCTTGCTCGCCATTCCACTCCACAGACTGGATACGTGCGATATTCTCCTCAGGTGAGCTTCCCCGAAAAGCCCTGAGTTCCTCCAGCACTCCTGACGTTGGCGCCAGTGTCTATTGCCTGTGCGTCGGCTAGGTGCCTCCCGTGTGCATGGTCCCTCCCCTGAGCGACCCCCACATGTGTATTTCCACTGTAAGCCTCTTGAGCATGTGTCTTTCCCTTGGCAAGCCACCTTGCCTCCCCTGGGGTTGAAATATTCCACCTGCGGCTGGACACCCCAGTGTTCTCCATATGTCTCCTTCGGGTCATATGTGTATTCTCTAAGTCCCCCCCCTCTGGGTTGGCAGTAATTGCATATTTCCCCTAAACTTTGGGATATGCTCCCCAGTGTACCTTGGTATTCCTGTGCTAAGTCTCACGACAGGGATCTCAGATTTACGCAGGGCACTGGAAGACAGCTGAGAAGGTGGCGTGATTAGACTGGTAACCCCATTCGTCGTCATCCGACGTAACTCGGAGTGACAACGAAAGGGAACGTCTCGGTTACGTATGTAACCCTCGTTCCCTGAGTAGGGAACGGAGACGTTACATCTGCCTGCCACTTTCCGCTGTACCGCGGGGATCGCCTGAGCTCAGTCTTGGCTCCTCAGCGAAGAAACATATCTGCCTGTTGCTGGCGTCCTCCTTTTATACCCACGAGGTGGGGCGGAGTTACGTCATGCAAATTCCGCAGACCCATGGCATTTCTTTGCCATTGGCTCGTTTTGTAATACTCGAAGTTGATAGGCTTTCTAAGCAAAACCCCATTCGTCGTCATCCGATGTAACGTCGCAACCGTGAGCGCTCAGGACAACTTGGAGGGTTCCACTCGAGTCTGATGTCCGTGGCGGCCCGGGAAAGCGGGTCTCGATAGAGACCTCTTCTCGAATGCAAGCTCTTTTGATCAGAAAAATGCTCTTTGTGAGGCATTTAGAAGAGAGTGATCACTGTATGCAACCACTCGCCTCTGAAACAAAAATCTGAATGAGTGGATACGTGCCAGAATCTTATATACCCTTATGTACGGGGTAGTGGCTTGGTATGCAATATCCACTTGCCAATTCCATTGGCCATTTTTTCTACAACTCAGAGGTGACTGGGACTCCCATTTGAGACTGCATTTGTCAGTCTTTGACATATTGTTGAACATGACTGACAGATAGGGAACTTCTATTCTCCATCTCCCTTTCTCTATTTGTGTGTGAAGTTTTAATTTTTTTAATGCCAAAAGACCCCCATAGATGATGACACCATTCCTAAAAAGGCAGTTAAGTATTCTGTGAGAAACAAATTGCAATATTACAAAGACAGCATGTTGTTTCCAAAACAAAATAATTGGCTTTTGTTTGTCTTTGTACTACAGCCAGAAAAAAAAACAAAAAAAAAACAACAAAGGTTCTGGACTAAAATATTTAGATATTTACAGTTAATATATAATTAGTTAATACATATCTTTTTCTACCCAGTGTGAGACTGTTATATTTTCAATTCAAATTTAATGCACATTTCACAACAAATATTATTCCAAAGGAGCATTACAGAGAATTGTTCCTCACAAGCCTCAGTGAACAAGCAACAATGGCAAGGGAGAAAATGCAGGCTTATATAAACAAACAATTCTGGAAAGTATGCAGCCTTGTTTTTATTTCTTACTGTTGAAATGGATTTTGTATTTTTTTCTTTAAAAATGTCTTCTCCTTACAGGCACCAGTTTGACAACCCCTGGCATAACATACAATAAATTAATTAAGCCAAAGTCAATCAAATAGCTTTTATTGCTCTGTTTCTCTCCATTGCTGGTGATGTGATTGGACCCAGTGCTGTCTCTCACCTTAAACTCGTGACTCTGTGTCTACACCATAACAAGTTAAAATGTGTTATGATTCATGACAGTGGTGTTAAGGCATAAGAATGACTAACCTCATTCTTATAAGAACATTTAACCTCTCTATTTGCCACCTGAATAGTGTCTGTGCTCTTTCCTTTCACCAGCAAACTTGATGCCTTCATATATGACGCAGCTGTGCTGAACTACATGGCCGGTAGGGATGAGGGCTGTAAACTAGTGACCATTGGCAGTGGCTACATCTTTGCTACCACTGGCTATGGCATTGCCCTGCAGAAAGGGTCACTTTGGAAACGCCCGGTGGATCTGGCCATTCTCGCTATTATTGGAGATGGTAAGAGCATGCATGCCTGGCAGCAGTCCAGAATGCTGTGCTTGTTAGAATGGGCAGCTTGAAAGCCCTATAAACCCAATGAGTTCACTGTTGTACAAGTACTATTGACATTTCCATGGAATCCCAAACATAGAACTGAATGTAAATTCTTATTAAATACGTATCAAAGACATATACAGGTAGTGAATCACTCCTTTTTAGGTTATGGCCTTGGAGGTCCACACGTGCACTATGATCGGACATAATAATTTGTGAAATAATGAATTAAATAATATTTTAATTATTAAAAATTATATATAAAAATAATTGTGTGTGGGGAGGGAGGCTTACTATGATATTAGACTACATAGCCTATAATAAAAGATAATGAATTTCAAACCTGAACCAAACATATTTTTATTCAAAGATCAACAGTCTGTCATTAGTCTTTAGTCTGCCACAAAAAAAGCGGCATGTTGGGGTTCCAGGACAACAGCCATGTCAACAAAACGAATGAATGAAAATTAGCTTATCAATGCATATCTAAATTTGCGCCTACGGTATCTTTGTAGAACTTCAAAAAAAGAAACAAAAAAGATGCTGCAGCCAATGAGCTGCAACAGTTTTTAATGTTTTATCAGACAATCAAGATTTTGCTTTAGTGTAATTTTCGGGACAATTAGGGCCGGATTTGTGATTCGGGACAACAGCTTAGATTTCGGGACTGTTCCGAATTTTTCGGGACGTCTGATCACCCTATGCAGTCTCTACCTGCATGTTGAAAATATATCGGTTTCTCATTTGTAAGTCACTTCGGATAAAAGCGTCTGCTAAATTAATACATGTAAATGTAAATGTCGGCCCTAAAGAGTTTTTATGCAGTGTAGTAAAGCCAGAATTAGAATGTGTTGTTTTCATGCCGCAATGTCCATCTTCTACATTATTTAGCCTTCTTTTAGTTCAGATTTCTTCCTTCACAGACAACTGCAGTGTTTCTCTCTATTCATACTATATGCTGTTTCACAGTAGTGCTATATGGAGACCATGACAAATGACAGAATTATCCACCTGGCAGATGCACCTTGTAGAGAAAGAGAAAAAAAGTCTCAGATGGTGCTAACATATGGCTGAAGCTTG
Source organism: Siphateles boraxobius (assembly GCF_051911475.1). Lineage (NCBI taxonomy): Eukaryota > Metazoa > Chordata > Actinopteri > Cypriniformes > Leuciscidae > Siphateles > Siphateles boraxobius. The sequence continues at coordinate 15,251,598 of NW_027509193.1, forward strand.
AGTGTATAATTTTATTGAATTGATCCTCACTTTGACATGTTATTGCATGGGGAGTTCTGGAAAAGGAGGATATGTCTGTGAATGCTACCAGTGTGGTCCACTGAAGTGTACATAAAATGGGAGACAAAGTTGATTGATGACGTGGGCTTGGGCATGTGCATATCTTCACAGGTGAGATGGAGGAGTTGGAGGCTCAGTGGCTGACTGGGATCTGCCACAATGAGAAGAATGAGGTGATGAGCAGCCAGCTGGATGTGGACAACATGGCTGGAGTGTTTTACATGCTGGCAACCGCAATGGGTCTCAGCCTCATTACCTTTGTCTGGGAGCACCTGTTCTACTGGAGACTCAGATACTGCTTTACTGGCGTCTGCTCAGGCACACCCGGCCTGCTCTTCTCCATCAGCAGGGTAAGGCTTCTATTTTCTCTTTGAGGTCAATAAAAAAGTGTAATGTTATCTTGAATAAGACATTATATTTAATAAAATATAATGATAATAATAATTATTATTATTAATAGTAAATAAATAATTCTAATTAATATTATTGATGGGCAGAATCATACTTGTACAGTATATTTTAGCTTTATCTAGTAAACTTTAATGTGGAAGGGGCAATAAAAAAACCTTTTCACAAATTATTTTGAGACCAAACAATAATTACTGCAGTAGACCCCCTAGGGGTTGCGAACCAGCTGCTGAAGACCCTGGTTTTGGTGTTGTATTGGATCACCCTCACAGTTATTGATTTTAGTATCATGCCACAGAAGATGTCCTCTGCCTGAGTTTTCCTGTCTTGACAGTAAAGACAGCCAATGGACAGCCAATATCACTCAACCTAACTTGTGACAGTGTAAGCTGTAATCCAGTTGGCATTTGAGCTCAGTATTTACCCTTACATGGCCAGTGTTTGAAATAAAAAGTATGTCAGAAATTTTATTTTTGACCACTGGTTCCATGGCCACAGAGCTTAAAATGACAACGCAGCAGTCTGTTTTGACAGCTTGATTTCTAGCACCGCCAAAAGTTTAGAAGGTATTTTTTTAGTTTAGATCCCTGATAGGTTTGTGTACATGCTGTCAGTGTAAGAATATGTTGCCTCTGATTAACATCTTTAAGGTAATGAAATGTTGGTGTTGATGAGCCCAAGCATAACTGATAGAATGTTTACTGGTGAAAAGAGATTCACAGAGCTAGTGAGAGGATATGATCATTTTTCAAAATAAACCCACTAGCAGTTTGTTTTAAAATTTGAAGGCATCTTTGTCACCACCTTAAATTATGCCCTAAATAAAAACTTCATAGTGCTCTGTGATCTCACTGATGGGTACATTTGAAAGTAAAATCAGATATTGGGGTCTTCTAATACTGTAAGAAGAACTGAAAGTCATATTATTCACAGACACCAGGGTCAGTGCATGAATATTGAGCTTTATTCACTTTTTTTCCATAGGGTATATGGAGTTGCATTCATGGTGTCCATATCGACATGAAGAAAAAGTCATCTGACCTGGACTTCAGTCCACAGTCCAACATGCTTAAGCTTATCAAGTCCGCCAAGCAGATGACTAATATGACCAATCTCAGCGGCTCCAGGATCAACTCTCCTAAACGCAGCAGTGAGTTCATGCATTCGGCAAGCCCCATGATCATGGACATGATGGCGGAGAAAGGGAACTTCATCTACACTGACAATCGCAGCTATGCCCAAAAGGATATATATGGGGACTCCAGCGACTTGCAGGCATATCTGTCCAACCGCCATAAGGACCATCTGAACAACTATATCTTCCAGGGTCAGCATCCCCTCACCCTCAATGAATCAAACCCTAATACTGTAGAGGTGGCGGTGAGCGCAGACACAGCCCAGACTAATGCAAAACCCAGAGCTCTGTGGAAGAAATCTGTGGATACTTTGCGTCAAACACAGGGGCCTGATACCCTAGACCCCCGTTTGTCCATGAAGAGTCAGAGGTACCTGCCAGAGGATGCTGCACACTCGGATATCTCTGACTGCTCAAGCAGGGCCACCTCCTACAAGGATCCAGACATTAACAAGCACCTAAAGCCCAAGGATAACTTAAAAAAAAGATCGATGACGTCAAAATACCCTAGGGATTGCAGCGAAGTAGAGCTGTCCTACTTAAAAAATAAGCAGGGCGGAGCGGGCCGGGAGAAAATCTACACCATAGATTCTGACCGGGAGCTGAGTCTGCACTCAGAGCCACAACACTACATGGAAGGCAGAGCCTTTACAACCGACGATTTGGATTTTGGTGAAATTTACTCAGACCACAATGACAATTACAGGAAATGTGACCAGCCCATCATCCATCTCAACAGCAGCCCCCTGCATCAAAGTGAATCTGACCTCCTGCCTGACAACACCTACAACAAACACTACAGCTTGAAGGAGAAGAACCTCAGTCCACACGAAACCAACGACCGGTTTAAACAGACTCATTGCCGGAGCTGTCTTTCCAAGGTACCCAACTACAGCACGGGGCCATATGCTGCCGCACGCTCGCCATATAACCGGTGTGAGGCATGCATCCACATGGGGAACCTGTATGACATCAGTGAGGACCAGATGCTGCAGGAGGCCATGATCAGCCCTAGCATGCACCACGATGACGTGTTTAGCCACTACTGGCCTCAGACGGACGGGCCACACGTACAGAGGAGGAACAGACTGAGGCTTAGCCGTCAGCACTCCTTTGACAATATCATGCTCGAAAAGCCCAAAGAGATTGACCTGAACCGGCCGGCGCGGAGCGTCAGCCTAAAAGAGAAGGACCGCTTCCTGGAGGACAGCCCTTATGCAAACATGTTTAACATCAAGGCTGACAAACTGTTTGGCAGTAGGTCCATGCTCTTTAACCGAAGCCTGGAGGAAAGCAAGCGTAGTAAGTCACTTTACCCCGATCACCCCTCGGACAACCCCTTCATGCAATCTATACGGGACGACACTCGCCTAGTCCACGGCAGGAGCTCCTCAGATATTTACAAACAGTTGGCTCCCATCAAAAACAGGAACGAGAACAATCTGAGGTCCTCCGTGAAGTCCACCACTTCATACTGTTCCAGGGATGGTCAAATACCCAATGACATGTACATTTCAGAGCATGTAATGCCTTATGTAGCCAACAAGACTAGTGCATACTCAGCTCCCCGGGTTCTCAACTCTTCGCAGTTTAGCAATAGACGAGTGTATAAGAAAATACCTAGTCTCGAGTCAGATGTTTAATGCTTTTTTGTGAAGTTGAACTATTTACTCACTTAGAATGCCACATTCACCTTCATCTAAAGTACCCGAGATATTGCTCTTCTTATACGAGCACTTTCCAAAGGTTTTCAGCATTTTAAGATGCCTTCTGGGCGTAAGCCAATAAAATGTGGTCCAGCATGGAAGTTGTTAATTATCCCCCACGCTTGGCCTAGTGCTAGTGTGTTCTCAAAACACTGAGTGCTAGGACAGATGTACTGCTTCGAAGTCTGACACGAAACCATGGTGGACCGAAACAGATCCTAGGGTGGGGTTTCAAGTATTTGGACCCACATTGCATGTGACAAGAGCGTGCCGGTATCAGACAGACTTTGGCTGGAATAGTTCCTGTACTTAAGGCAAGCAAGGGTATTTCATTCATTCATTTGCACTCAGCAATTGCATTTTTGCTTTTATTACTATAGACTTGGGATTTTTGGCATTCTAATCCCTATATAGAATTTAGACTCTTCTCTATCTTATTTGGTAGCACAATAATCATTAGTTAACCGCACACCTCTGCTTTATAAACAGAACTTCTATATTACTGTCAGGGGTAGATTTATTTTGCATGTGTGTTTCTTTTCTTGTCTTATTTGTTTTGAAGATATACTTACATTAAGGTGATTTAATTTGATAGCTGAGGTGGTCATCTGTGCAATGAAAACTTGACCTGTATGTAGGTTGTTCGACTAAGAATATTGTGTTGATCCTCCATTTTCAAGATTTTGGGGAAGTTTTTGCGATGGAAGTTTGTTGTGCATTTATTTAGTTAAATACTTCCATCCCGTCACTGTACACTGTGAAACCGAACCAGAGCATCACCTCTTGAAGACTGTTGTTTACTGTAGCTCAGCGGAGCCTTACTTTGCTGTCGCAATCCACTCATTTAATGTAACGAGGGCCATGTGTGAAGCTTGAAGTCTGAACTAGAGCATTGGTAGCCAATGGTTGTTGCAGTCCGTAACACGGTCAACGCGCTATTCACATTGAGGACTACCACGCAAGATCTTTGTTCTGCAGACCTATTACTAAACTTTATACTGTACGAACACACTCGAACTCCATGCAATGTGAATCAGAACACATAGCCAAATTGTGTATTAGATCAAATACCTCAGGATGGTTCTGTGTCATTTTGTGTAAGGTTTTCTCTGCACCACCGAAAGGTACATTCATGCATGTTTCCCTCCACTCCACTATGGTTGTCCAAGGACTTCCATTACAGTCGCGTTTATGTGAACAATAGAGAGGGGATCTTTCAGGCATCTTTGAAACAAGCTTTATGTTTACGATTTCAACGTTTGTTGGAAAACAGGATGTTTATCGACATAACCGTGTTATATGACTGCTGTAGCAGCTTCCACTCTCATATCAGATTTGCTTTCTTTGAACTTCCCCAATAATGTGACATTATTCACTGTACACTTATCTTGAATATGTCATCACTGTCACAATCATAAACATATTCAATATATGAAGTGCTGCTTTAAGAAGCTAATGTGCGTATGCACACGTAAAATATCAAGGTCTTGTAATCATATATGCCATACATAGTTTTTACTCTTTGCAACTTGTTTTTCAGTTATTTTTCACCCTTGTAATAACCCCAGTCTTTAAGGAAAATGTATTTTGATTACATGAACATGAATTATAATAATGGCATGCAACTAAATTGTAACTCTTTCTATGTTTTTGTTATGATGTTATGATCATAAATTATTTGTAACAGGGTGCAAATATAGCATATAAATGAAAAGAAAATGACCATTCATATTGCAGAGCTGCAGTTTTGGGGAAATAAGCCAGGCATTAGCCTCTATTATTAATCACAGAGCTACATCTGCATTGAATTCATATCCTTTGTGAGGCGAGGTGAATATACTTGCTCTTCCTCGATTAGCAGGTGAAAACATCACCAACTATGCGTTCTGTCTCTTACCTGTCACATATAGCCAGATTTAACCTGTAAAGAGACAGAGAAAAAAAGTCGGGTCTGCTCTTTTCGGGTCTGCTATCCCTCCAAAGATATGACGTCTTCTTGATTTTCTCTATTATCTATCATTTGCTGTAAGAATAGAGCTTTTTTCTTAATTCCTCAAAAACTTAGCAACTATTTTGAATATAAGGCACTTGTATATTGCTTGTAAATTCGTACTCAAATAATTCATGAAAGTTAAGATGATACAGAGTCAACAATATTTTTTGTGTGGGTTTCACAGGTCTGTACAGTAGCACTCGTTTTCTGTAGCATATGTACGAAAATGACATCACTCACAAGGTCTGCATCGAAACATCACCTTTCGAGATTTCAAAGTCTCCATGCAGTTTGTTATCAGGGATTGTAGCCCTGCAGTTTTTGTAACCTTGAACATTTCGGGGCAGGGGTGAGGGTGGGGGCTACAGGCATTGAGGCAGATTTTTTTCTAAGTAAATATTGTCAATCCACTTGAAGGTGAGCTTGGATCAAGCAGATCAATGCGAGGAGAACTGGCCCCCTTTGCTCATAGGCGCAGGGGTCGTCATGAGACTGCAGGGTACAGATCTATCCTGCTCATGAACCAAAGCTCAGTGGCCACTTTGGCCTTTGTTTAGGCCACCAAACATCTGGGATTTTTACACAAAACATCTTGAAAACCAAAATGTACTTTTAACTTCATCATTTTGTTTTTGTCGAAGGTTATCGGAGGCGGTCAGATGTGTCGAGTGGAACAGCGCAGGTCAGGTATTGATTGCAAATGGAAACAGATGATCTGTGTGGGATTATTTTATGTAGCAGTTTTTGGCTAGGCAAAAACCATCTGTAGTTTATTGAAAAATCTATTATATTATATTTTTGGTTTTATTTACCTCTCATAGAATAGTGCACAAATGTGAATTTAAAGTAGCTCAGATGCTGATTATTTCCATAAGATGAGCTAGACTAGGTAAAGTAGTTGAGTAAGTCAACAAAGGAGGATTTTGAAGTCACAGAAAAAAGTTAGTTCTTTCTCAATTACACATTAAACAGCAGTTAAGGGTTAATCTGTTTCGTCCTTCATGTTTGTTACACTCCAGTTCTTTCAGCAGAGATGTGTGTTTGGATACATTTATCTGTGGATCATGAAGAGAGGGAGTTTTAGGATCAACGGCTAATGGCACTCAGTTTGTATGCTGAATATTTACACTCTAAAAGTCTTTGTAGAAAGCAGAGATTCCTCCATCACCGCAAGTTTGTCTTTTATAAAAACCCATTAGACTGCAATATACAACAATTTTCTTTCCCTTTGAGGCGAATTTTTTGACCGCATAGAGCAGAATATCAAAAAGCGAAGCAGGGAAGTGAGACAGTTACTTAACACAACAATAGATTTCTGCATCCACATGGAAGGCCATTTGAAATCTATTCTTTCCTAAATTGATATTTTGCCAAGTGCAGTGCAGTAAGAAGGATAGGCCCTTTTCGTCTGCCAGGCTAGCTGGTGTACTGTCACTGCATCATTGGCTGTGTTCCAATCGAGGTAGTTTCAAGGAGAAATCACCTCAGCTCAAATTACATCTGCCAGAGCCACACAAGGCATGGTGAGAAGGGGCAGGTGGCTAAAGACAGGAGCGGGAGTCCTCATGCATGACTGTGTCGACTGCAGCTCACTCCCTTTCGTTCTCAGGCCGCTTTATAACCCTCAGGAAGACGTTTGCAGGGGCAAAAATGGCAGCTTGGAAACAACTTGTAAATGCTCACTGTCAGTCATGTGGCTCTTTTAGCAATGGCATTTTTATCATTGCATTACTGACATGAGGATTATCTTTGCTCACCTTCCGTTTTAAAACTAAGCGCCGCTCATGATTTCTGTAATGCATTTCCTGTGATGGATATTTTAAATGTTTGATTATTTTAATAGGGAATCAAAAATGAAAGACAGACAGCGCTTTAGTGAGTACTGAACCCAAAGGTGGCAAGAAAAGTTTTTTTTTTTAATTCTGTTTGGTTGTTTGAGTTTGAGCAGAGCTGCTGGAATACTTGCACTTATTAAAGGAAAGAGGAATGCTGCCTTCCCTGTAAAAACAACGATTTTGATCGTAGCAGACTCACAGTAGAAAGAAACATTTGTTTAAAACGAATCACTTGTGTTTCCTGTTTAATAATCACTCTTGTGAGCTTTGCATTCAGATTTTATGTGGTTAAAAGTAGAAATTATTTTAGAACAGTGTTTTATACTGGGGCGGGTGGGGATTGTCACGTGACTATAACCTATTTATCACTAAAACATATGACCTGCTGCCTAAATGTTATTTTATAATGAAGCATTATCACTTGTGTGCGTACTGAAATGTCTTAACTTTTTTAAGTAAGTTGGAAGTAATCGCTTACATAAAAGCTGACACAAACTTGCATAAATTAAATAATTTCTGCTATTGGTAAATTGCATGAGAAAGTACTAAATCATTGGAGCGGTTTAAACATATCTCCTGTACATTTCGTTCAAAATATTGTGTTCAGATTTTTTTTTTTTCTCTGCTTTTTTATGTGTATGTAGATCATATTAAAGGAACAGGTCTGATATGTGACTTGTGAAATGTCAATACAACGTGGTTGCAGGACGTGTGCTGGGTTACAAGATGTAAAAACATGTATATAAGTCAAAGTTTCATTTTTCTAATAAAGGCTCTTTCTGCCACTTTATATGATCACTGTATCTGTTGCGGTATGTTTCCAAATGCCATGCTCCAGGTGAATATTACAGACTCCTAGATAGTTCGTGAAGCGGGGGGTTGGAAACTGACTGACAGCTCTGGTAATTCCAGCAGTCATGATTAGTACATGCTGTAATGGCGACAAATGTGACACTCAGGCTTCAAGTCCTCAGTCTAAATATTTGTGCAACAAGAGCCGTGACCCGGTAATATTTACACGGGTCAAAAAAGCAGCTTTGCTATCAGCAGAAATGGAGCATTATGTGTGCACAATGAAGACACTCTGTCACAGACAGCACTGACAAATTAAAGGGATTTATCTGTTTTGTCATTTTTCCTTAGTTTTGCATCATCCATTCAAAATTATTAACTGATTCAAATATTTGACATTCCGAGTTTTAGTACAGTCATTAATTATGCAGGATTACAGTATAGTTACCAGCATCAAAATATCATTAAAATGTAAATGTGATATTTAATCATTTATTTATTTTTATATTTATTTTATTTATTAAAGTGTATTTCTATTTAATACATTTTTCAAAACCATATCCATCAACCCAAAAAAAGTTCAAAGGCTATTCGGTCACACTTTAGTTTAGGGTCCATTTTTCACTATTAAAACTGACATTTGCCTCAATAAACTTCCAGCTACTGCCTATCATTAGTTAATGTTTTTGTTAAGTTTAGGTATTGGGTAGAATTAAGGGATGTAGAATAAGGTCATCCAGAATAAGGCATTAATATGTACTTATAAGCAAAAATAAACTATAATAAATAAAAAATAAACAGCCAATATCCTAGTAATAAGCATACTAATAAGCAACTAGTTAATAGTGAGAATAAGACCATAAACTAAAGTGTAACCATTTATTCTTATAATTTAATCGACAAGTATTGTTACTTTTTAATAATCCAATCAAAAGTGAATCGTAATTTGCACTTTTTTCTTGACCACTCATTATTAAAGTAAATGATTCTGAACCGTTTAAAGACAACAGAGAAAGTAGAAAAAAGAGAAAGTAGTTTCACTAAATAAGTCAGGAATAATTTCAGGCCATTTTCCATCAATTTCCACATTGCAGCAAATGTTGTACTGTTCTATAACTTGCACCTAACCTACATAGCTCTGCCTTTTGTTCTGAGGTAATGTGATATTGATCATAACTGGTATGACCGGGACAAATACTCTCTCAATCTCCAAATAAGCTTTATGCTTTAGAGAGAAGAGTTAATGGATCTCTAGGATTCTGGTATTCATGGTTGAATACACTGGAACAAAGCACAATACTGTCTAAGACTAACAATGACTCACTTTCACTGGAAGAAAGAAAACAATTGAAGATGTAATCTTTAGGTGGATTAAACTGTTCAGAGTAAGTGAATTGGTTTAGATGGAATTACTGGCAGCATTTTAGCACTAAAGAATCTAAAATCATCTGCACATGAGGATGCTAACAATAAACACAATGTTACCTGTCTAAAATTATTAATCAGCCATGCAATAGTTTCTTATTTTAATCTTATGAGTGATCTAATTTTTTTCCAGAAGAAAGATAAATGAAAAAGAAATACAAAGGAAAACCCCGCAGGCGCTGAAAGGAAATATGCAATGACAGCAAATATATGGGGATCTGTGTGCTATGATTTAATTGCATGCAGAATGACTTCAGCTGCTGATGTGCCTTTGTTTCTCACTGAAGGGAAATGAATAAGTTTGCTCAGCTTTGCTTATTTTCAAATACTGGCTGAAGTAGACTCTTGTATCTTCTGAAGAGCTGCAATTAATCATCACAAGCGTGATGTGGACTGGCAGGATTGAACCTGTAATTAATTACTTTACAAACTTGCCAACAAAACCCACTTTAAGGTCATTTACTCTGTAGTTGACACAGGCTGACAAAATATAGCATTCTAAGCTAAACACTGGTATTCTCTCTCCTTTGCTTCTGTTGTGATTCTTCTCTATTTAGCAGAACAAATGAAACTCAATGTATATGAATCCTAACAACAAATCAGAGATTTTTATTATTGTAAGGTTAAAAATTAACGCCTTTATAACTGCTTCTGTTGACCTTACGGTAATGGTGTGTTCATGCCATGTCAGAAAGATCGAATTTTTACAAGTTGAATACAAATGAGTGCCACTACATTTACGGCTGGGAATCTCTGGATTTTTTTTTGAGCTTGGATTTTCCGAGTTGGCGGTGTGTCAGTGAGAACATGAAAACGTCTCGGTTACTATGTAACCCTCGTTCCCTGAAGGAGGGAACGGGAGACGTAACATCGACGTGACAACGTAATTGGGATCACTTCTGGGAGTTCTATCATCTTCGAGTGTCTACAGAACGAGCCAATGAACGTTGGCATACGAGATGTTCCCTATCAGTCACTCAGGTTCGATGTGATGACGTAATTGGGATCCCTATGGAAAATTCAACGGTTGCTGCCACATCCAGCGCCCTACGCAAGACTCTCAGACCCCCAACTGGCTGGGGCGGAAGGCCTGCGTAGAGGGAGTTCAACTGCTTTTCTGTTATACCCCACACAGTGGAACTCTCTGCATAACACTGGGAAAGCGTGCCTTCCAAGGGAGAGGGACGCTGCGGAAGCCATAACCTGCCCGAAGGGAGGTAACATGTGGATAATACACATATGGACTGGCCAGTAGGGGCAGTGCAACATATGGAATGTCACTGGGGTGGCTCCAGCCTGAGAAGGGGGAGGCTACACCGGACAGTGACATGGGCTCACCGCAGGGATCTGGTCGTGGAAGAATACGCATATGGGATCGCCGCAGGGATCACCACATATGGAGCCAAGCACAAGTTACACAAAGCATGCGAGCACTAGGCCTGGCGTCAGACGCTCTACAACGACTGTCTGGCGAAGGGGTGCGGAGGTACTCAACAGGGTTCGCCTAAGTGGGGAACTCGACTGGAGTAAAAAGTGCACGTATTCACTCCATGTGGAGGGGTGGGGCGCAGCAAGCCGACACTAGAGCGGGAACTTCAGTGTTAACGGCTGGTTGAAGCGAGCGCACAGGAAGAAACCGGCTCAACACATAGGCTATGCACAACGAACGTGTTAGGTGTCACCCAGCCCGCAGCTCTACAGATGTCTGTCAGCAAGGTGCCGTGTGCCAATGCCCAAGAAGAAGCGACACTCCTAGTGGAGTGGGCTCTCAACCCGGGCGGGCGGCGGTGGCATCCACTATCCAGTGGGCCATCCTCTGCCTGGAGACAGCCTTTCCCTTCTGCTGGCCTCCATAACAGACGAAGAGCTGATCTGAGGTCCTGAGGCTTTGCGTTCTGTCCATATATTGGCGCGGAGCGCGAACGGGACAAAGAAAAGCCAGGGCTGGGTCTGCCTTCTCCGAAGGCAGTGCTTGCAGGATCACCACCTGGTCCCAGAAGGGAGTGGTGGGAACCTTGGATCCTGAAAAACTCATGGGTTTCGGGTCGGGTTCGGCTTAATGTTTAATAAATAGCCTCGGGTTATGGTCGGGTTCGGGTTTGTAACTAAGATAAATTATATAGGCTATACATATAGTTTGCGGTCCATGTGCTTGCCGTGTTGTGGTTGTAAGTATGAGCACGCAAGAGAGAATGTACGTGCGCAGTTTCAGCGCCACCGTCCTCCCCTGATTGCTGTGTTGTGACCGAAATAGTGAGTGCGGGAGCACATGCGCAAAACCATTTTGTAAAATGGTATTTTTATTTGATCAAATATCATTTAAAAAAACTGTTTTGCTCATTTGCGCCCGTGGGCACAATTTCAGTTACAACCATAAACCATAAACCGTCGATGCTGTTCTCTTCCTTCATAACGCGAACTGAGAAGGATATATTTATGTAAATAGTTGTGCAACTGCACAAACTTTGTTTTGAAGTTTAATGTTTGAGTTCCAGAGGAATTTGTGACTGTTTCACCTGTTCAACCACATCAAAGTTTCGTAATTAGTAAGTCCGTGCTTTTTCTCTTTTTTCTTGTGTGCTGACTGCTGAGGGGGCAGCTGTGCCTTGGTGAAATGGGTTTGTATATGTATATTGTATATTATTGCAAGCAATCATAAAATACAGCTTATTGCAAAAAAATAAAGGTATTTCTGTGAGAAACCTCGGGTTCGGGCTTAGAATATAACCGTAATGGTCGGGTCGGGTTAAATGCTTTCGGGTACGGGCCGGGTTTGGGCTTCAGTTTAAAGCCTATGCTGACCTCTACCTTCGGCACATATCCGGGCCGGGGTCTCAGGATCACATGAGAGTTAGCCGGGCCGAATTCTAGGCATAATTCATCGACCGAAAATGGATGTAGGTCCCCTACTCTCTTGATGGAAGTCAATGCAACCAGGAGTACTGTTTTACAGGACAGAGTTTTTAACTCCACTGACTGCAAATGCTTAAAGGGTGGTCTCTGAAGTACCGAAAGGACCAGAGATAAATCCCAAGAGGGTATAGAGAGTGGGGGCGAGGCGGATTTAGTCACTTTGCCTCCCTCAGGAACCTGACGATCAGGTTGTGCTTTCCCAGTGACTTACCTTCAACTACATCGTGATGTAAGGGTGGAGGGAGACAGCCTTTGCTTCAACCCATCTTGCAGGAAAGAAACCATGGCTCTGATCTAGCAAGTTCAGGGGTTCTCCTCGTGAGGAGAACACCAGTCAATGAACAGGCTTCCGCTAGAGCCTCCTCTACAAGATGGGTCAACTACCGCTTGGGGTAGGTCACCTAGAACCTCTACTTCCCATCCAGGGACCAGGCATGGAGTTTCCAGAGGTCTGGACGCGGTGCCATAGGGTGCCCTGTCTCTGAGAGAGCAGGTCCTCTCTCAGAGGAATGGGCCAGGGAGGGGCTGTCGCGAGGAGCACTAGTTCTGGAAAGCAGGTCCGGTTGGGCCAATACGGCGCAACGAGCAAGACCTGCTCCTCGTCCTCCCTGACTTTGCACAAGGTCTGTGCAAGAAGGCTCAATGGAGGAGATGGCGGGCGAGTTGGTTAGACCACCCTGACGGTTGATGTACCCAACGGTCGCAGTGCTGTCCGTACAGACGAGTACATGTTTGCCTAGTAGCGACGTTTTGAAGGTGTTGTGGCTCAGCGCAAGATGTACTGCTAACAACTCGAGGCAGCTGATGTGACAATGCAGTTGCGGCCCCGTCCACAGGCCTGAAGCTGCATGCCCATTGTACGTGGCCCCCCAGCCGGCGGCAGAGGCATCCGTGGTGTCATCCACAGAGTGCCTGGACACTTGACCTAGGGGAACACCTGCCCGCAGGAACAAAGGGTCTGACCATAAGCTGAGAGTTTGGCGACAATGCAGGGTAATTTGGACCCGGCACGAGCCGCTCTGCCATGCCCATCTCGGGACTCGATCGTGGAGCCAGTTTTGTTGCGGCCTAATATGAAGCAATCCGAACGGCGTTACCGCGGCTGCAGATGCCATATGCCCCAGGAGTCTCTGAAAAAGTTTCAGTAGTGCCGCTGTTCTGCATCTGAGCAAGCTCACGCAGTTCAACACTGACTGTATGAACACCATGCTTGCACATGGGAGCAATGGCCGCCTCCATGACTTGCGTGAAGACATGGGGCGACAGGGCCAGCCCGAAAGGTAAGACTTTGTACTGATATGCCCGCCCCTCGAATGCAAAGCTAAGAAACGGTCTGTGTCGAGGGAGAATCGAGACATGAAAGTACGCATCCTTCAGGTCGATCACTGCAAACCAATCTTGGGGACAGATGCACTTGAAAATGTGTTGCTGCGTAAGCATCTTGAACAGCAGCCTGTGAAGGGACCGGTTCAGGACACGCTGGTCCAAGGTTGGTTGTAACCCACCACCTTTCTTGGGTACAATGAAGTACGGGCTGTAGGCAGGGGTTAAAATGGGCCGGAACGGTCCGGAACTGCGTTCCGGCACCTCAGATAAATTAATAAATAAATAGAATCATTAATCTCAACGAATCTCGCTGGTCCGGAGAACAACCTCCCTTCCTCCCCGCTGAACGCGAGTGATTATAAATGCGTGAAATGCACCCACGGTGGTTGAGCGCAGTAAAGTTAGTTTTAGATTCGATATTTCGCCGGACATTGTTTTCCCTTGCCACTGTTCTATAGGGTCGACAGTCTTACAAAGATATCAATAGCAGGATTAGTTTTAACGTAACCATTATCGACATTAAATATTAGTTCGAAATGACCTACATGCATTAATGCTGCATATTTATACTTGAGAATGCTTTGACGCGTTTCCACAACGCATACCTAAGGGAACGTCTGCCAATTCCACTAACTGCGTTAAACGTAGCCTATAATTTGTATTATTTAAAATTACTTTTCAAATTCCAAAGCTTGTAGAAGGTTCCTATTGGCAATGCTGATCTGGTAGCCTTGAGTAAATTAATTTATCTAAGAAAATGTTTCATAAAACTCATCAGTTGAGCCTATGTTTACTTTCTTCACTGACACAGACGAAAATGAAAAGACTAACAGTCAAAGTTTAGCTTAAGGAGGGGAAGAAATACGGCACGAAAATGACAAGACTAACAGTCAAAGTTTAGCTTAAGGAGGGGAAGAAATATGGCAAGATAAGGAAAAGGAGACTGAGAGAAAAAGAAAGATTACGATGAGAGCGCAGGTATTGACAAATATTCTAATGCCCACTGTCATGGTTTTAAAGCTATTTTTAATCATTTTATTATCATTATCAATTTTAACATAGTATCGCCATCATATCAGTGTTGATGGACCAAAATAAAACCATTAAAATATCAAGTAAATAAGTATTGTGATACTTGGTGCCACAGTGACACTCTTGTCCCAAAAAGAATTGCTATACCACGATACTCAATATGTTGTCCCACGGTTAGTCTTTTACCTGTTGCACCTACACAAAATTTGACGGTTCCCCCACCTACCAAATCCCTCTTTAACCACTGGCTGTAGGAGCCAGTCTTCATATCGTCTGGAGGGACTGGCTCGATCAAGTCCTTCGCCAGTAGGACTGCGATCTCTGCCCTGAGCACAGGGGCATTGTCCGCTAGAACACGGTTATACTGAATGCCCCTGAAGCTGGGGGACGCCGGGCAAACTGAATCGCATACACGAGTTTGATAGTACGGATGAGCCAGCGAAACGGGCTGGGAAGCGCTAGAAAGGCTCCCAGACACTGTGCAAGTGGGACCAACGGCACCACAGACCTACCCGGGGTGGGGCAGCGCGGCGGGATGCAGGTACCGACTCGGACGGCAGTGGCGGAACAAAAACAAAAGGAAACAAAATATTATCCATCTGGCCCTCCACCGGGGGAAGGAGCGGCGCGTTCACCATCTCCTGAAGAGCAGTCTGATCCACTTCTGGGTCGCCCGAATCAGGGTGATTTGCATCTCCGCTTGCCTCCTGATTTGGCAGCGGCCTGGACGGGCCCGGCTGACTTCCTACGGCTTGCTCCACGCTGAGGCCTAGGTGAAGTCTGCTGCTGAGGCTTAGCGGGAGCGGAGGACACCGCAGGAGGTCGGCCTCGGAGACGAGTGGACGGAGGGTCTGCGGCCGGTGGACGGGTGGGAGCAGCAGCGGTCCTCTGGGGCAGGATGTGCGGGATGGCCTGTTTCTGGGTGATCGAGAACTGCTGGGCGGAAGCAGCCTGTCCACACGCTCTGTAAAGCCTTCGGCATAAGACCGGACGAAAACTAACATTCCTTGGAGGCGTGGATTTCCCCGCCAGGAGGAAGCGGACGCTGGACACAGTTGCATCACAATGGCACGCTCCACTGGCGGGACATCCACATACCTCTTAGCTCCTCCGCCATCGAGGGTGGTGAGGAGGGAGGAGCCACTAGGACGGCTTCTGGCACTATTCGGCGCCATCCACGTCCTAGTGAGCTCCTTATGCACTTCCAGAAAGAATGGTACCGGGGCGGCGCGCTGAGAACCAGCACGGCAAAAACAAAAAAGAGAAAATAAAACTCTTTCCGCGCTGAGGCACCCAGGGGTAGCCGCGAATGTGATGTGTATAAACTCAGGAAATGCCCACCGAACCGACACACACACACACACACACACACACACACACACACACACACACACACACACACACACACACAGTATAATGCTGTGAAAACAGCAGTTGTGAGGTGTAATGCTTGCGGCCACTGCTGATTACGCCGTCACACCAATGCTGGAACAGAGTTGAGATGAGTTTTCCAACTTGTAGAGCCTTCTTGCAGCACTCGTAAAGTCAAATAACCTTTCGGCTGTGAAGTGAAAGACAATGTGTGTGTGCGCCCGCTTCCTGTTTATACCCGTGCTGCGGGGCGGCGTGCGGCGCATGACGCGATTCACACACGCCTACGTTCATTGGCTCGTTCTGTAGACACTCGAAGATGATAGGGCTCCCTGACGTGATCCCAATTATGTCGTCACATTGACGTTACGTGATAGGGAACTTGGCGGATGCAATCTGTAGTTGAAGATAAATTTGTTGAAATGTATGAAATTTATATATTTTTTCATTTACAAAACTAGCCAAGTTGCATGTACAAAATATGATAGTGTTAAAAAAAGTAGAGTTAAAAAACTTGCTGTATTATTATTATTATTTTTTACATTGCCATCTTGCTCCAACCAAAGTGATTTGATCACACTGTACTGTAATTACTGTAATACTGTAATTACTGTAATAATACTGTAATTACTGTAATTACTGTAATAATACTGTAATTACTGTAATTACTGTAATTACTTGTACTGTAATTCTGAATTTCCCATGGAGGACTTGAACGCCCCATAAGCTCCAGGCCTTCCGTTACTGTTTCTAACTCAGACACACATTAGAACATCCCATAGAAATAAACTGGAGCTGTCCTTGACCAGCATAAAGAGCTGTTTTATATTTCCAGGAAGTTGGGTAAACTTCCCACTCTTAGAAAAAAGGATTCTAGAACCTTAAAAGATTCTGTCAGGCAATTCCTATATAGAATCTCTTAGGGGTTCCCATCATGGGATCATTGTATGGATTTAGTTTTAATTCATTTTCAATTTTAATTAAATTTTATGAATTAAGCGTCTCGTAAACATACTTTATAAGTAGAAAAAAAATAGAATAACCCATGAAACATGAAAGTATTATGCAATCATTGAGTCAAGAACCCCACTTAGTGGTGAATGAAAACTACAACACATAAAATTGTTGTGTCAGATTTGCCATTGTATCACAAACACTCATGCTGGAGCATTAGTATTCTGTAAGCTAATATAACAAGAAAATATAATATAAAAAAAAAAAGTCAACAAGAGGGGGAATGTGTGTACTTGATCAAACTGGACAACACAGGTGATAGAGGGGTGAAAGTTGGTGACGAATCTAAGCTCCCAGTTTTCGGGGGAGGATTGAAGTTGATATTACCTGCTATGACGCGACACAACTGTTTACCATATCACTGTGCAGCTCCCGTAGCTGATCGTTGTTGTGTTGCATAGCAACGTTCTGTTCTGTCAGGGACTACATCTTCTAGCAGAGGGGTAACACTTTAATGAATTTGCTTGATAACATTTTAATGAGAATTTGTGTTCTTAATCTTTTTAATATGCACAAACTGTATTATACAAGACATCTGAGTGCCTAGTATAGTTTATTATAGTGAGCGCAAACCAAATCATCAGTCAGCAATCCTTCCATCTATTTATGAAGTCATTTTTATTCAGAATGGATATATTCCCATCACCGGGTCTTGCTGGCCTGAGGTAATGTACAGATGTAATGGCTCATCTTTCTGGAGTCATAATGCAGGGGGCACAAGATTTATGTGATACTCAATAATGCTCCACGATACCTTCTAGCATTATTAAAAGTCAAAAAGTTATCTAGGTTAACAGTATGGATCCCCAAGCTGACTGCTTTGAATATGATTTCCAGCAATTGAGGCAGGCTTATTTGGGTATCTAGGGCATGTATTTAAATGCATGTGCTTCCAGCTCCATGTTGACAGCTTATCTGTGCAAGCTTATTCCACATGCTGCGTGTCTCTCTCTCCACTGTCCTTTATCAGGTTGTGACCTTACACAGGAACTTCTCAGATCCCAGAGGAGAGAGAGAGAGAGAGAGAGAGAGAGAGAGAGAGAGAGAGAGAGAGAGAGAGAGAGAGAGAGAGAGAGAGAGAGAGAGAGAGATTTTTTTTTTGATTTTTACAATCAATTTATTAAAAATATGTGTTAACATTTTATACAACTTTACACACACCTAAGAATAATTAAAAAAAATAAAATAAAAATATGATTACTTTAACTCTCTTACAAAAACAATTTTTTCAGCATCAACTGAACACAGAGCATTACAACACCACTGCGTTTCAAAATCTTTTATCGTGTTCATCAATTTATGAAAGTTAAAATCAATAAGAATTCTTGATTTTACCATATTTTTAAAAACTAAAACAACATCTTGTCCTGGCTTTTCTTCTATCTTATTTCTCCTAGTGATATAGACAGCATATTTTGCTTGTCCCACAATAAAATTAATGACATGACATTTGAACTTTTGTTTTGAACTGTAAAAGAAACCCAAAATATAATCTTGCTTTGAAAAACAAATATTAAAAACATCTAAAAACAGACTTAATAAGTCAAAAAGAGGGTTGAGTCGATTACAGTACATAAAACAATGAAAAATGGTCTCTCGTTCAAGACAAAAAGGACATTTGTCACTTACAGTGAGGTTTAAAATAGATACAAAGGCATTTACAGCAATAGCTCCATGTAAAATCCTCCATTGCAAATCACAAAGTTTCTTTTTTAATGGTGGTTTGTAAAGTGCTCGCCAAACAGGTTTAGTTTCAGAATTAATTCCCAATTTTTCTCTCCATACTGTATCTGTTTTGATACTAAAATTACGTTGATGAATAACTTTCACAATGCATTTATACAATATTTTCCCTTCTACTGTACAAAAATCAATATACTCATTAACTCCACATTCTAACAAAGGGCTATTAAGACAAGACTCCTCTATAACAGGGCAAATTTCAAGATCTGGAAAAAGATCTTTACTATCAGGGATTAAAGTCCCTGCACCAAACTCTCCTAAAAGCGTCTTCTCTTCAACAGTTAACACTTTAGTTATTTTGTCAAGAAACTTCTTTGCAAAACGTACTGATCTAACTCCTAAAAGGATAGCAACTTTTTCAGCTCTCAGTAAATTATAACCTGATTCATTTATGATGGTTTTTAGCTTAAAAAGCTTTTTATTACATAATATATTTGTTAGACCAGGAAAGTCTTCTCCTGAAGTATCAAACCTAGCTCCAAATACAAATGGTTCTTCCAACAACCAATAAAGAGAATTTGCTGGTTCCATCCACCGATGTTTAAAGAAACCCCACACTTTGAACAAGTTTTGATAAAAAGGAGGAATTCCAGTAAAAGTCAATCTTTTATGATCCATTAAAAACAATGTGAAATCTATTTCCATATTTCCCACTCTTCTCAAGATGCTTAAAGCCAAAGGTCTCCACGCAAGTGAGTATGGTCCCATCAAAAGTTTCTGTATGTATTGGAGACGGTAAGTGGCTCTTCTGCTTGCGAGGTTAACCAGTCCTTGACCTCCTTCTTCTTTGGGCAAGAACAGAATGCTTTGAGGAGTCCAGTGATGCTTGTCCCAAAAAAAGTTTACCAGTTCTCTTTGAATATTTACAAGCAGTCCATTTGGAGGGTCCACACAAGCAAGTTTATGCCATAATGAAGATGCCACAAGATTATTAATTATAAGAATACGTCCTCTATAAGATATCTGAGGGAGCAACCATTTCCATTTTTCCAATCGACCTTTTATTTTCTCAATTAAACCTTCCCAATTTTTCTTAATGAAGTTTTCATTCCCTAGATAGACACCAAGGTATTTTAAACCTCCTCTTTTCCAAATTAATCCTCCAGGTAAAGCGGGAAGATCTCCACTCCAATTTCCTACTAGTACAGCCTCACTTTTCTTCCAATTGACTTTAGCAGAGGAAACACATTTAAAATCATTAACTATTTTTTCTAACTTAACATCCTCATTTCCATTTACAAAAACAATAACATCATCAGCATAGGCGGAAAGATGTAAAGAGTTGTTACAACCAGGAAAAATCAGACCTTTTAAATGAGCTCGTAACTTTTGAAGTAAAGGTTCGATGGCAAGGGAATACAACATGCCAGACATGGCACATCCCTGCCGAACTCCCCTCTCCACTGTGAACGGAGCACACAAACCACCGTTAACCTTAAGAACACTCTCAATGTTACAGTACATAGCCTTAATCATGGATACAAAAGAATTGCTAAAACCAAAAGCCTCTAACGTATTCCATAAAAACAAATGTTCAACTCTGTCGAAGGCTTTCTCTTGATTGAGAGAAATCAGACCAGAGTTAATTCCCAGGAGTTTAGAAGCATCTAAAACATCTCGAATTAAAGCAATATTATCAAAAATAGACCTGTTGGGAATACAATAAGACTGGTCAGAATGTATCAATTGTCTTAAAACTTTACTAAGTCTTATAGCCAAACTTTTAGATAAAATGTTATACTCTGAACATAAGAGTGAAACAGGGCGCCAATTGCCAATACACTGAAGATCACCTTTCTTAGGTAACAGTGTGATGACTGCTCTCCTGCAGCTCAGTGGCAACAGTCCTCTTTCCAGACTGTCATTAAGAACTGTCAGCAGATCTTCTCCTATGACGGGCCATAGAGTCTTATAGAACTCAACAGGTAACCCGTCAATTCCTGGAGATTTACAGTTTTCCATGCTCATCATGGCAGCATAAAGCTCTTGTACAGACAAGGTCTGTTGTAGTTCATTATTGGACTCTTCGTCCACCTTTGGCAGTCCTTCAAGGAAAAGATCAGCATCTGCACCCCATTCCCTCAGTTCAGATTTATAAAGGTCTGAAAAAAACTCTACAGCACGGTTACGTATGTCAGCAGGCTCTGTTAGTTCTTGTCCTGTAGCTGAGCGTAGAGTATGGATCATTTTACTTTGACCTTTTTTCATTTCCAAATTAAAAAAGAATTTTGAGGGGGCGTCCATTTGTGTCACAGTTTGAAACCGTGAACGGACTAAAGCTCCCTGTGCTTTAACTCCCTACAGATCTATCAAAACTGCTTTTTTTTCCTTCAAGTCATCAATATGCTTTTTATTTTTCTTAGATGCTAATAAATCCTGCAAAACAATAATTTCTGTTTCTAATGTCTTCATTGACTGGGCTATGTCTCGAGTAACATTCACAGTGTACTTTTGACATAAATCTCTAATAAGAATTTTTCCACAGTCCCACCATTGCAGTAAAGAAACATAAAAATGTTTTTGCTGCTTAAAAGTTTCCCAAAAAATTTGGAAATTATCTAAAGAAAATTGATCATTTAACAATGAAGTATTAAAAATCCAGTGTGCACTCCTATACTTCACACACTTCATTAAAACACTACACAGAACTAAACTGTGATCAGAAAACCCCACTGGAATAATTTTACAAAATTTAAAAAGATTACATTGATGTTGAACACTATAAATTCTGTCAAGTCGTGCCAAAGAGATAGTATGTTCAGAGCCCAAGTGTACTGTCTAACATCTTGATTCATATTTCTCCATACATCACATAAATCATGAGTTTCAATTAGTTGCATAAGTGTTTTCTGAGAAGCAGCGTGTGGTTCTATATGATTCCTATCCAACTTATCATTGGCCGTACAATTAAAATCTCCACCTAAAAATAACACATCTTCTGAATTTAAATCTTTCAAAACAGCATCCACCTTATCAAAGAAAATAACTCTCTCTAAACCTTTTGTAGGTGCATATAGATTCAGAAGCACCATGGTGATTTTCTCAAATTTTACTTTGATCTTTAAAAAACGACCATTAATTATTTCCTCAACTTCACAAGACAGAGGTAAAAAATGCTTTGAAAACAAAACCGCAACACCTCCACTAATAGAAGATTTGTGACTCAGGACAATCTGTCCGTCCCATTCTCTTCTCCAGTCGGTCTCATTTTGAAAATCACTGTGTGTTTCTTGTAAAAACAGAATATCTATTTGCTTTTGTCTAATAAACTCAAATAACATCATTCTTTTATGACCATCTCTGGCACCATTTAAGTTTAAAGATCCAATTTTAAAATTAGTCATTTTTGTTTTAGAGACCAGAACAAAAAGAAGAAGAGCTGCCAAAAGAACAATTTTTGGCAGAATTTTAGAAGTTGACAGCCTCATCATCTTTAGAATGGTTTTTTTTTAGTTTGTTCACAAGTTTACGAAGACGATAAATCTCTAGATTTTGAAAGGCTCCCTCTTTCATTAGATACCTCGCATCATTGATGAATTGTTTACAATCAGGAAAAAAATTCTCAACTTGCACTCCTTTCAATCCCTTTGTTTCTTGCAGAAATTTACTAATATCATCGGCGCTATACAAACACACCAAGCTTTCATTTTGAGAGCTTATAGACATATTTGAACATTGAGACACATTTGAGTCAGAGGAATCTCTATCACTGTCTGATCCCACATTCTTAACACCACCCTCATCCTTTCTTACTTGTTTAAAAGCTTTTCCACTGTTTTTTTTCTTTCTTTTAACTGGGATCTTGAAAACAGATTTTGCTTCCTTTTCAAAATCAACATCGTCCACCTCAATTTCATCAGCATCTGTTACACAGACGTTTTCAGAATGTTCAGCCTGCTCATCGGACTTCGAGAGAGTATCATTTTTACTAGGCTCAGTAACAATCTCAATGGTATCAGAATTATTCTCGGCAGCCACGACTGCGATCGGCCCGAGCTCAATCTCACCGGCCTCGATCACAGCCATACCGGCGTCAGCGTCATTCGCGATCTCAGCCGGAGGAAGAACAGAAACGCCCTGTCCCGTGCTTGTGCTCGCACCTGCACTGTCCTTTTTACTAGGACAATCACGAACAAGATGTCCAATCTTACCACAACTAAAACATTTAATTGTAGTGTCTGATGTTGCAAACACGGTGTAATCGAACCCATCAATTTTGCACTTAAAAACCAGATCGATCTCATCAACTCCATTTTTCAGAACCATGAAAACTTGTCTTCTGAATGAAACTAGATGCTTCACTAAAGGTGACTTACACCCGAGAGGGATTTTCTTTATAGGGGAAACCAGTTTTCCATACCGAGACAACTCTTGCACGAGTATTTCGTCTTTAATAAACGGAGGTACGTTAAACAGTATGACCTTTTTAGACGGGGTACTTAAAGGTAAAACAGTCACGAGTGAACCATTCAACACAACGCCGCTTTGGACAACATCATTTGCCTTTTCAACTGTTTTAAAAAAAATAACAATTGCACTGTTCATTCGCGATGCCGAGACAATATGATCATGCCCCACAATCTCTCCCACCGCTAAACAACACTGCTCCACGTTAATTCTAGACTCCACCTTCACTCCATGGCGGCGGGTTAAATCTTTAAAACTCATTGTGTTTTGGTTCGTCATGCCTCCCAGCACAACGCTGGTTGCAGACCAAAACACCTTTACAATTTAAATACACGAACAAGTTCAACACATAAAAACAAACATACACAAAAAAGATAGAAGATAGAAAAGTTTGTTAGCACACGGCCACAACACGCACTCACCCTCACCACACTCCGTTCACTCCCAGCATGCACGAGAGAGAGAGAGAGAGAGAGAGAGAGAGAGAGAGAGAGAGAGAGAGAGAGAGAGATCATTCCCTCCTTAATATCCTTCATAATTCAATCAATTTAGCAAACTACTGTATATAGACATGGGAACAGTAATATTATTTTAGTTGGCAGTAGGATTCTTTCAATTGCTTTGGTTTTATTCCCAGATTTGAAAAGGTGCTGAGCATCACCCTGAGTAGGAAACACTAAAACCAGTGATGTTAGGGGGTGTTACAACTATCATCTGTTGTAAACAGATTTAAAGGTAAAAATTTAATTGATGTTCAACAAATAAAAAGCAGATATAATACGGATGAACAAATGATAAAGCTCGGGTTGCTGAATATCGATCCCTTACTTCAAAAGCACTTATTGTTAATGATATGATTACAGTTTATAACCTAGATGTGCTGTGTTTGACAAAAACCTGGCTAAAAACAGACAATTACTTTAAATGCGTCCACCCCGCAAGATTACTGTTATAAACATGAGACTCGTCTGAAAAGCAAAGGGTGAGTGGTTGCTGTAATTACTCAGAATTACTGAGAAGTCTAGTTTAACATACTGTATAATTCTTTTGAAGTGTTGGTGCTTAATGTAACACTGTCTAATGTAAATGATAAATCACGTTTGAGATTTGTGCTGGCTACTGTATACAGGCCACCAGGGTACCATACAGACTTTATCAAAGAATTTGCTGATTTTCTATCAGAGTTAGTACTTAAAGGTGAACTCCGGCGCAAAATTAACCTGGGGTGTAATAACACATTGGTACCGAGTCGACTGTTCTCTGGGATTTGTTTTCATGATAATCGAATGTAAAGAGTTTTATCTCTAAAAACTTTTTAGCTTATAACGCTAGTATATGGGGCATATAATAAGTAAAAAGAGATCGCTAGTTAATACCACTAACAAGGCTCAAAATAGCCCCACACTAACACGGTAGCTTGATGAGGGTCTCTACATACAAACCGAAGCACTGAGAACTTTGTAAGTGTACAGACAGTTTAATAATAATATGCTTTATAAAGACAGTACCATTGCGGAGCCATCTTTGGAAAACAGTCTTGACCAGTCGAACCACGAACGCAGTGCTACGAGCTGAACTGCGACTTGGAATCTCACAGTTCAGCTCACATAGCTCAACGTTAGTGGTTCGACTGGTCGAGGCTGTTTCCTAAAGATGGCTCCTGCCTGTATGCCGGTCAAATGCATTCGGGCGCCGCATGATTAACATCGCGCACATCAACATCACACCTGCACACGGAACCCACATGTAGGAAACCATGTGAATCACGGCCGTTTCACACCGCAAGCGTGACCAATGCACTTTTTTTTTTCGCCGTGCATGTTAATCAATGAGTGCATTCATTGATTAACAGCGTTGACCTCAAGCAGGAGCAGTGCGTGATCAGCGGTGAAGCGTGAGTTTCAGCGAAGAGTCTATTTTTGCTGCGCTGCTCACGCTCAATTAAAGTGACAGCACACTTTTGATGGACAAAATAAATATGATTTCACCCAAAAAGTGCCCAAAATTTGCATGTCTGGTGTGTTTTAACCATAGACTGTAAAAAAATATGGACATAGTGTCCATGACGTCACCCGTAGGTTTCTGAAGAGCGTTTTTGAAGCCTAAAGTGGGCGGAGTCGGCCGCCACCATCTTGGCAGGGTGTCACCGCGCGTCACTCCCGGATAGGGATGGGAATTGATAAGAATTTAACGATTCTGATTCAATTATCGATATTGCTTATCGATTCGATTCCTTATCGATTCTCTTATCGATTCTCATTGGGTGAGGGAATAAGAACAAATTTGTTTGTTTGTATTAACTTTTTGAACTTATAACTTAACTTATTTGTTTGTTAATTATTATTAACTTGCTGACACAGCACAGAGTATTAGGGGTGTGAACCTACACTGGTCTCACGGTTCGGTTCGATTACGATTATCATGTCATCGATTCAGTTCAATTCGATATCTCGATGCATTACATGCACTGCATCCTCAATTTTCAGTTTTACTTCAAAAGTGGTGCGCCTGTTCGTGAAGTCGCGGTGACAGAAACAGTGACATTCCAGTTTAAGTTTCATGGGACTAACGTCTGTTCATGATGTGTGTGTGGCCAAATGTTTCTGCATATTGGAGGTAGTTCCCCCCCTTTGACGAAATGGAAATTTTACAAGTGTTGCAAGTGACCGTATTATTATGAGGCGCCGTCATACTCTCATTGAGTATGTGCGCGAGTTTGAGTGCGTGTGTGTGTGTGTGTGCTCGCGTCTCATATGAGTATGTGCCTGGAGAGTTACGCGCATCTCGTGTGTGTAGAGTTTGCGTGTTTATGCGTGAGTGACTTTAGGTGTGTCGTTGTGCATTTCATATATATTTGTTTGAGCATTCAGCAGTGTAGGCCTACATGTAGGCCTATGTTTGACTACAAGTATACGTGTATGCAAGTGTTTCATATATGTGTGCGTGAATGAAGTTTGATTTAAGCCCTAGACGGCGCCTCATATTGTCGTCTTTTCTCGTAAAATATAACCAAACTTTAAAGCGTTTCTGCCTCGATGCCATGTTTGCTGCGTTCTGAACCAAAACAAGGCAGCGCGTGTGTGACGTCATCACACATTTGCAATGAGCAGAACCGATAAGCGGGATCGTTAAGCAGGCATACTAACGGTTCCAAGGAATTGGTTCACTGGGCACCGGTTCTGAAGAAGAACCGGTTCTCGATTCCCATCCCTACTCCCAGATAAACGAAAATGGGCAAAAGGCGGGTTTTGGGTGGAGGTGAGGAGCCTGGATCCTGAAACTACGCCCCCCTAGCTTGACGTGATCAAGTTTGCTCAGGCTAAGGAGCTAATGTGCCACTGGCCTCACGCTAAAGTGACAGCTGACTTGAAGAAGTAGGCCTAAAGCCAATAGTTAAAGTTCATGTTGTTGCCCTTTTCAAATACTATAATAGTTAAAAGACATAACTAAACGTGAGACTATGTGTATTGTGATGCATCATTATTCTGCTAGATAAAAATTTAATATCATACAGTAACTTACAATATTTGCTCTTGAGCGTGTGTGTGAAAGTGATTCATGCGCATACATGTCAGTCAGCGCGGCATTGCACGTTAAGTTCATAAAGAGCTTTATTCAGTCCATTTTAAATTCTGATAGATATTACCTAAGAAGTTCAAGTAATGCACTAGAAATCCATGCTCATTTAATGGACGGAAAGAAAGCACTGACACCAGCAGGATTTAATCTGACTGTACTTTTTATTTAACACTAAAAAGTTAAATAAGCATATTATAGTCTATCTGTTCCGTAAGATCAACGGTACCGCAGAACGAGTGTGGTCTCTATATCTTAGACGTTTTTAAATCTGAACTCCAAAACGCAATGAAATTGTCAGACATCCATGAGTGCATGTTCACAGAGGACAACAACTATAAAACAGCGCTGGTTGTTCTTTCGATACTCGACAACAACGGAATCCAATGGCATGGGCGAAGGTATAAGGCGTGTATTAAATTTTATGAAATAATCCCGAAAAAAGTATAAACACGGCAGAGATGGCAAGTTCAGCAGCTGGAATCAGCTGAGGTGACATGATGGCTAAGAGAGGGCAGACAAACGGCTAACAGCAGCGGCAATCCACCTGTCACTGAAGTGGCCACGCCCTTGATTATGCAGCATTTTAAGGCTTAATATAATTTATACGGATGGGTTATAAAAAATTCACCCCCCTCAAAGTTGTCATG
Organism: Siphateles boraxobius; assembly: GCF_051911475.1. NCBI lineage: Eukaryota > Metazoa > Chordata > Actinopteri > Cypriniformes > Leuciscidae > Siphateles > Siphateles boraxobius. Next base: position 15,278,984 of record NW_027509193.1, read on the forward strand.
AATGGCAAAATTAGCTGTATAGACCAAAACAACTTTAGACACCAGGCTGTAAACATATTTTGTTTCTGCTGTAAAGTTCGGCATTTTAACATGGGGGAGGTACAGATTTGACTCACTTTTGCTCCCAGCCTCAAGCGGCCAGTCGATGAATTGCAGTTTAATTCACTTCCGTGTTGGTTTCAAGAGAGAGACAGGGAGGTTGCCACTTGGTTTTAACAAGAACTGGAGTAGGCTATGTCAGAAAAGAAAATGAAGACTCAAAAATATTTATAGAAAATGTACCCATTTAAACTTGTTTTTATTATTTCCCAATCGTTTCCCTGCACTTGCTCCACTTCACCGAGCTTAGTGCTTGTTTAGCCTGGCTGGACATGTGGCAGATGAGAGAAGAACTGTTTGCGAAATAAAACTTGCCATTGATGTACAAGTGATTGCAATAGGCCTGTGTGTGTGTTTTGAGAAATATCTTTATACTGCAAGGCTAAATTGATTTTATTTTTATTTGCTATGTATATATTATTTTATTGCCATTACCCGTTTTCATACAGAAGTGTAGTTCCCTAAATAAGTAAATATATCACATTTTATTTAGTTGAATATTGGAAGTGAAAATGGTTCTTCCATAACACTGCACTTGGATATGTGCGAATTTCCCACAGGAGTAATAATTTATATAGTTCTATTTCATTTAATTTGTTCAAAAAATCTTCTATGTTCCATGTAAAATGTTCTATTAAAGAAAAGATAGAAAATAAATATTTGTGTTTGCTGTAAAGTTGTTAGAAAAAAAGAAATCGGAATCGGCAGGCCAAACTCATGAAAAATCGGAAACCAAAATCGGCCTAGAAAATTGTTATCGGTGCATCTCTAATACAGTCCTAATTGTTGGTGATTTTAATATACATGTAGATTACGAAAAAGATTAATTAGGATTGGCATTTAAAGACACTTTGGGCCCTATCTTGCACCCGGCGCAAATTACTTTGTACACTGACGCATGTATCATTCCTATTTTGCACCCGCGCAAAGCGGACTTTTCCCTCCACAGACACACGTCGGTTAACTAAGAAATACACTTGCGCTCCCCGGGGCAATTCAGCGCAAAGAGGAGGCGTGTTCCGGCGCAAACTTTCCCTCATGCTATTTTGCTGTTCTATAAAACAATTGCGCCACTGACCAGAAAAAACCTAGTCTAAAGTAGAGGTGGGAGATATAGCCTCAAAATTCTATCACGATATTTCAAGAATATTTGCTATAATGATATTTATGTCGATATAGACATTTTTTTTGTAGTTGTTGAAAATTTTCTTATTATGTTTATCTCGCCCAAATTTTTGCTCACTCATTGTGTTTTTACAATGTGGTAATTTTGTAGTTAAGAGTTTACACAACACTAGGAAGCTTGATTTCAATCTTTGAATTAAATGTTATATGTGTGTAGGTCTAACACCAGTGTTCAGAAATACTACAGAAACATAATAAAGTAATCAAATGTAAAATAACACATAGTCTTTTAGTTCTGTTTCCTGATTAAATTAAATACATAGGCTAATAATTCTCATTCATTACAATTAAAGCTATCTTTTGTTGTTTTGACGACAACATTAATGGCAGACGCATAGCATATGGCTGCTGACACTTTTACAGCTAGTGCACGGATCCATTGCTGTTTTCATTATACTGTCTGTCACACTGTCACATGCGTTTTATACATAACCGACTGTGTTTATGAGTATACTTACCAAGACCGGAAGTTTGACACAATTTAGCGTTTTTCCCCCCATTAAAGCGATATAATCCGCGAAAAATAACTTTAGTTTCTCGCGAGCTGTACTCTATGTATGCACGCAGTGCAACTCTCGCAGAGAGTGCGCGAGTAGCTTACTGGATAGTTTAAAATCACTTGAATGTTTAAACTGATAAGAATTAAGAAGACTTGAAAATTATAAACTTTAGTTACGATGCACTGATGGCCCGATTGTGCAAGAGACCATTCAGTCATGTCCCGACTCCTAAACGCGCGAGAGAGAAGACGCGCGTCGGCAGCCCCGCTGAACACTCAAGCTGTTTGTGAAATTGCTAAATCGTCATTGGAGGCTGACAGGCTGCTCTCGCGCTCAGACAGGTGTTGTTGTTGTGCGTGCTAGGGAACGTAAATGCGCCATACGTCATCGCGTCGCTATATCATTGATATCGCAATATGACACTTTTTTTATCATGTAAAAATGTATACCAGTATTATCGTGGACGGTATGATATGGCACACCCCTAGTCTAAAGTCAGTGGCGCATTGCGCGTACATTCAGATGCTATTTTAAGCACGCATGCTTGGCCATAATACAGAGTGTGAACAACGCGCATACACTGTAGATGATTCTCTCATCTACTCAGATGCATTTAACTTTTTGCAAATGATACATTATTATAAGGAAAAATTTTAAAACACGAGGGAAATCATTGTTCCCCCATGACGATGGGGAAAATAGGCATAAAGCTTACACATTTACCCAAATTATTATATGCATGTTTAACCGAAGCTAATTTGGGTGGGTTTGTCCCATCCCCAATGTCACTTCTCTTTCTTTTACGCCCCTGACGAGAACATCGATCTCCTCGGCTGTGAACCGATTCTTGAGCGCGCCTGGTAAATGCGCCGTTATAATAGTATTGCGCCATGGAACAAGCGCACCTCGTTCATCATGCTCTTAAAGGGAATGTGATATAAGGCTCTTATTGGTTTGTTTCCTCTTACGCCCAAACCACACCTATGAATAATGAAGCTACTTCAGACCAACCCCTTTTAGATTTGCGCCAGGCGCAAGAGGCATTTATCCCACCGGGAAAATAGCAACAGCGCTGGGATCCGCCCACAAAGTTACTTGCGCTTTGCGCTTTGACACTTGCATTCCAGATCGTTAAAATAGGGCCGTTTGTTTCAGCCACCCATTTGCGTCCTGATCTCGTAGTGACGCCTACTTCTCTGACTTTTTCATCAGTGGAGTCTTGGTACATCATCACAACCCGGCACTTTGCCACCTTGAACTCTTCCACCACTGATGATAGGGGTAGCTGTACTTGACCAGACCTGGTATATAGCCCAACTGACGTAAAGCTTGGTGGGATTCCGAGCCACTTGCGAAGATGTTTGTTCACTCGCCTCTCGACTCCTTCCACTGCTGTCATAGGTACCTCATAAAGTGTCAGTAGCCACATGAATCGTGGTAACAGACCGTGTTGGAAGAGCCAGGTCTTGAACTTCCCTTGCAGTTCTTACCCCTCGATCTTGCTCAGCCATACATCTGCCTGTTTCTCTGTCCTAGAAACATTGCATCTGGCGGTCAAGGATGCATCGTACCATTTCCCTAGGCACTTAATTGGGTTTTCTTCAATTGATGTAATCATCTCCCCCTGTACTCGCAACTGGAACTTGCTGGTCCCGCTTCTGATCACCATATTTCTTGATTTCTTTGGTTTGAACTTCATCCTAGCCCATGTTACCACATCATCAAGTGCCTTCAGGATCCATCTTGCTTGCACATGGGTTGAAGTTGTTATGGTAAGGTCATCCATAAAGCCTCTTATCGGAGGTTGTCGGATGCCGGACTCCATTGTTGGCCCTCTGGATTCCTTTCCTGCAGCTGTTATGAGCAGGTTCATTCTCATGACAAACAGGATGGGGGAGATGGTGCAACCTGTCACGATTCCCTTTCGAAGGTCCTGCCCCTGAGTTGTAAACTGGGCAGTTTTGATCCGTAGTTTAAATCCTCCGAAGTAGCTGGTAATTATACCCCTGGTGTGGTGGGGGATATGGTAGTGTTCCATAGCCATATTGATGAGGCCATGCGGGATTGAACCATATGCGTTAGCCAAGTCGAGCCAGACAACCTTTAGATTTCCTTTGTTCCCCTTGGCCTCCCGGATCAGCTGGTTGAGGATGCCCGTATGTTCCAAGCACCCAGAGAAACGTCTCGGTTACGTATGTAACCCTCGTTCCCTGAGTAGGGAACGGAGACGTTACGTCGGATGACGACGAATGGGGTTTCGCTTAGAAAGCCTATCAACTTTGAGTATTACAAAACGAGCCAATGGCAAAGAAATGCCATGGGTCTGCGGAATTTGCATGACGTAACTCCGCCCCACCTCGTGGGTATAAAAGGAGGACGCCGGCAACAGGCAGATATGTTACTTCGCTGAGGAGCCAAGACTGAGCTCAGGCGATCCCTGCGGTACAGCGGAAAGTGGCAGGCAGACGTAACGTCTCCGTTCCCTACTCAGGGAACGAGGGTTACATACGTAACCGAGACGTTCCCTTTCGTTGTCACTCCGAGTTATGTCGGATGACGACGAATGGGGTTACCAGTCTAATCACGCCACCTTCTCAGCTGTCTTCCAGTGCCCTGCGTAAATCTGAGATCCCTGTCGTGAGACTGGCACGGACGAAGGACTCCTATTTAGCACAGGAATACCAAGGTACACTGGGGAGCATATCCCAAGTTCAGGGGAAATATGCAATTACTGCCAACCCAGAGGGGGGGACTTAGAGAATACACATGTGACCCGAAGGAGACATGGAGAACACTGGGGTGTCCAGCCGCAGGTGGAATATTTCAACCCCAGGGGTGGCAAGGTGGCTTGCCAAGGGAAAGACACATGCTCAAGAGGCTTACAGTGGAAATACACATGAATCGCGTAGCCGAGCCTGATGGTCCGTGCCACCCATCGGGACAGGAGGGGAAGCTCTAGCCAGGCTCCCAAGAACTGTACCAGCGGGGTCATACGGACCACAGACTTCCCACCGATGGTGCAGCAGGGCGGAATAACTGGCCCGGACGTGGACGGCATAGCGGCCCGGTGTGGGGGCACAGTCATTAACCGCGCCCTGACAGAGGAGACCAGGGAAGGAAGAACGTTCAACGGGGGTCTGCTCTGCCAGGGGGCTGGCGACAGGAGCGGAAGAGAGCGGCACGGTCCGGGGACGGCGCGCACTGTCAACCGGCTCTGGAACAGAGGGGGACGAGGGGTGCACGGCTCAGGGGCGGCGCACCGTGTCGTCCGAGAACTCTGTTCGCTCAGGGATGGAAATGTTACTTCTTTCTTTAACCACATTAGGGTGCTGCCCACCCGTGGGTGAGCAGCGGGGAGTGGAGAACAAAAGATTCTCCCCCGGCCCTCCACCGGGGGAAGGAGTGGTCCTGCTACCATCTCCTGAGAAGTAATCTTCAACATCCCTGAGCAGCCCGTCTCAGGAGCGCCGCTTGGCCCGGCGTTTAGCGGGGGGCGGGGCTGGGGCGCCTTCTTACGGCTTCCTCCGCAACCGGGCCCGGGTGGAGGCTGCTGCTTGGGCCGGGCGGGAGGGGCGGGAGCCGCAGGAGGGCGCCCTCGGCGGCGAACAGACTGAGGGATCTGCCCGGTCGGCTGGGTGGAGGCAGCAGCGGGCCGTCGGGGCAGAATGTGCTTGATGGCCTCAGTCTGTTTCTGGGCGGTGGAGAACTGTTGGGCGAAGTCCTTCACCGCACCGCCGAATAGGCCGGCCTGGGACATGGGGGAGTCGAGCAGGCGAGAGCGCTCAGCATCCCGCATGTCAGCCAGGTTCAGCCATAAGTGTCTCTCCTGGACCACAGCTGTGGACATCACCAGACCCAGGGAGCGTGCGGTCACCTTCGTCGCCCGGTGGGCGAGGTCGGTGGCGGCGCGCAGCTCATCGAAGAGCCCTGGGTCCGTCCTACCCTCGTGCATGTCCCTTAGCATCTGGGCCTGATAGACCTGCAGAGTGGCCATGGCATGCAAAGAGGCAGCCGCCTGTCCCGCCGCTCTGTAGGACTTCGCCACTAGGGTAGAAGAGAACCTACAGGCTTTGGATGGGTGCTTAGGCTCGCCGCGAGAAGAAGCACTCTGAGGACACAGCTGCATCGCAACAGAGCGCTCAACCGGGGGGAGCCCAGTGTACCCACGGGCGGCTGCCCCATCGAGGGGAGGAAAGGCGGATGAAATCAACCAGCGGTCGCGGGAAGACATGGGAGTCTTCCAGGACTTCGAGATTTCATCATGCACGTCCGGGAAGAAAGGTATTGGGGCAGGCTGAGGACGGGAAGCCGCAGCTGCACCGCCCGGGAAAGCATGGCCGTCATCTCTGGATCGGACTGAGCCACAGCCGTATTCACACCCGAGGGTGGCAGCTGTGACGAGTCGTCACTTCCAGACGAATCAGACCCACCTTGTGATGCTGCGATTGACATCGCATCTTCCTCTGGAGCGCCAAAGGACGGTCCCGCGAGGATCCCCTGAACGCTCGCGGGTTGCAACACTGGAGAAGGTGCTGCGGGGCACGGACGAATAGTCGGCGCTTTGTTCCACACAGTCACCCTCAGATCACCCTGGCCACCAGCCGAAGTAGAGCCTCTCGAGGAGGCGCTAGATCGGGGTGTGGATGAGGGGACTCTCACTCTTGCGAGATCATTGAGTCTCGATATAAGTGTTGCGATGGTCATGTTCCCACAGAAAGAACATGACTCATCCACGAGCGCTGCTTTAGCGTGATTAAAGCCCAAACACACCAAGCAGCGCTCGTGCCCAACAGAGTCAGACACCAGCCGACCGCAACCAGAAGTGCACGGGCGAGGCATCTTTAAAAAGACGTGCCGCGTGCAAGCTCTTTTTGTGAGAGAAACTCAGTGCTGAAGCGCCCGCGGAGAACACACTCGCTGGCAAACCACGCTCAGATAAGCAGGAAGTGTGCACTCGCCGAGAGATCGCCGTCACACCAACACTGGAGAGTTGCTCGTCTCGTAAGAAGCTGACAATCAGAGATAGCTTAAGGAGTGAAGAATTACACTTGGCTCCGAAGCGAAAACATATCTGCCTGTTGCCGGCGTCCTCCTTTTATACCCACGAGGTGGGGCGGAGTTACGTCATGCAAATTCATACATTCAATACATGTTTGTAACCACATTTGACTGACTTCCCCTTCTAGGTCTAATTCTGACTAACTCTAAATCTGACTTCCCCTTTTAGGCATCCTAACATTCTAATATTTGAACAAAATGTATGGTTCGAAACTGGTGAAAACTCATGACTTTGGTTGTGTGAATTTAAAAATAACAAATATGGGAAATGAAACTAGACAGATGTCTAAACTTCAAACCTGCTCGCTAAACTTGAAACTTGAATGCAACTTGCTTTTTGTTTGAATAAGACTTAAATTCTGATTTAATATAAAGAAAAATAAATGAGAAATGTTGAAACAAGATCAATAGATCAATATCGTTATCCTAGGATTTAAATTTTGAAATAAAAAAATGCAGAAATTGTTAAAATTATAAAATGTAATAATAAGAATATGCACCTGTGATGCACTCTGTAAAAATTAGGAAATTCTAAGTCATGAAGAAACTTTTGAGTTATAGTTTGATTTATTTAGATGAGATGACCGAGCAATAGGTGTTCTTAAAGTGATGAATAAATAGTAAAATATTAACTGCATGTGTTTAAATATTATACTTTCTATCTGAAGACGTCTAGAATGTGTATCCCGTTATCCCTGGGAGACAGTGTGAAAAAACTGATCCATTGCAGAGTTTCTAGAGAAATAGAAATTGTGATTTGAACAGCCACATAACAGACATCTTACAGTCATTTTATTTTGTTTTCTTGTAAAAAAGAAAAGATAAGAAATTCTTCATTTACATTTTACACTGTAATCTAATTAGAGTTTTCCTGCTTTTTCCTGCATTTTGCAAAGAAGAAATGTTTGCTTTTTTCCGCAATGAAGGACTAAGCTTTTTAATAATATGAGGAACTGCTGTTGTGTTGTTAACAAGAAGAGACTTTTGGAAATGAAGCTGTAGGTTTAATTTGAGTTTTGCGGTTCTCTGAGTGTTCAAAATTTCAGACAGCTGCCTTGACAATTGGAGCTCTCTCAACGGGATGACTGCAGAAAAAGAAAGAGGAAGTGTGCCTTCAGCACCTATCCTGAAAGAGGAATTTGACACTTCTGAGAGGGTTCAGCATGGAAAGAGGAAGCTTCATCGTCGGTTTGGAACCTGAGTGTGCTCTTTGACACCAATCTTTCATTTGAAACTCACGTGTCTAGTATTTGTAAAATCCCATTTTTCCATCTTAAAAATATATCTAAATTACGTCATATGCTCTCAATGACAAATGCGGAACAGTTTGTTCATGCCTTCATGACATCAAGGCTAGATTATTGTAATGCAATTATGGGTGGTTGCCCTGCACACTTAATAAACAAACTACAGCTGTCACGGTTTATGAAAACGCTGTTTCCTTCTTGTCTCGTGTGTATGTTGTGTGTGTGTGTGTGTGTTATGCGTGTGGGCGGCAGCGCTGATCCCCACCTCTGATCTTCACCAGCTGCGGCTCATCAGCACGCCAGCTGCAGTCGATCAGCGCACCCTATTTAATCCCTCTGTTTTCATCTTGTCTTTGTCAGTTCGTTGTTGGATGTTCCTGAGTTCCCGCTTGTCTCCTGTTCTCCATGTTCCCGCCTGTCTCCTGTTCTGTTGGTTCTCTCTTGTCCTGTCAATTCGGTTGGTCTCATCTATTCCTCTGATTCCCATTCACTCGGATTACGGACCATTTCCTCGTTTCACCTCATCTGCCGGTTGTGACTGGAATTACCCACAGCGTCCCTGTGCTACCAAGTGCCTTTACCTGGACATTCTGATCATTCTTCTATGTTCTCAATAAACTGCCTTTTTACTTGCATTTGAATCCTTCCTCTCTTTATCGCGTAACAGAACGAACTGACCCACATGGATTCAGCAAGTAGCACGCTGGAGTTAAACAAGTTCCTGTCTCGTAGCATTGCCAGAATGGATCAACAGGAGGAGAATCTGGCGGTCACCGGACGTGCCGTTCAAGCCTTGGTAGCACAGGTGTCCGAGCTCACCCAACAGCTCCAACACATGGCTGGTCCCACCGCGCCCAGCCCACCGCCGATTCCCCCACCTCCATCAGCACCCATTCGTCAGCCTGAACCACGGCTACCCGCCCCCGAGATGTACTACTGTTCTACTGTTGGGCGGGATCTCCGTAAGCAAGACCTCGTCCTCTATTCTCCTCCCGGTAAGACTGCTGTGGGGAACCTGGTCCCATTCCACACAAGCCCATCTGGACTCTGGAGCTGAGGGTAATTTTTTAGACTTCACCTTTGCTCAGACACTTGGATTACCCATCACTACTCTCAAGAACACCATCGCTGTCAGTGCACTCAATGGTCAAGAACTACCAGCCATAACTCACTGCACTCACCCCCTGACACTTATCACATCCGGCAATCACACTGAACAGATTTAATTTCTCCTTCTGGACTCACCCATGCACCCATTGTCCTCTGTCACCCCTGTTCAGACAGCATAGCCCGAGGGTTGACTGGGGACACAACTCCATTTCAGCCTGGAGCACTTCATGACATAAGTCCTGTCTTGTGTCTGCCTGTTTGTCTGTGTCCAGTTCTGTCTTTCAGAAGGAGGCGGCGAATTTGTTGAACGTGCCCGCGGAGTATCACAACCTGAAGGACGTGTTTAGTAAGTCCCGTGCTGCTTCTCTTCCTCCGCATTGTCCCTATGACTGTGCCATAGATTTACTGCCAGGTAAGTCTCCGCCTAAGGGCAGACTCTGCTCCCTTTCTGTCCCAGAAAGGGAGGCCATGGAGAAATATATTTCTGATTCTCTAGCTTCCAAATTCATCCGCCCTTCCTCTTCTCCAGCGGGGGAGGGGTTCTTTTTTGTGGGTAAGAAAGATGGTTCTCTGCGACCGTGTATTGATTAACGAGGGTTGGACAACATCACGGTAAAGAATACTTATCCTTTGCCACTGATGTCTTCAGCCTTCAAGCGGTTGCAGGGAGCATCTATATTCACAAACCTGGATTTACGTAATGCATGTCAGGTGGTTCGCTTCAGGGAGGGGGATGAATGGAAAACCGCGTTCAACACCCCCAGGGGTCACTTTGAATATTTGGTTATGCCGTTCAGGCTGTCCAACTCCCCAGCGGTTTTCCAGGCACTCTTCAATGACGTGTTGAGAGACATGGTAGACCAATTCATATATGTTTACCTGGATGACATATTGATTTTTTCATCGTCTCTCCAGGAACATGTTCAACACGTCAGGCGAGTGCTTCAGAGGTTGCTAGAGAATGGGCTTTTTGTCAAGGCGGAGAAATGCGCGTTTTATGCACAGTCTGTTTCTTTCCTAGGGCACATTGTCTCGTCTGAGGGAGTGCGTATGGATTCTGACAGGGATAAGGCTGTGATGGATTGGCCAAGTCCCGATTCCCGTAAGGCCCTACAGAGGTTTCTGGGGTTCGCCAACTTCTATCGGCGTTTCATTCGCAACTTCAGCCAACTAGTCGCACCTCTGACTGCCTTGACCTCTCCCAGAGTGACGTTCAGGTGGTCCGACACAGCCGAGGCTGTGTTCGCCAAACTCAAAAGCCGATTCGTTTCGGCTCCCATCCTAGTTGCCCCTGATTCCTCACGTCAGTTTGTGGTAGAGGTCGACGCGTCAGAGGTAGGGGTAGGTGCAGTGCTTTCTCAACGCTCTTCCACAGACAAGATGCATCCTTGCGCGGTTTTGTCCCATCGTCTGTCACCTGCCGAACGTAACTATGACATTGGTAACCGAGAGTTGTTGGCGTTGGAGGAGTGGCGGCATTGGTTAGAAGGGTTGGGGGTACCTTTTATCATTTGGACCGATCACAAGAAACTTGAATATATTAAATCTGCTAAAAGACTCAACTCCAGGCAGGCTCGATGGGCACTTTTTTTCCGGACGTTTTGACTTTTCTCTCTCGTACCGCCCGGGCTCCAAGAACATCAAGCCCGATTCCTTATCTCGTATTTTTGATCTATCCGAATGCCCAGCTACTCCCGAGTGTATTTTACCCGAGAAGATAGTTATATCTCTACGCTCACATGGGAGATCGAAACGAAGGTCAAGACGGCCTTAGAAGGGGTAACGCCTCCGCCCGGGTGCCCACCGAGTCGTTTATTTGTGCCGGAGGGGTTACGGTCCGACGTTATTCGATGGGGTCATTGCTCCAACGTGGCTTGTCATCTCGGAGTAAACCGCACCAGCTGTTTAGTGAAGCAACGATTCTGGTTGCCATTAATGGCTCACGACATTCACCGTTTTGTGCTGGCTTGTTCGGTTTGTGCCGTTGGTAAGACATCTAACCGTCCTCCTGATGGGCTGCTCCAACCGCTGTGTGTCCCTTCGAGACACTGGTCCCACATAGCACTAGATTTTGTCACCGCCCTCCCGCCTTCTAATGGCATGACAGTTGTTTTAACCCTCTCAGGTCTTGCGTGTTTTTGGGGTCCTTGAGATGTTTTGACATGCTCTGACATTTGTGCTTTTATCAGTTGCTTATAAACATATTAATTGCAAAGGTATAATTACACTCTTTAGCACAAACAGGGCTACCATAATATGTGAGCAAGATGTATGTACATGTTTGTATTTGAGAGAATATTGTTTATGCATGGTTATTGAAAAAACTAAAACTTAAAGTGTCTGAAATAAGGCCACAAAACACATACTAAATATGTGTCCACAAGACTTTTGACTAATGGGTGTTGTTGCCTAGAATTTTTGCTTCAAAATGATCTGAAAATCATCGTGCCTAACCATTTACACAAAACAATACATTGATTTAAATTTTATAAGACACTTTTTGTTTGGAAAGGAAATATACATGGAGGCGTGTTCACACCTGAGGAGACAAAGGCCGGATAATGAGCCCTATAATGAGCTTCATATTAATTAGCCTTTCACACAGCTGTGTCACTGGGTACCAAAGGATGCGACCTCGGCCAAAATAAATTATATATATATATATATATATATATATATATATACATATATATATATATATATATATATATATATATATATATATATTACAATTAGAAATTGTAACCAATTACAAATAGGTTACAATTACAACAACAATTTTAACAATAAGTGTATTATTTCTTTTTAAAAAGTATACATTTTATTATACCTATTAAAAAAGGTAAGGATCCATTGGCTTGAATATTGGAACAAACACTATAATAATATCTTAGTTGATAATCCAATATACCTACTTTATTTTTGACAAAATATCCCATACTATAGTATATGAGCAGAAATTAGAACAGATTATGCGATTAGAACAAAGCACTTAAGAATAAATGACTTACTACATCAGCTGGATCCCTTGCTCCTCGACATGAAACTGCCAGCACTTCTGGTACATTTTCCAGGGTTATTAGATAGTATTATTCCTCACAGCGTAGGGATACGCTGTGTACACAGCGGTAGTAAGATACTTCCTAAACATGATGTGATTTATAATCTAGCTGGTGGGCGTTGGCATGTTTGAATGGCTTGCCTTAGATCATTTACGTTTGAATACCGCGCGCTCTCCGTGGGCGTGGCACATTAACGCGTAATCAGGAATAATGAGCTGGAAAGAAAAAGACTGACATCTCTCTCTTTTCATACAGATTACATAAACTGAGAATATTTGTTTTTTATATAAATTAATTAATTTAAAAGAAGAGAGTTCAAGCTTCATTATGGAAAAACACTCGTGCCTGTATGACAAGTATTCGCGGAATAACAGTTAATTTTCGGACGCGTTTCAGAATGGACTTTACTGACAGAGAGAAAGCAAAACTAGCATCATGTTTATTTTTCTTTATTTGACTAAAAGCACAATACTTTGTTTATATTGTGAGTATACACAAAAAAATAGAAACTTAACAGGATCGAATGATGTATAACACTAACTCGTAAGAATAAAATCAACAGAGTATTTTGAGTCTCTTTTGCACTGATAAGAAAAAAAGCAAAACTATCGCGCCAGAGGGTTAAAGGCGCAATATAAATAAAGGTTGACTTGCCATTTTATTTATTTATTTAAAATCACAATCAAACATAAGCTGTGTACTAATTCAGATTTGAAGGATGCAGCCTTCAAATTGGAATACAGCTATAGTTCCCTCTAAGGGAACTCGTGATGTGTCGTTTGACGCTAAGGGAACGCTTTGCGTGATGATGTCTTGAAGCACATGTGAAATCAGTCCAATGGTGTGGCAGAACTTCAGAGGCGGGTGACGTGGAGAACCAGGAAACTATAAAGCCTGCCCAAACAAAGCAACGCGAGCTTCTATGTCTTCACAAGCGCTCTGTTTGAAACCGTTTTTGTCTATTTGGTGTTGAATTGTCTCTCTCTATATATATAAAAAGATGGGAGTAAGCAGCAGCAGTTCAGACTGTGTGTGCACCCCTGCCCGCGCTATTTAACGAGTGGGGACACTCGTTCTGTGTGTTGTATGTTTGGGTGAGGAGCATGCATAGTCAGCGCTCGAGGGTGCTTCCCATGCGGACACTCCGATCTCGCCTGGTGTTCTTTTGCGAGGATGCTCAGGCTTGCGTTCCCCAAGGCTTCAGACTTGGGGTTCGCAAATGGATTTGTTAGCGGGGTTAGACACCCAGGTGTTGAGATAGTGGGATAAACAAGTTTCATATAGAGTTTATAGTCCACAAACATCTCACTATTCCTCTAACACAAACTATAAAGAGCACGGTTATGGGGAGATGCCAAAGGTGGAAGGATACGCTTACGAGCTATCTCTCCCCTGAATCAGCATCTTCCCTTAAGGCCCCGGTATTACCCACCAAGCCAGTCAGAACAACTTCAGCTTTGGTGGGTAAGTCTTATTCAGCTGCTGGTTAGGCTGCCTCCACACCATTTCACTGCCGCAGGCTTACCAGGCTGAATTGTTAGGAGACCTTGATGAGGGCAGTGGTTTTGGCCCGAACGCGGTTTGTGAACTGCGTCAGGCCACATATTTGTCTCTCAGGGCCACCAAGGAGACGCCAAAAACTATCGGCCATTCTATGGCAGGCCTGGTGGCCACTGAGAGACATCTCTGGCTCAATCTCAGTAATATCAAAGAGAAAGATTTAAACTTTTTAATGGATGCACCTCTGTCACCATCTGGCCTCTTCGGCAATGCAGTGAATTCGGTTGTAGAGTGGTTTCAGGAGTCAGCTGAACAGGCAGCTGCATTCCAGAAACTCCTCTCCCGCCGCACACATGTCTCCACGGCTGCTGAGAGGGGGCAGTCCCAAACATCAAAAGTCAGCTCCTCACACTGTGCCACACGGAAACAGAGCGATGCTTCCCGTGTTCCCCCAGAAAAAGACTGGGGACACGGAAAGTGCTCTCAACCGCAGCCTTCGAGGTGTAAGATGGACCGTCATTATTTCCAAGAAGGCTGCGGAGCCATATTTGGCCTCAAAGCATATAAGCCATTTGAGTGGCAGAGCATACATGGCAGCGTGTCAGGCGGGTGCTGCCCTGCACACCATGGGGGTGTTACAGGCATACCAGGCCAATCTGCTGGGGGATCTTGACCAGGGGGCAGGGATGTCCCCTGAGGCGGTTGCTGAGGTGCGCTGCACCACAGATCTTGCTCTCCGGGCTACTAAGCAAACTGCTGCCGCAATCAGCCGGTCGATGGTGGCCACGGAGAGACATCTGTGATTGAACCAGGTAGCCAGCCTCAAGAGGCCTCCTGTGGGGGAGCCCCAATATTTGTGTTGGTGTAGTATGGTTTCCAACGGTGTTATGTTTGTAGCAGAATAGACTTGCCATCAGCTAGCAGACCCTACCAGGCCTCCCTTAAAGTGAGTCCCCAGCAGTATGGGTAGATGGCTGACAGCACTGGTGTGCTTCAGGCCGAGTAGGCCTCTCAAATCCTCAGAGTTTTTGAGTAACGGGGTACACAGCGAGCAGTGTTGACGGTCAGGCACTGGCCTTAGCAGGCCTCCCTGACCGTGAGCCACAACATAGGGTGCTTGGCTGTTAAATTCACTGGCCAATCAGACAATTGGCTTCAGTGGGTCTCTCTGGAGGCGAGCCCTGATCATGATCAGCCAAATAAGATTTGCCGCTGTATGGTTGGCCGTTTAGGCCTCGCAGAAGGCAAACCCCCAACAGCGTGGGTCATTTTTGCCATCTAGTAAGACCATTATCAGGCGGTTGGCCTTATCAGGCCACCATGAAGCCCAGTCCCCAACCTTTTTGGTCCATAGCAGTCAGTTTCTTACTTAAGAAAACTTTCAGGCGGCCGGCCTTAACAGGGCGCTCCGAGACTTATCCCCAGGTCTGGGCAGCTGGCCTTAGCAGGACACTCTTTGACTGACACTCAGAATCGGGGTTCATAGCAACCAGTTTTCTAGCTTGCTATCAGGTAGTAGGCCTCACTAGGCCTCCCTGAAGGTGAGTACCCAAGTATGGGCACTAGGTAACCAGCCTACTGGTTATCAGGTAGTAGGCCTTACCAGGCCTTCCTGTAAGTGGTTTCCCAGCGATACTGGGTTCTGGCAGCTAGTGGGCACTTGCTATGAGTTCAGCTGGCCTTAGCAGGCAGCTTCTGAAGGCGAGCTTGCACCCTAGCATGACTAAAGTGTTTCCTTTCTGCTTGTGTTCCCTCCCGGAACCTCTTTTTTATATAGCCTACAGCCTGGTGTGGCTACCAGGCAGGCCAAGTGCTCCCCTCACTGAGGGTCACTATGAGTACTCCTCCTCCTGAGTCTGGTCAGACGGTCGTAGGCCTCTCGTGAGGCCTCCCAGTTAGATCAGCCCTTAGGCCTTTCAGGCCTCCTCAGTGTTTTGAAACACAAACGATGGGTGGATCCGTGGATCGAGCAGAGAAATTCCCCTCGTTAGCAAGGGTTGTAAGCACTATGCTGAGTCATGCTCTCCGGGATACCCCATCTCTGAGATCTGGGCCGAGCGGTTCACTGTCAGCTTTGCATTCCCTCGGGCTGGATGCCTTACCTAAAGGAAAGTGTCCAGAGGCTCTGTCTTCGGACAGACCGTAAGTTGGCCAGAATGAAGTGTCCCATGTAAGTAGAGGTGTCTAAAGTATTCACATTTGTTACTCAAGTAGAAGTATAGATACTAGGGTTTAAAAAGACTTCTGTAGAAGTTGAAGTATCAACTCAACCTTTTTACTCAAGTAAAAGTGTAAAAGTAACTGGTTTCAAAACTACTTAAAGTATAAAAGTAAAAGTAATGCAAAGAAAAAAAATCCCATTAAGGACAAAAGCTTAGGCCGCACCACAGGGGCACTACCACCTCCTGAAAACAACATGTTCCTAAAGGCCATGACTATAACGTTATATTAAAATGTTAATGTTGAAAAATTTGGGATGCACTACCTGTTTCAGCCGCATATATGCCCATAGAAAATGAATTTCAGTCCAATTTCAATTTTAGTAAAATGCAAATACATTAAAGAACCATATGTGTGTACTACTGAGCATTAACATGTGTTTCATGGAGAGGAAGATATGATGACTAGTTGCCTATAAGTATTGTAATGGTGCAAAAAGTCAAACTTCAGAGGCATGTTAACATCGAAATGGTATATGTTTATACTTCTCTTTAAGGGCGTGGGTTTGATTTTGAGATTGGTGGGGACTGGGGACAATCACAGAAGTGGAGGAATCAGGAAATTAATAGGATAATGTATTAAGGTTTTTAGTCTATATTGACCTTAACAAATACGTTAATTCATTAATTCTGTAATGTTACAGGTAACTAATAAAGACAAGGAGGCAGTTTAACAGAGACTTAACTTTACTCCGTTCATAGTGCAATGCAATAGTGCAATACTGTCTTGTTCCTTGCTTTTTAAAGAAGCCAAACACGTTGGCATCTTTCATTAAAAGGATATAGTTTAACAGTGCTTGAAGTGGGAAAAGAAAGGTGCCGGTACTCTCTTGCATTGGCAAATCAGGACATTTGAGATTTCTACAGTGAAAAACAAAACTTATAACAAAACTTGTTGTTATTTATTAACAACATAAATGTAGCCTATTTAAACAAGTCGTGCGTGTGTGCACGTGCGTGCGAAAACGGAACTCCTCCAAGTCTGCAAGTTCAAAAATACATTTAGATTATTACATTTTATTTAATTAAATGCATTTATGGTGAGATTATTATATTTTCATGTCAATCTGTGTTTCGACCACGAACCATGAGCTGTCACTTTAATTCACCGCGTGCAGCACAGCAAAAATAGACTCGGAACGATCTCTGCACTGTTGTATACGCACAGCACCAGGAGCGCATTGACGGACCGCATGCACGTGCAGTGTGAAAGCTCGAACCTGTTAACATGGGTGCCGAAAAAATACGCACTGCATACGCACTGCAAACGAAGTATATCAACGTCGTGACACTGGCGCTTTTTCTGTCAGTGGTCGAGTACCGGCTACATGCGAGAAGTAGCGGTACGCAAGAAAAAGTGCAGGTACGCTTAAGAGTAAAATGTAGAAGTGCCGGTACTGCGTACCGGTGAGTACCGCCCCACTTCGAGCACTGTAGTTTACCCAAAAACAAAAATCATTTAGGCTACTCACTCTCAAGTTGTTTCAAACCAGTTTCTTTCTTTCTGCTGAACACAAAAGAAGATATTTTGAAGAATGTTGATAACCAAGCAGCTGATTGTAGCCATTGACTTCCATTGTAGGAAAAAAAAATACTAAGGAAGTCAATGGCTATAATCAACTGTTTGGTTATCGACATTCTTCAAAATATCTTCTTTTGTGTTCAGCAGAAGAAAGAATCTGGTTTGAAACAACTTGAGAGTGAGTAAATGATGACAGAATTTTCATTTTTAAATAAGTGAACTTATCCCTTTAACAGAAATTAACTGTTGGCATATATGTTTTGCATCAATACTGTCAAGTTTGTCCTATTGGACACGACACACAGCAATACTGTCAAGTGTCATTGAGACCATTGCTCTGAGACATGTTTTCAGCGTCCTAAGTGCACTGAAATTTCATTCAGTCCAGCTGATGAGACTGGAATGACAAGGGTTCAACTTGATCAAACAGGCCTCTCATTTCAACAGACCAAGCAATGTTATTTTTTCATGTTTTATAGGGACTTTCCATAAACAATGATTTTTATACTGTACAAACTGTGTATTCTACCCCCCTACACTAACCCTATCACAGATAACTTTAAAAAAAAATATTATAAAATTTAAAAAAAATCCCGACAAGGATTTCGGATATTGCTATCTTTATGGGGATATTTTGATCCTATAATGTAGGGTTACACACACTCACTCTCTCTCTCTCTCTCTCTCTCTCTCTCTCTCTCTCTCTCTCTCGCTTTCTCACACACACGCTCACACACACGCTCTCTCTCTCTCTCTCTCTCTCTCTCTCTCTCTCTCTCTCTCTCTCACACACACACTCTCTCTCTCTTTCTCACACACACACACACACACACTCTCTCTCTCTCTCTCTCTCTCTCTCTCTCTCTCTCTCTCTCTCTCTCTCTCATGTTTGCCACTTATCCCGCGATTGTCTTACGGCCGTTTCACACCGCAAGCGTCAGCGCCGCGTGAGCAGCGCGTATTTTTTTCGGCGTCCATGTTAATCAATGAGTGCGTTCACACGGCGAGCAGGAGCAGCGCGTGAGCGTCAAGCAGGAGCGTCGCGTGAGCAGCAGTGAAGCGGGGGTTTCGGCTTCGAGTCTATTTTTGCTGCGCTGCTCACGCTCAATTAAAGTGAAAGCACACTTTTGATGGACACAATTAATATGATTTCACACAAAAAGTGCCCAAAACGCATAGAATTTGCATGTCTAGTGTGTTTTAACAAGAATTGCAGTATCCCAGCTAGAAATTTTTTGTTCTAAAAATGTTCTGAGAACATTTACATGCGGTGTTCTAATAATGTTTTCAGCGGTTAGTTTTATTTTGGTTCCCAGAATGTTCTCCTAAAAGCTAGGATAACATTCTCTAAAAACATTCTAAATATGTTTAATGCTAACATTGTTAGAACATTATTCGCTAATGTTCTTATAACATTTTCAGCGGGTAGTTTTCTTTTTGTTCCCAGAATGTTCTCTTAAAAGTTCTAATAACATTCTTTAAAAAACATTCTAAATATGTTTAATGCTAACATTGTTAGAAAATTATTCCCTAATGTTCTTATAACATTTTCAGCGGGTAGTTTTCTTTTTGTTCCCAGAATGTTCTTAAAAGATCGGATAACATTCTCTAAAAACATTCTAAAAATGTTTAATGCTAACATTGTTAGAACATTATTCCCTAATGTTCTTATAACATTTTTAGCGGGTAGTTTTATTTTTGTTCCCAGAATGTTCTCTTAAAAGATGGCATAACATTCTCTAAGAACACTCTAAAAATGTTTTGTGATGACCTTCTATAAAGGTTTAATCATAACATTTTTAGAACATTACATCCCCTAACATTCTTATAAAGTTTTTAGCGGGAAGTTTTATTTTTGTTCCCAAAATGTTCTCTTAAACAAAACAAAAAATGCTTAGCTATAACATTGTTAAAACATACAATTTTATTAATCTCAAAACTAAAACATCAGAATCTAACAGGTTTATAAATGGCATCCACATAAATTATTAGAAGTTCTGCGTACAGTAAATGCCCAACATTAAATTGAGAAATCAGTAAAGTCCAATGTGCAATCATGCGTCTTGACTGCAGTGTTTGCTCAGAGCGCTCATCATCAGTCTTTGCTTGTCTTGGTTCTTGCAGAAGAATAATACAGTCATCTGTATTAATATGTGTTCTAGTGTTCTCTCTTCTAGTTGTCCAGCTGCTCTCCCAGTTAGCAGCAGTGAACTCTATTATCTGTGTGCATGGTAGGGTTTTTCCTCATAGCCTATAAAAGAAGATCATGCAACAGTGTAAACAGAAAGAATACAAATACATACATATTAAGATCACGAGCAATATTGACATTGAAAACTTTCAAAATTAGCCAGCCTAATTAGTAATCAGAAATTATGTAAAGACTAATTTATTGAAAATATAAATATGATACCTTATGAGTATCTTTTTTGTTTCTGTAATTTAAAACATATACTTAATCCATATTAATAACACAACTAGAGGCTAAATTATGTGAACAAACGTTGATGTTGGCTTGAGAAGCCTGAACCTCGAACCAGGACTGGAACTCAGGTCGCCGTGAGCACAGCTCCAGCATGGCACAGCGCTGCCCACGAGGCTATTGCTCTGACTTAACAGCGCTTATATTGTCTATGGATCCTTACATTTCTTACAGATTTCTGCTTGTTTTAAATCAGATACAGATAAAGTAGCACTGCATTTGAATGTATTGGCGATAGAACTAATTCTAGAGTGAATTAATCATACCTGTAAGTGCAGCATCTCTTTGCTATTAGTGAAGCTGTACGTTTTAGTTACTTCAAAAGCAGAAAGAAATATATGCTAAGCTAGTTATTTTAAAGCTAGTTATTTTAGTCAATAAAGTTTTAAATATGGATATTTTTCTTACACAAACGCATCGCTTCGCTTTAGTGCTGGGCGGTTTGACCAAAAATTTATATCACGTTTTTTTTTCAAAATGATGCCGGTTTTCCGGTTTATGAGGTTTTTTTTTTCTCATGCATAATCAGGTGTTCAAAGCATTTTCTACTGGTTGAGAGAGGAATTACTGCAGTAAATTGACTTAGGATGGTCTATTTTACTGTCATTAGTGAATATTGTAGAATAGAATAGCGCCCAGTATAACCTAAAATTGTTATTTCTTAACGTTCTAATAACGTTCTTGTAACCAGGAAATAACGTTAATACAACGTTTATATAACGGGAGAATTGAACGTTCTTATAATGTTTTGAATAAAGTTCTTATAATAACCAAGAAATAACGTTAATACAACGTCTAAAAAACTGGACGTTTTGAATGTTCCTATAACATTCAGAAATAACGTTTTTATAACTTAATGGGAACGTTATGAAAACGTTCTTATAACCTAAAATTGTCAGCTGGGGAAGAGGAGAGATTCGCAATTGCACTGAACACGTTTTAAGTGCAGGATTCTCTGAGCGAGTCCAGAGAAAATAGACCTATTCTAAAGCCTCGTACACGCCGGGACGAATATCGGCTCGCGTTATTCGTCAGCGTTTTTGTGTTCACACCCAAGCGATTTTCGCTGACGATGAGCCGAGTGAACATGCAAATTTATTCCCTGACATTAGATGGCGCTTAATGTAAAACAGAAATACCCCGGTCCACAAAGTGCTTCTGACACTCGCTTGTCACTCAGAAGAAGAGAGCAAGTTTGTCGCGTTTGTCATATAGTTCTTTATTCTCGTTTGTGTATCTTTATAAAGACACCAACAAGACCAGCAGCTCTACATTCATCTGGCCTTGCATCTTCCTCATCTTATTTCTTCCCGGCAGAGTGTTGTCAGAGAATGTCTAATAAGTCTAATAAGTCTAATAATAATAATGTCTAATAAGAGAATGTCCGTAGACGGGCTTTGGTCATTAGACATTCTCTGCTTTGGTGTAGTAGACGCTGTATATCTTCTTCGCCATTACGTATGTGTGCTCGGCAAGACCGTTTTGTGTTTGAGCGCCCCCAAGTTGTGTTTTACTGTAACTTCAGAAGCTCCAGACACGTGAGCAAAAGCGCCAATCTCATTGGTCGGATAGTTTTTGACGCGGCGCGTCAAACCAAAAAAACGAGCCCGAGGCGTTTTAAAAAAAATGCGGCTTTTACGCGTGGCGTTTTACGCGTCGGTGTGCACACTCACATTGGCGCCCATTGTTTAGTCACGAGGCGTTAAACGTTGCCGAATATCGCACGCGAAATTCGTCCCGGTGTGAACAGGCCTTTACGTGAGCAGCGTGTATCTGAGAGCGCGGCACATTATATTCCGCGCGTGAGCAGAGAGATTCGCGCTCGCGCATTATATTAATGTACTTTCGCGCTACAATAATGCGCTCTCGACATTTGACAGGAAAATAACGCCATAGTTCTGCAGCATCCATCTTCCCTGTAATGTAACACCAGAGCACTGCTGTTTACTCTCGCCTCGCAGTCGCTGCTTAGAAGTGCAACATTGTAAAAAGTCCGTCTGAAACAGTGTCGCGTGGCGTAATGTCGTTCCGAACGTTGTGTAATTAAATACATCGGTATGGCGGTATATTAAAAATTAATATCATAAAAAAAATATACACCGGTTTTCGGTATGAACCGGTATACCGCCCAGCACTACTTCGCTTCAAAAGGCCTTTATAACCCCGCCAGAGCCGTGTGGATTACTTTTATCATGGATGGATGCACCTTTATAGACTTAAAACAGAAACGGCCATTCACTGCCATTATAAAGCTCGGAAGAGCCAGGACATTTTTTAATATAACTCCGATTGTATTCGTCTGAAAGAAGAATGTCATATGCACCAAGGATGACTTGAGGGTGAGTAAATCATGGGCTAATTCTCATTTTTGGATGTCTTTTGGATGAGATCATTTATGGTCTGTGTTAGGTGCTTTTAGCACTAAAGCTCTAGGAGTTAAGAGTTGAACATTTTTGTCTCAGAAAAATAATAATAATAATAATATTTAGTTTAAATAGGTTAACAATATGTTGGCTTTCTTAAACCAACATAATTATTTCCTAACATTTGAACAAGATTACTATAATCTGTATTATAATATAAAGGTAATTCTGTGAAGATTTACAACAAGTTACAAAACCACCTACCAGTTACAAGGCTCTTTAGCTCCCATATCCATTCACCTCTGCAGGTTTGTGTTTGCCAGATTGTGTCCTTTACATTGACCATCAGCCCCAGAGTAATTACCTGAAATATTTTAAAACATGGTCTGTCAACATACAACGATATTACAAGCACATACAATATTTGCTAGAAACACAAAAGACTGAAAACGTTTTAGACTGAATGCTTTTTCCAATTTTCCCATTACCTCTTTATGAATTACTGAAATATTATTAACTTTTACTTTCAAAAGACAATAAGATTAACACTTTTAAGTTGCAAAAATAGAGTATTCATATACACAGAACACAATATTATAGTAGGCTACCTTTGTTGTAAATGGAGACTTTATTGCGTCATCGGTTTTATATTCATCTTCAAACAGGCAGTTTGGAGTCTGGATTAAAACAAATCTAGCTGTTATTCAAAAGTAACATATACTCAGATTTAATGCGACTGTCATACAATTCTAAGAAAGTAAAATCTAACACTGAAAGACATATCAAGGATAAGAGAAAGCTATATGTAAACTGAAAAATACACACACAAAAAAAACTTACAGTTGTGAAAGAGCTCTTCCGTTGACCAGGAGTTCTGTTGTTTGGCAATTTGTCAATTTAGACAACGGGCATTTTGCGCCGATTTCTTCAACAAAAACGTTACTTTCTTTGCGCTGTTTGTCGATTTCAAATGTTCTTACGTCATGAGAAAATCAAGCTGTGATTGGTAGTTTTAAACGTCGATCCACAGTGACCCCCAATCAGCTTCTCTTCTCTTGTAAACACATTTCGCGCAACAGTTCAGAGTAATATCCTCAAAACACTTTACAAATGCTGTTTTGATAATGTTCCTCTTTTAATATGGAACATTATGCCAATATTTTATAGGTTAAAATAATTCTACAATCTGTTACCTAAACAGCTTCCCTAAAATATCCTTAAAATGTTATGAGCTTTTGTTACTCATCATATTATGAGATTTTGTCATCTCAGGCCAATAATGTCCTCAAAACATTTGATGAATGTTGCTTTGATAATGTTCCTCCTTTGTTATTGTCCTAATGATTTATAAAAGATAACAACATCCCTAAAAAAATCCTCAAAATGTTTCATGCAAAATGTTAAAAAGTAAATTGAAATGAATGTTTTATTAAAAACACTCCGTCATCTCAGGCCTCAATGATATCCTCAAAAACATTTTACGAACGTTAATTTGATAATGTTCCTCCTCTGTTATTATGGGACATTGTGTCAATGTTTTATAAAAGATCATTCTACAAACTTTTACCTCAACAACATCCTGAAAATGTTACATATAAAATGTTCTTGCTTTGTTAACACGTCACATTACAAGAACGTTTTATGAAAAACACTTCGTCATCTCAGGCCTCAATGATATCCTCAAAACATTTTGCTAACGTTGATATGATAATGTTCCTCCTCTGTTATTATGGAACATTGTACCAATGTTTTATTGAGAACATTGTATTATCTGTTATCTCAAAAACATTCCCAAAACATCCTCAAAATGTTACAGTTAAAATGTTCTTGCTTTGTTAACACTTCAAATTACAAGAACGTTTTATAAAAAAACACTCCGTCATCTCAGGCCTCAATGATATCCTCAAAAACATTTTACGAACGTTAATTTGATAATTTTCCTCCTCTGTTATTATGGGACATTGTGTCAATGTTTTATAAAAGATCATTCTACAAACTTTTACCTCAAAAACATCCTGAAAATGTTAGATATAAAATGTTCTTGCTTTGTTAACACGTCACATTACAAGAACGTTTTATAAAAAACACTGTCATCTCAGGCCTCAATGATATCCTCAAAAACATTTTACGAACGTTAATTTGATAATTTTCCTCCTCTGTTATTATGGGACATTGTGTCAATGTTTTATAAAAGATCATTCTACAAACTTTTACCTCAAAAACATCCTGAAAATGTTAGATATAAAACGTTCTTGCTTTGTTAACACGTCACATTACAAGAACGTTTTATAAAAAACACTGTCATCTCAGGCCTCAATGATATCCTCAAAACATTTTGTGAACGTTGATATAATAATGTTCCTCTCCTATTACTATGGAACATTGTGCCAATGTTTTATTGAGAACATTGTCTTATCTGTTATCTCAACAACATTCCCAAAACATCCTGAAAATGTTACAGTTATAATGTTCTTGCTTTGTTAACACGTCACATTACAAGAACGTTTTATAAAAACACTCCGTCATGTCAGGCCTCAATGATATCCTCAAAACATTTTACGAACGTTGATATGATAATGTTCCTCTCCTGTTATTATGGAACATTGTGCCAATGTTTTATTTTGAACATTGTATTATCTGTTATCTCAAAAACATTCCCAAAACATCCTCAAAATGTTACAGTTATAATGTTCTTGCTTTGCTAACACATCACATTACAAGAACGTTTTATATAAAACACTGTCATCTCAGACCTCAATGATATCCTCAAAACATTTTGTGAACGTTGATATGATAATGTTCCTCTCCTATTATTATGGAACATTGTGTCAATGTTTTATTAAGAACATTGTCTTATCTGTTATCTCAACAACATTCCCAAAACATCCTCAAAATGTTACACTTAAAACGTTATATCTTAGTTTACATTTAACCTTATAGGAACATTATTTGAAATGATAAAACATCCATAAAACATTCTTAGAACATTACATTCAAATGTTTTCTTTAAAACATTAACCAAACTTGTAGGGAATGTTAGCCAAAGTTCTGAGAACGTTCCCTGCTAGCTGGGATGCCAGAAAAGGAAATGAAGACTAACATAAAGAAAATAACATTTTATAGAAAATGTACCCATCAAACTTGTTTTTAATTATTCAGTTTGGGCTTTGAACAAACTTCAAATGTGTTTATGACCACTAAATTCTAAAAACAAAATGTTCAAAACTCCTTGTAAAGAAATGCTTGCTTACATGTAGCCCTATGTGTAGCCTGGGAGCCGCTGTTGTGACGCTGTACAAACGCTTGCAGTGTGAATACTAGCGCGCGTCTGCAGCTTCAGTGACGATGTAGTTGCGCTGACGTGCTGCTCACGCGCCTCTCATGCTTGCGGTGTGAAACGGCCGTTACAGTACTATATTATA
The DNA here is from genome assembly GCF_051911475.1 of Siphateles boraxobius. Taxonomy (NCBI): domain Eukaryota; kingdom Metazoa; phylum Chordata; class Actinopteri; order Cypriniformes; family Leuciscidae; genus Siphateles; species Siphateles boraxobius. Next base: position 15,304,753 of record NW_027509193.1, read on the forward strand.
AAAACGGCTGTCCCCAAATCAATATTTGACGCGATTTGCCCCGTATTCTTGAGCAGAAAACTGTTGATTTCTCCGTCACTTACCACATCTAGGTTTCCTAATTCCTTCGGATGAGTTTTGCCGCTTCACACAACCAAATGTAACAGCCTCTCACAAGTTAGAAAGAAAACACAGATCCAATCAGTTTAGCGATGTTCAGGAGGTGGGACTCAGATCTATTAAACGTTTGTGTAATTGGCCATTTTTTGAACGATGACAACCCGAAATGAAAACAAGCCAAAATGAAATAGGAGTAACGAGGCTATTTATAAAATGTAAGGAGTAGAAAGTACAGATAATTGCCTGAAAATGTAAGGAGTAGATTAAAAAGTCGGCTGAAAAATAATTACTCAAGTATAGATACCCAAAATTTCTACTTAAGTAATGTTACGAAGTATTTGTACTTAATTACTTGACACCTCTGCATGTAAGTGATGCCAGGTGGCACTTCGGGTGAGTATGTTCCCCTAAATTGTGATTGTCTGGGGTTCCTTCGAAAGGGAACGTCTCAGGTTACGACGGTAACCTTTGTTCCCCGAGAACAGGGCACGAGACACTGCGTTTTTCTGCCATGCCTCGGGGCCTGCCAACCAAACAGTCCCTTCAGACAATAAGGTGAATGTCATGTTTACAAGGTGCCCTTATATTCTTCCAGGTCACACGTTGACAATATCATGGGCTGTCGCCAGTCAATAGGATTGCTGTGATTCGATAGTAGTTTCAGACACCTGTCACACCTGAGGTGTTCCCCAATGCGACAATCGACGCAGTGTCTTGTTCCCTGTTCTCAGGGAACAAAGGTTACAGTCGCAACCTGAGACGTTTCTTTTAGTCAGTAGAATGTCTGTTAAGGGACCATCACAATAAAGTGTTAGCATATATTAAGCAGACAGTCAACTTATACTGATAGTTGACATGCAGACAAAAAGTTACATAGCAAAATAAAATGTCACCACTTTCAGCCATTATTTACAACTTAAATATTTGTGTGTAGTAAGTGATTTACATAATGTTACATTTCTGTGATATACCATCTATTATGTAAACAGTTTTGTTATAAATTGTTAAAATTGTGTAATAACGACAATTTGACCCCCTGTTCTAAAGCGCAAAGTATATCCACATCTATTATTGATTGTATGGCACTTACCAATTGATGTTCAAGTTTATTCACCTGTTTAAGCAAGTAATTTGGCTAAGCAGGGAACATTTACATGTGTTGATTATCATACCAATAAAATGTCACCTTTTACTGGTAAAAAAACAAAAACAAAACTGCACCATAAAACTGCATGTCAGGCAAAATTGAGGGAGTTCTCATCCATGCAGAATGAACACATTTGATTACTTTTTGTTACTTTTACAGTTACTTTTTGGGTGGAGGGCTGGCGGTTGTTTGCTTGTGACATTAAATATTTAATGCAATCATGCAGCTATTGGTTCTGGGGAGTTTCTGACAATTTAACATTTGAGATTTTATTATTCTGATAACCTCCAATGACAGTTTAATATAAAAATTGCCGTAGATACCTTATAAAGCGGCTCTGATTTTTTTTGACCTAATTATGTTTCACCACCTTGAAATCATCTAAGCTACATGGAGGACAACAGTCTTAGTGAGCCAAAGGCACATAGTTAGCCATCCATGGTTCAAGGCTGGTTTAAGGACAAGATGAAAGACAACCAGTGACTCACTGCTGTATGTAACAAAGCTGTTGAATATCTCTTTTAATTAGCAAGAGAATGACTCATGTGGACTAACTTTAGTTTTGAATCTTGATCTAACACTCTCTCATTTCAGTGAGGGCAAAGAAAGTGCTCATTGTTCAATGTCTTCCGTTATCTTCATGTAGTCAGAGCTTTGACTGTCCTTCACAATTCAACAGGCAGTGATTTGAATTTCAGGCTAATTTAGTTAGCAGCGAGACTGTCTCCAGAGAATTCCACTCCATATCTGAACATATGGACAGTGTCTCAGTGGTGAGGCTCCATTTGGGGGAAAATCTCCAATTAGTCAGAGAGACGCTTTCATGGCAGAGCTATTTTCTCCATCTTTATATTTAGATAATGAGCACTATCATATTTAGAACATTTGGTCATCTGGAGGTAATTAAATTCATCACACAGAGCAGACAATGATGGCTTCTTAACATTAATACTGTAAATCAAAGCCTATGTGTAGAAACTAGTATCAAGTTTAGTTATCTGGGGTCTGTTCATGGTCAATTTTGACAGAAGTGGATGGCGCTAATCCATACTGCCGGCTCCGTTATTGAAGGAAGCCACGATGCATGAAATTAAGTGTTCGCATTGACCATCCCTCATCGTCCCCTTCTTCTCTCGGCTCGGCTAACGTTTGAGCTGCTCTCTGCACTGTAAATTTAATTAGTACCAAAAACTGCTACCTTTGCTGTAAAATCAAGAAAGAAAAAGAGAAAGTCACTGCTCGGATCAATTCAGCAGCTCCTCTGAGTTTCACTCTGAGACATGAAGTCTAGTGTTGTGAATGCTAATGTCGGAAACTAGCGCACTGCTTCAAAACTGCACATCCGCCTTATCTCTGTGCAGACACTTCACAGAACTGCAAATGACCCCAAAAAAACAAGTTTGAGAAAAGTTGCTGAAAATTCAAGGGCAGCTTAGCAAGATAAAAAGGAAGCACTAAGCCATTTTAAGGTGGTTGTTTAATATATTATCTTTTAATGAATACAATGATGGGGGAAAGCAGTTGAGGCAGATTAAATTTGTCAAACAAACTGGCTTATATTAGGTGCTCATATTACCATATAGGCATATGAATTCTTATGAAGAAACATTTTGCTCCCTAAGGTGAAACAGAATTTGCACAAAGTTTGGTCCTTGCAAAATCTTCATGCATTGTTTGAACCGTTCAGATTGTTTCAGTGCAGCATATCAAATAAAACACCATAACATCATATCATTAAAAATAAGTCACACTACAATTCAATTCAATGATTTGGAGGGCCAATCATTTTCCTAATACGTACTGATAATTAACTATGTTAGTACTCTTTCTCCATTGAATGTAACCAAAATTGCCATTCTATGCCAGAGGATGTATAATAGTGTGTTTTATTAGCTCATCTGCATGCATTGAGCAGTTTAATCTCATTCACATCCTGCCTTGCTAAACAGTGTGGTCTGTAAATTAGTATTTCAGTCGCACAAAGATATATTAAATTAGATTAGAAGATTTTTTTTTTTAATCTACTGTCAAACCAAAAATGATTCAGACATCATTTTTGACATATTTTTACTAGTGGGTGCTGGACACTATTTATCATTTATGTAAGTGAGGATAGCAAAATAAAGTAAACTGTGACATATTTGTACCCCAAAAATTCCTCATAAAGTGGACTACCAGTAAAATTGATAAATATTTGGGACCAAAAATTATTCAGACACTTTGACCTGACCATGTTTTGCTTAAGTGTTTTTTTCTTTAATTGCTAGTGTGACCTTTTTACACCATATACTGAACAAAATTAAACACTGCTTGGTAATTGGTTAACCTAAATGGGTATTATCTAATTGTGTACTTAAATTTAACTGCTGACAACTAACAGCTATTCAACCTAATTAATTTGTGAGACAGTCTAACAGAAGGATGGTCAAAACCAGTGAAATATCAACTGATTTGATAACTCTGAGTTCTTGTCATATTTTATTACCATTTTCTAAACTATAGCGAATAAACTGTGATAATGTGAGAAATGTTGAAGGTGTCTGAATAAATGTAGGATTGACTGTATATATATATATATATATATATATATATATATATATATATATATATATATATATATATATATATATATATAATATATATATATATATATATATATAAATCTATATTAAAAAAGCCTGACTGAGCCGCATACTACTTGTAATATTCTGCAAATTTTCCATATTTCTCTTTTTAATTAAAAACATTACAAAATGAAGTACTTCACGCTCCAAGGATAGAACAGAACTCTCTTGATACATCACATGGTCCAAATTAGACTGTAAAAAGACACATTAGTTTCCAAATAGCTAAGTTACTGAAAACTTGCCTGTACCTCATGTTTTTCTAATCATACAAGATGGGCTAGTTTTCTAGGAGGCACATGAATCATTGTGCTTTTTCTGCTAAGTGTTGCTTGTTTTTTCTTGCAAAAATACCAATTAAAACTGAAACAAATAATTGATGAAATCCAGCTTTTAGCTGAAAGTGAATCATGTTATTTTGCATTAAACCTCACTTCAGTTTGACCAAATTTCATTATTGTTCTCTCTGAGATATTTAAATAGATGATTCATAGCTCCTTCAATGAATCAGGGTATACATTTTTCAGTAGTTCTAAAAATAATTTATGAGTAGATTTTGGTCTGTTCAGAATGTGACAAAAATGGCCTATAGACATTTTTTCCCACTTTATCGCACAGATTCAGTTGTCAGTAAGACAGTGAGCGTCTGTGCATGTCAAACACCTCGGATCATTTTTATCTGATGCTTTTTACCCTAGAAAGCCCAATTTACTAGGATAGCAAATCTCACAAAAGCAAGTCTCACAGTGTGTCTCATTTGTAGGGTTATAAAAGACAAACACTACATGACTTTCACTGAACATCCAACCCAGCTTACAGCAGAATACACAAGCCACGGTAAGGTAATACTTTAAAATCTTGACAAAGTTGTTAAGCAGAAAAGGGGGATTTCAGTTAATCTGGGTAAGGGGTTTATTATGTCTTTGGGGTTTTCTGCTGTTTAGTGATTTTGACAAAAGCTGTAGTGACACCTTTCTGTAACACCTGCTTTGCAAAATTTGTGTTAACAACCCTTGCTAACAGGGTCGGCTTAAAGAGCAACATGCAGGTTGAATTTATTTCTGAATTAACACTTTAAATTGTCTGCAGAGGTATTTTAAAAACACATGTAGAAATTACTAATGAAATCTCATTTGATATTGAGATTTTGATTAAAATGTACTAGGCTCTGGAATACGCCTTTCCCGCTATAGCAAAGCGTCATATGATATAGGCCGAGGTAAATAAAAGAGCTTGCGGTCAGCTTTCTCATTGTTGGGTGTTGGTGTAGTTAGAGCAGTATTGAGAGACAGAAAGTTTTAGATCGAGTTTTAGAGAAGCCATAATGGTAAATTATTGTGTTTGTGCTAGTTGCACGAATTCCAGCCTGTCAGGACATCGTGTCCATCATTTTCCTTCTAGGAAAAACAAGGCTTTTCGGTCTTGGGTGCGTTTTGTGCAGGTGAAGAGAGCAGACTTTACTGCCGCGTCTGTTACCACACACTCGGTCATTTGTGGCGCACATTTCACTCCGGGGAATTATCGACCTGGAGATTTGATGGAGTCTCGGATGGGATTTCGGAGTAAGGACCAAGTGAGGCTGATTACTGATGCTGTTCCCTCGGTGCACTCGATGGAATCAAGTCCACCGTCAAAGTTTACACCGGCGACGCCATAGACTCACAATGTCCGCACAAGCACCTAGCCAACAAAAAGCCATCAGGGAGACCCTTGCCTCTCTTCCTAATCTGCCCCTCTCCTGCAGTCAAAACCGCGTACTGGAGTTTTATACAGATATGACTGTTTTGGCGCTTTTCCACTGCATGGTACGGTACGGCTCGCTTTAAATGGTATCACTAACTGCAGTTGAAAAACAAACCGAGCTAAAGCTGAGTCGTACCACGCAGTGGAAAAGCGAAGCGAGCAGAACCGTACTGAGCCGTACCATGCAGTGGAAAAGCGCCATTAGACTGTTGCTATTGTAGGTATTGTCATTATTAATTTGTTGTTATGGCATGGTATTTAGTCAATGTAGATAGTGCTAACCAGCTTGGATGGACTGCATAATCACTGTCAGCGTAGAATATGAGAAGACAAAACGTTGCTGGCTTAAATTAAGACAATCTAAATGGATGTTTAATCAAGAACAAGGTCGAACGTATGTTTGCTAAAGCAGATTTATTGAAAAACACCAAGGTAATAGCCATACAGTAGATGAAACAGCGTTAGCCACGGTGCTAACTTACATGAACTCACCAAGTCACTTGCCCTATTCGCCACTGGTTTTCTTGACACCACAACTCTACTTCTCTCCTCTGCCCATTGTTCCTCCCCCTGATCTCCCCCTGTCTACTATCTCGCCTATTAGGCTCATAATTATAGGCCTGTGGGCCATCATAAGCATGTTCGTCCACATCGGAGAACTCGGTTTCTTCATTCGCACCCATTGTAATCTGAGCTTGAACTAGACCAGACTCCCTCGCCGATCGTCACTTCCGGTTAGTGATTTACAGACGCGGAAGTTATTTTTTTCACAATTTATCTCAAAATATTGTTAATGGCTAAATATATATTATTCCAGTTAAGAAAATCTAGTTGTTCTATCATCAACATACACTATGCTATATAGGGGTGTCCAACCTGCATGTTGCTCTTCAAGGCTTCAAAATGTGAATTAATTTTGATCACTCAGAAATTGGGATAAACCAGATCAATGGGCCAATCAGAAGACACAGGAGTCGAAGGAGGCAGAGGTGTACACACATAGACTTCCCCAGCCACACTTTTTTATATAAAAACAATCAATGGAGTGAAATAATTAAACAATAAAGACAAAAAAGCAGATATGAATCAACAATATCCTTTAAAGAAAATAAATTGTACACAATTCAATTGTGACTTAAACTTAGTTACAAATTAAAACAATTACCCAAATTAAATAATAATTAATAATAATAATAATAATAATAATAATGCTTTTGACCTAATTTAGTTACACCTAATTAACAGGTTTTATTAGTTATTTTACTAGTTTTGGATATATCTCTTTGTAGTAGTGTTAGCTTGGCCTTAAACATCTACAGATCAACAGGAACTCTAAGCAGGTAAGCATCAAAACAAAAACTTCTCAATCAGTGTAGTTGTAACAGAAAACTGATTCTGTTTTGTTTCAGGTATTTAACAATTATTTATCTAAATCACTCTTTCTCCTCTCTGTATTCTATCCAAGTACTCCTCGCTGCAGACTGTAGCGCGGTGATGTCACGTATTTGCCTCATGTATCTTACTAATATGTCTTCTTCTTCTTCTTTAATTGGCGGTTAGCAACTATTTCTTGTGCATTACCACCACCACTGGATTGGAGTAAGGAACGGGAGTTACTAACTATTCTGTACTGTTTTGAACACACAAAATAACCAAAAAAAAACAACAACAAAAAAACATATGAAGTAGAGTTTATCTTTTAAAAAGGCATGTACTTTTCAAAAAAGAAAGTAAGAAACCAAAAATGTCTCCTGAACTTCTTTCCAATAAAGTCTTAGTATCTAAAGACACTTTCTTTGCTTCCAGCTGATTAACAAGCCTTTGCCTAGCCTGATTCAGATTGTATCTATGACAGTAAACTATTACATGCTCTACTGTTTCAGGTTTATTGCTCTGGCAATACTCACAATTTCCATCACCATGCTTTTTAATTAAGAACAGTGTACTTTTCAGCTTTATATGATCCAACCTCATCCTAGTCAGCACAATTTCTTCCTCTCTAGATCTGGTCGTTGGTGTGTCTTTTCCCACTTTCCCTTGTATCCTATATAGATGTCTTCCTGTGCACCCATTGTCTCAGATATGTTGCCACTTTTTAATGGTTTTAGCCTTAACTATACTTTTTATCTCTGCTTTACTGTATTTCACATCTATATTATTTTCCCCCGTTGCTCTCTTTGCATGTTCATCGGCCAGTTCGTTACCTTCCACTCCTATATGGGCTGGAACCCATAATAATGTCACCCTCCTCCCTGCATATTTGCCATAATATTTTAATAAAATGTTAAAGTATTAAAAAAACTCTTAAGTAATAATGAAAGAAGCAAAAAGGAGTACAGCACATATCAATAGTTTTAACTATGCCTAATCTAAAGGTAAACTTATAAGGAATTACAGAGTAATGTGTAATATCTGTGTTAGAATGGAAATGAAATGGTCCAAACGAAAAGTGCCCCAAATCTTGGTCTTTATTATGAACAGAGAATACAATATACCCGGCGCCGGCTGGAGTAAAAAGCTCAGCTCAATATCCTTTGTCTAGAGTTTATATAGTGAAAGTCTTAAAGAAAAGAATACAGGTCTAACCAATAAAAAATCAAACATTACATCATAGATATCATATAGACGTTATATAACAGCTTCTTAATATGGGCAATATCCTGTTAGATTCCCAACTTTGCCTTGAGCGCCCAGAAGCCTTTACAATACACATTTATAGAATGGAACGAACATTCAGGGGAGGAGGCGATTCCATCCTCCTTTAATGAATACCAGATGTTTAGCTTAAACAAAAGAAAAGAAGAATGTGCAGACGTGGCAGCTATGCTGGCTTGAATAAAGAAATGCACATAGACTGTTATATTGTATGCTGAAGGAAAAAGATATTTCTAACAATGGCCACTTTGATACGATAATTTTCATATAATAGAATTATCATATCACATCATACTTCAGCATACTCATGCAATATTCTTCAATCAAACATTTCCTTCAAAATCATTAATACTTGACAGTTCTATTCATTAAAGCATACTGTGAAGATACAAAAGTATTCATCGCACGATGAATCAACATCCTAATAAATGGAATAATACAACAAACAATAAATGCAAGGATTAAAAGTATAACTCCTATTGGGATTAAAGCAGATATATGCATTTGTTTCCAATTTGTGATCCAATCTCCAAAACCACTTATATCGCTCACTTTTCTTCTCTGTAGCTCGTCAGCAATTCTTGTCATATTATCTATTCCATCAGCTATAATGTGACCATCTGCATCATTGTCAGGGATGTACGTACAACACGAAATTCCAACAATCACGCATACTCCTCCTCTAGAAGCGATAAGTTGATCCAAGACTAAACGATTCTGTAACGCAGTTAAGCGAAGTGCTCGAAGCTCTTCTTTTACACCAGCTAAAGTGTTCCTTGTAGTTTTAATAAAGGAAATCAATTCATATCTAGTAACTTCTACTTCAATTTGCAGACTGGATACACCTATCACTGGAAAAATCACTTCAAAGAATTTTTCTGTACCAGTCCATAATCAGTTTTCTTTTGGTACTGGATTATCTCTACCCAAACTACTAACTGAACTGCGGTCAGAGAGAGCACGTGTGTTTCTTTGGTTATTTACCTTCTCATTTCTTTGTTGTCTGATGACCATAGAATACTCTTCTAAAGTTACGAGGCCACATCGTCCACTCCAGTTAAAAGGTAACGAGGTATAAACCATGTGCCCACATAACCAAAACCAATCTTTCAAAGCTCTTGTTCCTTTTACAGATGGCACATACCTATTACAATTTTTACCAGAGTATAGTCCACAATACTCATCACATAACTCTTGTAACTCGGAAGTTGCCCCTGCATAAGCATGTAAAGTAGTTAAAGGGAGTGAAGATCTTTTTGAGCATTCTTCCAAGTCAAATGTTCCTTCTCCAGAGAAACAGCTCAAACAACAGGGCATATTTCGTACTTCACAACGGCGATATATTTGATTACATTTATTCTCAGGAATTGAACCCAATGTTGCGGCTCCTATTCTTCTTTCCATACAGAACAATGAATCTGGAATAGGACCTACAGTTGCCACTTTAACATGTACTTGTACCGCAACTGTCAGCACCTTATTACCAGGACAAGTCCAATTTCCCGTTGAATTTTGGGGAGCAAGTGCACCAATATTACTAAGATATAAGGGACAGAACAGTTCTTCTTCTGTCGTTGGCGATTGAACAGTTACATGAGGTCCAGAAGCACTTTGTGGCATTTTTGTACAAACATAACAGTCACCCCGATTTCCTGTAGACTTAGCAGTGAAGTTGGCTAACCTCCACCACATATTGGAGGCAAACGCATGTGGTTCGTCTTCCTGTTTCAACCAAGTTTCATTGCCACTGCCAATAAGTGCTTGTGTATATATGAGCAGGCTTGTCAGCAGGATCAGGCATATTATCGACTTTGCAGACATGGCTTAATGGATTCACTGATAATTATCGCTAATCTCAATCAGCAATTTCGTTCTTCGTCTACTTCTCTTCCTTGTTCTCCTTTCGATCACCGCTTCCGCATAGGCTCATGCGTTCCCCTGGGATGGAGCTGCTTTCACTCGGCTGGCATGGATCCACTGGGGCTGGAGATCAGTCAGAACACCTGTCCTCGTCACATCGATAACAGTGGATGGTCCTAAGTAGTTCGGCTCACCGAGTTTCGTGGGCTTCAGACACTTTATCAGCACCTGCTGTCCTGGAACAAAATGATGTGTCGGCTTTTCTGAAGGAAGAGGGAGAGAGAGAGAGACATCACCATTTATGCCATTCAACGTTCTAACTAGGGAATCCACGTAATCCGCGATGATCACCTCCGTGTCACCTGTGGAGAGATTGCCAGCGCGACCTCTGACCCAAGGGGTCGGGAAAGGTCTACCCATCAGAATTTCAAATGGAGACATTTTTGTGGTTGCCGATGGAGACATTCTCATTTCCGTCAATACGGCAGGCAAAGCTCTTTGGCTAATAATTGTGTGACTTTTGAAGCAAACGGAGTTCCATTATCACTTGCGATAACGGTCGGAATACCGAAGCGCGGTATAATTTCTTTTGCAAGAACCTTTACTACCGTCTGCACGTTTTCTTTACCACACGGAAAAGCTTCTGGCCACTTTGAAAATCGATCAACAATCACGAGCAAATATTTGTGATTTCCACATGGAGGCATGTGTGTAAAATCGATCTGTAAATATTGAAAAGGAAGCTCAGGATGCGGTAAAGCGTCATGGCGGGTTGCCTTGTGTCTGTTTGTTTGCGCACACACTAAGCAAGCATCCAATATCAACAAAGTATTCTTTCGAACATTTGCTATGCAATATGATTGATTCAAATTTTGAATCACTTTCTCTTTTGACACGTGTGATACACCGTGATAATGTCTGCACAGCATTACAACGGTGGATGCTGGTAGAGCGATTCTACCCTGTTTGTCTCTTAGAATACCAGCTTGATCTGGTTTCGTTTCGTTTGCGGCCAATGAAGCAAATCGGCTTGTGTAGGATTAGCTTGTAGTACTTTAATGTCCAAATCATTAATTAGCGATGAATTCATCATAGGCACTTCGGTGCTCTTTTCATTTACATATGGACTAAGTATTACTTCTTTAGCAGCCCATTTTGCGACTTCATCTGCAAACCTGTTTCCCTTAGCCTCATCCGATTCACCTGTTTTATGACCAGGTACTTTAATGACAGCAAGTTTCGATGGTTGCTGTGCTGCACTGATGAGTTCGGCCACGATGTTATGATGGGAAATTGGTTTTCCGTCGGAGGTTTTGAAATTTCTTTCTTCCCACAATTTAGCAAAATCATGGACAACGCCGTACGCATATTTGGAGTCAGTGTATATATTGATGCACTGACCTTTTGCCAATTGGCAAGCTCTCGTTAGAGCAATTAATTCTGCTACTTGCGCTGATTTATATGGCAACGAATATGCCTCAATTACCCGATCAGGTAATTCAACAATAGCATATCCACACAAGTACAAATTGTCATTTGGCTTGAAACAGGATCCGTCTATATACCAATTATCTCCCTCCTCCAGGACAGATGTAGACACATCTGGCCTGCAGGCAGTCGAAGTTTGGATTCTGGTCAGGCAGTCGTGGTCATCACTCTCAAATTCACCATCCGTCAACAACCTGTCCAGATGTACAGTAGGACCATGAATAACAGAAGTTACTTTCAACTTTAAATTAGCAGTTGCTAACAATAAAGCTTCATAGCCAGAACGGCGTTGAGCCGTCATATGTTGAGTCGAAATGTTATGCATGATTGCTCCCACTTGGTGTGATGTGTGAACTATGAGTGGATGTGATAAAACAACCCTTTCAGCATCCTGTACCATGTCCGCTGCAGCAGCCATTGCACGTAAACAGGCCGGGAGTCCCCGAGCCACTGCATCAAGAGTTTTAGACAAATAAGCTACTGGACGAAAGGTACCCCATGCTCTTGGGCCAGGATTCCCGTGGCCGTGCCTCCACCTTCGTGCACGTACAGGTGAAAATCTCGGGTGTATGATGGAAGGCCGAGGGCGGGAGGCCTTAACAGAGTAATGTCCTCTTTGTCATCCAGCGTAGCATCTCGCAGGATTTTGTCATACATGGAACAATTCGGCTCCCATAATCGACAGTAATTGACCAGTCCCAGAAAGCTTTGCATTTGCTTCCGTGTGGAAGGGTGCTTGAATGAAGCGATGTCTTTGACTCTGTCCGCCGACAGGCGAACTTGGCCTTGTGACAGTTCATGGCCGAGGTAAGTGACTTTCTTCTGCACCCACTGAAGTTTCTCTTTAGATACCTTGAAACCAGCCTCTGCTAAAACGTTGCAGACAATTGTAGTGGCAGCAGCACACAGGTCCGCAGAAGCACCAGTGACGAGAATGTCATCAGCGTATTGGAGCAGACAGGTGTCGGGAGGGAGTCTGACATCCTTCAGCGTTGCGTGCACTACAGTGGAGAAAACGGCCGGGGAGTCGCGAAAGCCCTGTGGGAGTCGGGACCAGGTGTACTGCCAATTCTTAAAACAGAAAGCAAAAAGTGGCTGAGTTTGTTGGTCAACAGGAATGCTGAAAAAGGCGGAGCATAAATCAATAACAGAAAAGAATGCATGTTCTAAAGGGATAGAATTAATAATAGTCTGTACATCTGGCACAATAGGAGCAAGTGGTTTTATCAAATCATTAATTTTTCTCAAATCTTGCGTTAAGCGCCAAGAACCATTTGCTTTCTTAATTGGATTAATTGGTGTGTTGTAAGGTGAATGAGTGGGAACCAGAATGCCTTGAGCCAGAAACTGATCAATGAGAAGTCGAATTCCCTCCTCTTTTTCCTTTGAAAGCGGATATTGTTTTTGAAACACAGGCCTATTCGTTGTCAAATTGGCCACATAAGGTGGAATGTCAACTAGTCCTACGTCATCCTTATGCGCCGCCCACAGTTTCGGGTTTACCCCAGCAACTTCCTGTCCGAGCTCAGTTGCAGACACATCCTCGAAAGGAACACTTCCTATGTCGGTCGTAAGAGAAAAGGCTGCTGGAAACATGAGTTGCAGAGAGTCAGAGTCAAATTCAAATTTAACACCCAACTTGTGCATTAGATCTCTTCCTAGCAAACAGAATGGAGAATCAGGAATTATGGCAAACGCATGCATTTTGAACAATGATGGTACATCATTAGAAGTAACTGGTAAAGTTGGTGTCAAATTACAAACCACAGGAACATTGTCTATTCCTATAGAATTCAATTTCTTTCCCGTGATGGGGCCCTCATAGACATTAGAAGACAACGATGAGATAGAAGCCCCGCTGTCAATTAAAAAAACACATGGTTTGCCGTTAACATTCAATTCAATAAAAGGCAAAACATTTGACTTGTTTGCCTAACTCATTGAAATCTGTGAAAAGTTATCAGAAAAATGCAGCACCTTTTCCTGGCACAGTCATTGCTTTTGCCATGCGTTTGGATAAACAGGTCTCTGTCTTTAAGAGGGAGGAATGAAGGGAGTGTGTTTTGGCATCGCGCCATCAGAGCGCCTCAACATCTGTTTATCATTATTTTGCTGAAATCTCTCAGCTCTTTTCTTGCAAAAGCGTTGCGTGTGTCCGCGACACCCACAGAAAAAGCACTTAACGTCTCTTCTGTCATTGGGCGGCGGGCGATTTTGGACAGCGGAACTAACTTGAAACATTGCGGGAACTTTTCCTCTGGAGTTTTCAAATGCCCCAGCAGCCGAAAGTTCACGCAAACGTCTTCCCAATTCATCAACAGAAATGTTACTAATATTAGTTGTAGTGATTCGAATCATTTGTACAGTCTCATTGTGCATGTTATTCAAAAACGTGTTCACAAACAACAAACGATTATCCTCATCAATAGGAATCGCAGATTCGTGAATCCAAGCATTTCGAAATCGATTAAAAAATGCAAGTGGACTTTCACCCACCTTCTGCTTTGTGTTCGCTGCGTGCGAAATGTCCTGTTTAGCTGAAGACAGCTTCACTAAAAATGCAGTCAATTGTTTGAATTTTTTTTTCAATTTACCAGGACTGGACCAAATCCAGTCGGGATTATAGTCTCCATAATCAGCTATCTTAAATGCGCTCGTTGCGTCGGACAAATCAACAGGTTCCGAATCTTTGAACACAATACTCCGAACGGGTGGGGCGTCGTTCACTGGGTCTAACAGAGCAACCTCATCAATTAATTCTTCTTCTGTAATTTCAGCAGGCAATGTTTTGGTCAAAATAAAGCGATAGTCTCGACCAGTAAGTTGGCTGTATGCCGTTAACCGTTTAAGCATCGACACGTACTGGTGTGGCATGCGAGACGGGTCTGGTAGTTCTTTACAAATTGCCGTAACTTCAGACAGTTGTAATGGATGAACTTTAAATCCTTCTGAAGTTTCAACAAAAGGACACAAAGTCGCGGTCGTCAAATCGGGGTATAATCTGTTTTTTGTTGGTTCAGAAAGAGTCGGAATACACTCATATTTTGGAGGTAGGGGGGTTTTTGCTACAACAGGCTGCGGGACAACTTGCTGTTCCACAGACTGTGAGAGCCTTTTTTTCTCCTCCATAGGCTGCGAGAGCCCCTCCCCTAGCAGAGAATTTCTGTCTCTGTCAGCCGGAGAAGAAAGGACAGCAGAAACTGCAGTCTCTCTCCCAGCCACTTCATATTTTGAAGTCAAATTATCACCAATATTCACAACTCTTTCCGGACCCTTATTCCAATAACTTTGCATGTCCTTCCAGATTTTATAAGATTGTTTCATGTAAGAATAATCCCAATCGGGGTCGCCCCAATTTCCAAAAATCATATATTTTGCTGCGCGTAAATCCGCGTCTTTGAATGAGCCGTCACGGGGAAACGGATCTAATTGTGTTTTGCCAGTTGACCAGCCGGCTAAATTTGACAAATATGGCTCCGCAAAAAATGCTTGATTATTTCTAATCATAAAATCTTTTGGATATTCGTCTTTTAACGGTGGACTAATTTTATTCCCCATTAACAACACACAAAAATGTATCCGTAATGCAACTGAAACAAATTAAAGTATGGCAAAATAAAAAGCAAATAAAAAACATGCAGTAGAAAATTAATTGTGTTAGTAAATTGGCCAATAAAGAGAGAAATAAGAGAGAGTAATAAGAGAGAAATAAAAGAGAAGAGAAAACTGAGAGAGAGAGAGAAAAAAATAAAAAATAAAATAAAATAATGTATTATCTATCCATAACCAAGACCAAAGGTAAATCGAAATAGACTTTGCAAGAGAAAAACCGAATGTCTCTTGTCAAATCTATATTTCCAAACGGAGGAAAGTGATCAGTTTTCCTGCCGTTCCTCCCGCGTTCGATCACAAACACGAGGATAACGTCCCGTATTTATTTATACGACGGACAAACGTCCCGCATTTATTCATGCGACGGACAGGCGTCCCGCACATACGACGGACAGGCGTCCCGCATATACGACGGACAGGCGTCCCGCATATACGACGGACAAACAAACAAATTTCACCAAATATGGTGAAAATCACGGCACTATAGGTAAATTTTTCTCAGCAGACAGGAAGAATCAACCTTTTCTTTTGTAAAAAAAAACTTAATTCTTACCTGTCTGGAGAAATCCCGGACGAGCAACCCAACTGTTAGAATGGAAATGAAATGGTCCAAACGAAAAGTGCCCCAAATCTTGGTCTTTATTATGAACAGAGAATACAATATACCCGTCGCCGGCTGGAGTAAAAAGCTCAGCTCAATATCCTTTGTTTAGAGTTTATATAGTGAAAGTCTTAAAGAAAAGAATACAGGTCTAACCAATTAAATCAAACATTACATCATAGATATCATATAGACGTTATATAACAGCTTCTTAATATGAGCAATATCCTGTTAGATTCCCAACTTTGCCTTGAGCGCCCAGAAGCCTTTACAATACACAATGTACCGATTATCGAAAGCTTAATTCTGTGACTAAGCCAGATTCCTTCCCACTCCCGCGAATGGAGGATTGTGTAGACCGAGTTGGTAGTGCACGCTACGTCACAAAGTTGGACTTGCTAAAAGGATATTGGCAAGTCCCCCTTACACCTCGTGCTTCAGAAGTTTCCGCATTTGTTACACCTGATAACTTCCTGCAATACTCTGTCATGGCGTTTGGCATGAGAAATGCACCTTCCACCTTTCAAAGACTCATGAACAGAGTATTGGCAGGATTGCAGAACACTGAAGTTTATTTAGATGATGTGGTAGTGTACTCCGACTCATGGGAGGATCACTTGATCAAGTTGGGGGAGGTGTTTGAACGGTTAGCTGATGCTTCACTAACCTTAAACTTAGCCAAATGTGAATTTGTGAAAGCTGTGGTTGCATATCTGGGTAAATGTGTGGGACAGGGAAAGGTTCGACCAGTAGAGGCTAAGGTCTCTGCAATTATTGAGTTTCCCACCCCGACTAACAAGCGTGAGTTGAGACGTTTTTTAGGAATGGCCGGATACTATCGTGGCTTCTGCAGAAACTTTTCTGCCATTGTTTCACCCCTTACTGACGTCTTAAGTACATCTAGGACGTTTGTATGGACCTTAGAGTGTATCCGTGCTTTTAACTCTGCTAAAGACCTTCTTTGTACTGCTCCTGTTCTCTCTGCTCCCAATTTTGCATTCCCCTTCCAGTTGCAGGTGGACGCCAGTGCTACCGGAGCTGGAGCCGTGTTGATGCAGGAGGACTCAGTGGGCCTTGAACATCCTGTATCTTTTTTCTCTCAGAAGTTTTCTAAGAGTCAACAGAATTACAGTACAATTGAGAAGGAGGCATTGGCTTTATTGTTAGCACTTCAACATTTTGAGGTGTATTTGGGTGGAAGTAATAGCCCCATTACAGTGTATACTGATCATAACCCCTTGGTGTTTCTTTTGAGAATGTCCAATTCTAATCAACGACTGATGCGCTGGTCTCTTATTGTGCAAGAGTATAACATTGATATCCGGCACAAAAAGGGAGCGGACAACGTTGTAGCTGATGCTTTGTCAAGAACTTATGTCCTGGGTAATTAAGACTTGTACACTTGAATGTTCTGTGTATTCCAGCCTATGGCCGTAGTCTTTTGTGGTGAGGGTGTTACGTCCAAAGACGTATCGGTTTTTTTGTTTTTTTTGTTTCTTTCTCCCTGTTTCTCTCTCTCCCTCTCTTTACCATAAGCAGGAAGTAATGGCTGCCACCTGACTTCAATGATTGGTAACCTGATGTGATTGGAGGAGGAGAGGAAGCTGTGGGGATTTAAGCAGCATGATCCCATAGACCTGGGTGTGTGTGTGTGGAGGCTGCATCGTGGGGTTCCATATCTCAACCCTGAAGTTCTGTTGATGTTCTTAATTATATTTGGTTGATTGATCCTCTTCAGTGTTATCTTGTTAAACACTCTTGTGGTAATTGGTGCCTACGACAAGACTTTCTGGTTAATTTGTAAGCTATTATCTACTATTAATATTTATCTGTGTTAAAGTATCCTTTGTTATTATGTTATTTTTATTGGAGAAAAGGATTGGTAGAGAGGTGGGTGCTTTTCTTTATTGTATCTGGTTTTCTCCTGTTTAAGTTAGTTAGGGAGTTAGAGTATTTGTTGTACTTTTTCTTTTCTTTTCTTTTGTAGATTAGTTAGTTCCCCCTGTAATAGTTAGAGGGTTTATGTTTGTTATTTTTCCGTTACCCCCTCTTGAAGCCTGGAAACCCTCCCACACTCATAAAAATAAAACCTCTTGTTTGCTCTTGAGTTTGTTTTGGGTTATGTTTGTTAAGGAATTGGGGTTGGGAGCTGAGCCTTGCTGCCTCCACACATCACACCATTTATTTTTCCTTCGTTTTATTCTATTATACGTTCCTTCAACCCTAGACTAAACAGGGACGTAACAGAATTTGGGGGCTCGTCCGGGATTTGAACCAGGGATCTCTCGCACGAACATTCAGGGGAGGAGGCGATTCCATCCTCCTTTAATGAATACCAGATGTTGAGCTTAAACAAAAGAAAAGAAGAATGTGCAGACGTGGCAGCTATGCTGGCTAGAATAAAGAAATGCACATAGACTGTTATATTGTATGCTGAAGGAGAAAGATATTTCTAACAATTGTGTACAATTTTATTTAAACTTTATTTTCACATTATGTTGCACTTCACTGTATAAATTACAAAATTACTGTAAACATTAATGGCACCTTATATATTTCTTATTTTAATCATTCCTCTGTAATAGTTCCCCTTCAGTCGCTCACATTCGACGTAGTCAACTGATCGGGATCACGCCAGGGAGCCAGTCATCTTTCAGTACTATTGAAACGAGCCAATGGAATTGGCATGCGTGATTTGCATCACACACTCTGCCCCCTCATCGCAGGTATAAATACAGAAGTGGATGCACGCACTAGTTTCCTTTCGCTTCTGAGCCGATTGTTGGATGTCTCTGAAGAGTGCTGTTGTTAACAACGAGCAAGTGTGTCGGTGTTCTTCTGGAAGACTCTCCCAGTGCTGGTGGTTTTTACAGCGCGAGCACTGTTTCAGTTCACTGTTCAGTGTTGCTGCGGTCATTCCCCTGTGTGCTCCGGCACTGGTGATGGGTCCAATTTTCCGAAAGAGCAACACGGGTGCTTTTGCGACTTTTTCAAGATGTCATTCCACCCGTGCATTTCTGGATGCGGTCATTCCCTGTTCATCTCTGACGGTCACAATTGTTGCATCACGTGTTTGGGCTTACAGCACGCTGAAGTAGCTTTGGTGGATGGTTCATGTTCCCATTGCGGAAATATGACTGTCGCGGATCAAGATTGAGACTCGCCAAAGCTTCAGTCCCCATTACCAGGCCCCACCCCTGGCTGCCATGTGGGATAGGTGATCGGAGGAAAGTGATGGATGTTTCGCCCGGTAACCATCCCTGTGGGCTTCTCACTCCTCCATCACACCGCAGCCAGTGGAATTTCCTGTTGAACCCTCTGTAATGAACTGATCAGTCGTTTCAATTGGGGTTCCCCCAGAGGATAGGATGTCGATTGCAGCATCGGCGGGTGAGCTGGCCTCTGGAGATGACAACTCAGCTGCGTTATCTCCCTCTGGGAGTGTAACGTTGCCCGAGCCGGACCCAGAAATGTCAGCTATGCTGAAACGGGCGCGGAGGCTGCCGGGCTTGAGTGGAATCCTCAACTGTGTCCCACTCAGTCTCGGTTGGGGATTGGTATCTCGGGACAGGCCGCGTTGGTTCTCAGCTCACCGCCCCAGTGTCTTTCTTTCCCGAAGTGCATGGAGAGCTTACCAGGTTGTGGACGGCACTTTTCTCTGCCAGAAAATGCCTGAATAGTGTTTCCCCCTCACTAACCTTGACGGAGGAGCAGTGAAGGGTTGCGAGGCTATCCCTCCAGTGGAGCGGTATGTCGCGACAAAGGTGCACCTGTGACCGGCGGCCTCTGCCTTTTGGACGGGGGATCCTCGTCTCCCCCCTAAGGCCTGTGAGTTCTTGTCCATTCCGATGGGCAGAGCTTACAAAATCCATGTGAAAGCACCCTGGCCTGCCGCCAAACCCTCAGTCTGTAACAGACCTTTTGTTTCTCCAGGCCAATGGTCCCTAGAATGAGTGTCCATCAATACCGGCTGAGGGGCCACATACAAAGGGGATGCAGTAACTGGGCCGCCCTCTGACTGCATTGGCATCCATTGCGTCAAGTTGCTCTCAGTTCATCTTGCTTTGAGACACCGCTACTCAGCGAATTTGTACTGGTCTGAAAAGACAACATTGCGACTGTTGCGCTACGCTTCCCTCGCATGTCACAACTCGCCCACCACCTCCTCCTCGGAGTCAGAAGCTTCTGAGGTCGCTTCATTCCACTTATTACTTCTGGCCTGCTCAATCGTGCCGCTGACGAGTGTCACGACAGCCTGTGGCCCAGGAAGAGTGGAGTCTCTGTCCCCAGGCGGTCCAGCTGTTTGGGACCACTTCAGGGCTGCACAGTTACATCTGTAGCCCCTCTGGACTCGTCCCTCCGCCAGTTGTTTTTTCTCCTGTTTGAGTGGACATCCCTCGACTCAGAAAAAAATCTGGCCACAGCTGGCCAAAGCCCCCGCAGAATTGCGTTCCCGAGTGTGCTTTCTTGCACACAACTGTGCTAAAGTCAGGGAGGAGATGGAGCAGGTCTTGCTAGTCGCCCTTTATTGGCCCAGCCACTCGACAGCCCTTCCTGACTCCTTCCTCAGTGTACATTCTGAGGGATGGGGCATGATGGCACCCGCGTTTAGACCTTGTAGAGTTCCAGGTCTGGTTCTGAAAAGAATGGGATGAGGAGGTTCTGGTTACTACCGCAAGAATATTTTATGCCACAGAGACCATCACTTCTGTGATAGCACCCTCTCAAAATGAGGTACGCTCCCCCTTAGAAGTGGAACCTATTTGTTGAATTGAGTCATGAAGATGTTAGACAAAAATATGCTTGAGTGTTATTGGTTTTATCTGTAAAGTACCTAAGAGACTTTGTTTATGAACAACAAACTAGATTAAAAAAAGTTTGGCAAGACACACTTTAGGTTGATTTGAGAAAGCCTAGCCTGAAAGTTTGAAATAGTTTTAAAAGCTTGAAGTTTGAAGGTTTTCAGTTTGAAGTTCAAAGTAGTTTTCAAGCTGAAAGTGTGAAGGTTTTGAAGGCAATACAGTCTATCAGAAAAAGACAACAGACAGACAGACAGACTTTCTCAAGTAACATACAGATCTCACTACTTATTTAGGATTTAAAGAACTTACTGTCTAATTCTCGGAATTCGGGCTCGCTGACAACATCCCTGAAAATCTTGCACGTCAGTGAAAGTCTCAGGAAAGTCACATCGCCGATTTCAGGTGGCATCTGTGCAAAGAAGCCAACAGTCAGTCCAAAATAGCATCATTTCTCATTTTATAGTAGCATCATTTTCAAAACCATGTTATTTCAAAAATTAAAGTGAGAACCAATACCTGCTCTCTCTCCTCTCCTCTTTTTCCAGAGTTCTTTTCTTTCAGCATCTGACCTTCAAATGTTTAAAATATAAAGTCTCATGAAGACAGTTTGTTCTTAATGACATCCCACAGGACCAGGATTGAAATCCACTTGTTTAGATTGATAAATGCAATGAATTTATTTGCAATCTATTGTTAAAAACAAACTGCATCATTTATGTTCACAGATAAGTTGGCAACATTTTAAATACAGTACAACTTGAATAACTTACTTAAAAGGACAGTTGCTCAGCAGAAGGATGCACCACCATCTTCTAATTGTTAGCGTGTCACTGGATATTTTTTAAAAAAAAGAAAGAAAAAGTAAGAAAATAAAGGATTAATTGGTTGAACTCAAAACGCCCCTCCATTACAATGTAGAGTGCATACTACAATATGAATTAAAGCACATTAGAGCAGACATTAAAGAAATGTACAATAGTACACTAAACAATAGTTGAGTATTGATTAATACAATCAACAAAAAACCACATGCAAAATATTTTAGATGTAGGGCATTGTTAATACTTTCTGGTGTGACTTAGTTACAACCCTGACTTAACATTAACACAAACACTCTGCAGTTATTTGAATTGGGTTGTCTGGGAATGCCCTGAGAATTAAATAATAATAATAATGATTATGAAGTTAATACATCAAAAGCTGGTAGGCCTGTTATGCTTAGAATGGTTACTGCTAGAATGTCGTCACAGCTGTATTCATCCATAGCCCAGGATTTACATGTTTTGCTAGTTGTCTGTGAAATGTAATATTTAAGCGCAAACTAAATAAACCAATAAATAAAAGATACAATCTAATACTGAGGAACAACATTTTTTTTTGCAATGCATGCAACAATCAAAATGACTTTCTTAATTAAAGTATTTATCCTCTGTTTTAAGACATCTTCCAAGCCTTACTTTGTTTAAAGGCTATTTAAGATTTTTACAGATCCTTTTAAGACCTGCAGAAACCCTGTAATTTCGAATGCGAACACATATACTAAAACATGTCATAACTTTTTTTGAAATCTGGCATCTCTTACTATTAAAAGCCGTTAACACAAATGCACAACTGTTTAAACAGCATAAATAATGCTTATTACTTATTGCCATCGAATCCATCGCTTTCGAACAAACGCTAACAACATCCAAAATTATGAACTTGTATATGTGCAATTAACAGCAGTCAGTACGGCAACTCTGACATAACTTTACATCTGAGGCGTCCAAAGAATTCATTTGTCCATTATTTATTTCTAATGAAACACGACAATGTATAAAAGGTTCCATTACATTGTATCTTACATTGTGGCACCGTAGAAGCCGTTTTTGTAAAAATAGGCTAACAATTGCATCATAACCACGCGACTCTCTGTCGCACAGTAGAGAAATTAATGTATAGACATCAGGAGAAGCTCGCAGGCAATCTTGTACTGTCTATGAGGCAATCGGGGGGACATGGATGCATAAAGTCAAGGGAGAAGCCCATAGATAGAGAGTCCATAAAAGCAACGGGACAAAATATTTCAACAACGTTTTTGAGGAATTGGAAATAATTTGGTATGTGGCACAGCTACAATAAGATTGAAGAAACTGTCAAACAGGTTGCGCACGTCACATCTACGTCGTCAAGCTCAGAGCCTGCGCAGTACATTCAGCCATCAGGAAGTGAGTGCTTCTTATGGGCTTCACGTTTCTCCGTTGAAATCAAGGGGGTCGCTGTGTCCATTTCTTTACTGTCTATGCTTCTATCTCCGTTTTCCGATCTGTGTTGCTTCACAGGGGGCGCAGTCTGTCCAGTTTTTCTGATTGGATGCCTAACATCTGCAGTGCTATATCCAGTTCTTATTAGTTGCAATATGCTGCAATAATTAACATATTACTTATATGAATAATAAAATATATGATTTACATATTATAATAAACTATTATACTGTCACAAGGTTTTGTTTTATTTGCTGTTCACTCACATACATATTTAGTTAAATATGTATAGGCCTAGCGATTAAAATTGTGAACTTTTTGGAAAAATTTACTTTGGCATAAACTGCAAATGTACTAATTTGAGTCTGGTTTACATTTCTCTGACATATTTCCTAATTTTCTCTGAAACAACAAATTCAGAAAAAAAAGAGTCCAATACCAAATAATTTTGAAGTATTGTTGTGACACTACAGATGCTTCTTAATATCCCTCCTCGTCTCCTCGCTCCTCCGTCCTCCATCCTATGACCCGGAAACCGATCGAGCTCAACCATCTTGAAGGACATCTCAATTCTCTAATTGCACCACGAGGAGTCGAAGATCGAGGAGTGAGGAGGCTTTCAGAGGAGTCATGAGCGAGGATACACAGGTGTAGTATCCTATGCGGAAGTGTTTTATTGACTAAACGTGACACACATATAAATTCTCTTCCCCCTTCACATCATCACAATCGTTTTAATTTATACTTTACCTTTGCAGTTTATAAACCAAACATCACACATATTTCAACAGGGTATCTTGCTTTATTATTATTTATTATGAATTTCTTAAATAACCAAACTTCAACAACATAAGGGCAGATCATTTGAGCGCTGCTGATGACGCTGTGAAGAGCTTAAGGCCGCTATCGAAGCATCCTGGGCCTCCATAACACCTCAGCAGTGCCACAGGCTGATTGCCTCCATGCCACGCCGCATTGAAGCAGTCATTTCTGCAAAAGAATACCCGACCAAGTATTGAGTGAATAACTGAACATAATTATCTGAAGGTTGACTTTGTTTTTTTGTATTAAAAACACTTATTTTATTGGTCGGATGAAATATGCTAATTTTTTTAGATATGAATTTTGGGTTTTCATGAGCTGTATGCCAAAATCATCAGTATTAAAACAATAAAAGACCTGAAATATTTCAGTTGGTGTGCAATGAATCTAAAATATATAAAAGTTTAATTTTTATCATTACATTATGGAAAATAATGAACTTTATCACTATATGCTAATTTTTTGAGAAGGACCTGTATATCAGGGGAGTCTCAAGAGAAGCCAGGGCCCGGTTCCCCGTTTGGTTTCTAGTTTAACCATTTCACTGCTGTGTGGTTTGGCCTAGCCTGGCAAGTCAGACCTACATCAAGATGTTAGGTCTGGGAACTCCCAATTGGCATACCTCAATCCGAGGGGCGGGATAAATGGTTGTCTTTCAAATTCCCTCTTCACGCAATAGGACAGCCCTACAACCAACCAGAGCAACGAACGGCTGTGGCTGAGTGAGTCCCATGCGTTTTTCCACCAGCGGAGCTAGTTGATATATTAAACTTTTGCTGTATCCGGCCGTCAAAACTCAGAACACATCTTCCTTTTTTAAGAATGATTTAAGTGACGTTCTCTTAACTCCAAATCATCCAGAGTCGTGGCCAAAGCCGATTCAAAAGACCACTGTTCGCCAGCAGCATCATCTTTGTTTTCAAGTAGCATGCAGGGATTTCAAATCACCTATGGAAATCACGCGGGGGAACCGTCACAACTCTGCCGTCATTATGTTAAGCCCGCCCACCAACTCTATACAGGATGTGATTGGCCTGACCAGAATTTGGTTTTTCCAGCTCAAATGTCAACGGAGAGTTGCTAGACCACACTTTAATGCAAAATAATTTTTGCTGCCGCTAGGGTGCGTCTAGATTTCTAGGCTAGGTTTGGCCTGCATTAAAAAAGAAAATAAATATCTTAAGCGTTGTATTTTTTAAATACGTTTTTTTTAATAAAGTAAAGGCATATAACCAGTTTAATTGTAGTGCATTGACAATAGTTTTATATAATTAGTTTATTAATTAAATTAACTTGGTCCATAAACTTGGTCTGAAAATTTGGCCCATAAATCAAACACACTTGCATGTAATAATATGAAACTCGGTACACATAGGCCTATAGATCTCATTGGGCCAAACAACTTTAAAGGCAAAATATGTAAGAATTTATCGCCACAAGAGGGCGCAGGTTCCAACAATAACAAAGGTGTCGGTCGATGACGCAGTGATGAGCTGAATGATGGGACTTGCTGTCAAGCTGATGGATCTAATAATGTTTATGGATGAGTGCAAACCTTCATGTTTTTTAACATTACAGTAGTATGAAGCAGGTCGCGATTGCTAAAGAGACAGATATCCCACGCGAGTCCCGCGGATATAAAGGAATAAGGACATTTAATTCTACCGAACTACCCGCAAGTGCTGGATTACTCGCACAGGTCAGTTTATTAGACGAATTAAACTTTTGAGGTAACGCAGCGCTGCTTCACTTGGTCTAACGTTACACTATCACACTAAACTATACCACGTGTTAGTTTGTTTGCTTTTTGAAACTAGCAGTAAGTTAGATCAACATTAGAATAACATACTGACCATATTCTACCATTTCATCATGTTGAGCTAACCTTACATTGATTTGTTTTATGTACATTTGCTCACCTGTCTAAAAATGCTGTCAAGTTGTGAACAAGTCCAAGTTAATCGCGGACGTGGAGCTCTCGGCATCTCAAAAACGCCACGCTGATATTGATCCTCATTTTAGTTCTCCTTGTTTGTCCCAAAGTCTGCTTGCCATGGATGGTCTTTGTTTGAACAAAGCAAGAACTGTGTGCCGCCAGAGGCTCTGGTGCCGCTAAACTTTACAAACTACGCAGTTGTCCGTGTCTGTCACCATGGTTACGTCATGCTATGGCAGTATGAACAGAAACCAAGGATAGCGCGGATATTGCGTCATTGACAGGCGACATTTTTTTCTTGGACGGCCACTTATTTAAAATGTGAATTTCTCTGAAATAAAAAATCTTTGGAGACTTTTGGGATATTATAAGTACACAACTGCAGGAAATATATCACACATATTTTATACAAAATTCTTACATATTGTGCCTTTAAGCCAGCCCAACAGGAAGTCGGCTATTTTGGTCTGAATGTGGATATTTAGCAAAACCAGCCTCTACATTTTTACTCACTCCTCTTAAGTGGGTTATTTTATTCCCACCAAACTTTCCCACGCTTGAGAGCGTTTTGGCAGCGCTGCATTTTTTTGGTTGAGACAATTCGTTGCTATGATACAGAATATCCGCAGCACAGTTTATTTGTAACTGATTTCATAGATAATTTTTTTCATACTAAAAAGTTATTTTTCATCCATTTTGTTCGGTTAGCTCTGCTGGTTGACGTTGTTGTACAGAAAGAATGTTGTGACAGTTGGTCAGTGTGGTATTTGTCCCGCCCCTCCTCCACTGTGATTGGACGGTAAAAAGTGACAGTGATGAGCTCAGCGTTTTACCCAAAGTTGAAAATTTTCCAACTCTCGACGACCAGTAAAAAACGCCGGGCGCTCAGCGCTTGAGCGTTAAATACACGCTCAGCGCCTCGTCACGCTCATGGCGTTTAAAAAACGCGGAGCTCCCATTAAAAACAATTGGAATTATACGCCAGCTGCTTGAAAAAACGCTTTGGTGGACACACGGCCTAGTGTCACTTTAAAATTAGCGCAATATAATTGTGGATATATATATATTGATGTATGTATATGTATATATTTATATATATATATATATTTATATATACATATATATATATATATATATAAATATAGCTGCGAGCACGTTAAGAGCCCCAAAAGTGCCTAAATAGTCGTAAGAAAAAATATAGCTGCGAGCCGCGATGAAAGGACCAAAGCTGGCGGCCCGTCATCGCTGCTCGCAGCTATATTTTTTAAATTATATTTATATTTGAATGTATGTCAAAACCTAGACTTTCAACCATCAAAATGTAATTTATTAATATGTATTCGTGTACAAAATAACATATAAACATCTTTTCCTATTCTATTTTGGCTGGAAACGCTTCCAACACGCTTGCGTGTGGGTAAAAAATAGTCGGTTCTATTTCTAGCATGCACGCATTTTCCATGCGGCTCAATCCGCGCCTGAGACGCGCGTATCATGCAGGCAGTCTGCAAGCTCTAACCTGTTAACATGGGAGTCGAAATAAAAACGGACACGCCACGCAGCTGAGACGCTTATGCCACGCAGCCGGTGACACATACTGGCTGAGTGGCGTGAGCCTGGCGTTTCTGTTGCGTGTCAGCTGCGTGGCGTCTGCGTCGCGTTTTCTGTGTCTTTGCACACCAGAAACGTGTCTGAAGCCCCGTTCACCCGCCAGCGACATGCAGCGACAAAGCGACATGATCCCATTCATTTAAATGGAGCGCTGGCGACATTGACCGTTGGCGACAGAATGTGGGCGTGTCAAGCGACAAGAGACAAGCGACAAAAGTTGAGAAATTTCAACTTTATGCAAATGAGAAGCAATTTTCGCGAGCGACAACCAATAGGAAAGAAGCCTTTCAGTGGAGCTCACTTCACCGTCTCGAGTGCAGGCAAGACAGAAGAGTTCGAGGACGGTTTCACTGTTTTATATGATTTGACAAGGAAATTGATTATTTGTCAAATTCGAATGACCTTTTAGTAATTTATGACAGTATGAGTGAGTTTAATTTGTTGATTGATCGATCGTTAATCTAGTAAATTAATTTAATCCACTGAACACTGTTGTGGTGATATAAAAACACTCTCCCAACAGCATACTGTTTCTTTTGAGCCTAATTCCTAGTCAAATTAAAATTATATAGTTGTTTAAATCACTTGTGATGGTATTTTGTATAGATATGGCCAGACGTGCAGTCTACCAATAACATTAGAGCGACAGCACTACGAACGCCCACAAGCGACTTCACAGTACACAGCCTAGCGACATACAGCGACATAGTCGCTGGCGGTGTGAACGGGGCTTGACGCGGCGCTGCTGACACGATCACCCTTGTTCGACATATGGGAGAGAGTTGTGGAAGCCCTATAGCAGGGTTCCTCAATAGGCGGCCCGCGGGCCACATCCGGCCTGTGAGAGGAAAATGTTTGGCCCGCGCTCATTTCAAGGTTGTCATGGTAATATCAGCGTAAGCAAAAATTCAAACGCAGTATCTGAAAGCATTCGCGCACAACGAAAATATGGCAAGTGTTAAGAAAAGAAAAGTGGACACAGAAAATAGATGATTCAAATCTCAATGGACTGAACAATTTTGTTTTATTTTGCCTGACCACCACAACGCAAAGCCAACGTGTTTGTTATGCACGCAGACCGTGGCTGTCTGTAAGTCTGATAATATCAAAAGCCATTTTAACTCATTGCACAGCAATTTTAACAGCAATTTTCTTGAACATTCTGAGAGTCGCAAACAGAAGGTAACACAATTGGTAGCATCTTACAAGCAATCAGTTGCTGTTATTCATAAAACCACATCCATTCAGGAGAATGCCGGCGCAGCATCCTTACATGTGGCTTGGAACCTGGCAAAGGCCAAAAAGCCGTTCACGGATGCAGAATTAATTAAAACCTGTGCGATTGACATGGTGGATGAAGTTTTAAACCACGATGAGAAAACGAAGAAAATGGTTGTGGAGCTATTACAGAAGGTGCCATTATCCAATTGCATGGCAACAAGAAGAGTAGAGGCACTGGCGGGTGAGTGTCTGTCCAATCTTTTATCCGACATAAAGAAAGCTGAAGTCATGTCACTTGCAATAGACTCGACTGTCAGTGTTCGTCAGATTTTTTGATGGGAAGGTTTTCCGAGAAGAGCTGCTTTGTTTGTTGCCAATACAGGGACGCGCAACCGGAGAAATAATTTTTAACGAACTGATGCAATTCTTTGAAACGAAGGGATTAGATTTAAGCAAAGTTGTGTCAGTTGTCACTGATGGGGCTCCGTCAATGGTTGGACATCACAGAGGCCTGATAAGCAGGCTAGCTGCTGTCAATCCAAATCTCATAACATTTCACTGCATTATCCATAAATCGGTGTTATGCGCCAAATTGTCTGGAAATATGAAAGAGACAATGGATACTGTGATGAGGCTGGTAAACTTTATTCGCGCGAGTTCTGGTCTGCAACATCGTCTTTTCCGAGCTTTGCTGGAGGAAATGTCTGCAGAATGGCATGATCTTTTGCTGCACAATGATGTCCGATGGCTGAGCAAGGGCCAGGTGCTGGAAAGAGTGTGTGAACTTCAAAATGAACTTTGTTCATTTTTAAGCAGCCTTCAAAGCCAAAAGGCAGAGACATTTCTGAGGTTTTTGAAAGACAACACAGAGATGGCATTCGTGCATTTTTTGTCTCACCTAATTCAGCTTAATTTGCAATTGCAAAGCAAGAACCACACTATTGCTGACATGTACGAAGCGGTTGAAGCTTTTCGTTTAAAGCTGACGCTTTTTGAGCGGGATCTTCAAGGGAGAAAGCTGCAATTTCCGTATTTACAACAGCATTGCGAGAAACACCAGGTGCCAGAGGACCCGTTAATGTGCGACTTCGTGATGAGACTGGCAGAGAATTTCAAAGAGCGATTTCAGAGCTTTAACCTGTCAAGTAAACTACTCCTCTTCCTAAGACAGCCATTTTCAGTCCCAGCAGATGGCCAATGGACTGCTGAGGCCAAACGCCTGGTTTCATCCTTAGATGAAGCATCTTTGCAGCTGGAGATTTTGGAAATGTCAAAGTCTGATTTGATCAGAGAGCAACACAAGGAGGCTAGTGTGAGCGACTTTTGGACAAAAGTGGTTTCTCAAGCTAAATTCAAGAACAGCAGAATTATTGCAATGTTCCTTCTTTCAATGTTCTCTTCCACTTACATCTGTGAGTCATCGTTTTCTATAATGAACATCATCAAGAACCAGGATAGAAACAGACTGTCCAGTGTGCATCTTGATCAGTGTCTCAGAATTGCTACAACAGAATATAGCCCTATAACATCAGAGGTATTGCTTCAGCCTCTCGCTGTCACTTTTCTCATTGAATGGTGAGTACATGCCAGTTAATACTTTTAGTTTGATCCAAGTAAGAACAATAAAATATTAAGGCTGATAGGTCTAATAATTTAATCTGCTATTAGGGAAATTGATGAGAAGAGATCCAGTGTGGTGATGAGCAGGATCAGTCGACTCCCATGCAGACATGGAGATCCAGAGTTGTTGTTTGTTAATTTGTTTTCAATATCCACCATGCAAAGTTCTTAAGTTTTCTGTACCGGAATACAAAAATGCTCAAAATTGCTTAAATAAAACAGACTAAATAATAAATAAAAATAAATAAAATCAGAATAATTATATTATGATTTGTGACTCTTTTAACAAAACAACAAACAACAACAACAAGAACAAAAATAGCAGAGCAAACATTGAGGTCATAACATTGTGGTTGGTGGCCCTTGGCTCTGTATTGTCGGCAGAATTTGGCCCTTGGTAAAAATTAATTGAGGAACCCTGCCCTATAGCCTACTTCATGTTAAGCATAAATATAAGCCTACTGATAAAGACACTGTCAGCAGTATTGACAGCAAAATAGACTACAGAATATTTCGTTCCGTATTGACAAGTGCAATATATGAAAATTGATAATTATTTATTTATTTATTTATTTTTAAATATTTATATCTGAATTTGTCAAAAACTAGACTTTCAACCATCAAAATGTAATTTATTAATATGTATTCTTGTAGAAAATAACATACAAGCATCTTTTCCTATTCTATTTTGCCTGGAAACGCTGCCAACACGCTTGCGTGTCGCGTGAAAAATAGGCGTCGGTTCTATTTCTAGCATGCACGCTTTCCGAGCGGCTCAAGTCGCGCCTGATGCCGGTTTCACACTGCAAGCGTTAGCAGAGCGCAAGCAGCGCAGGAGCAGTGTGTACGGTGAGCGGAAGCAGGACACGCGCGTTTTGCTTTCACACTGGCAGCGTTTGACGCGCGCAGCTGAACCGCGGTGTGTGTATAGACAGAGTAGCCTACTGAGTAAGTTGGCATTGCTTTATTTCGTTTTCAAATGCATTTAAGAGAAAAGACTTGTCAAGAAGCTTATTTTATTAATTAATATATTATATAACGTTTGGTTCATCTTTGTTTTTGTAGTTTGGGCAACAAGTTTGTTTTTGGACATTTGTTTTCTTTTTAAATTGATGAAGGACCTTTGATTGACTGTTTAAAACACAATAGATATCATCAATGCGATTTTTGGGTAAAGCTGGTGTGTATTTTGGCCATGATCAATGCAATGTCACTTTAATTCAGCGTAAGCGGCGCGGAAAAAATAGACTGGGCGCCGAAAATCGCGGAACAGCTGCTCCTGCTCTGCTCCGCGCTGCCGCGCCGCCTCTGTGTGCGGTGTGAATGCTCTCTGTTAACATGGGGGCCCAAAAAAACACGCGCTGCTTACGCTCTGCTACGCGTGCAGTGTGACGGCCGTTTCACACCGCACGCGTCAGCGGCGCGTGAGCAGCGCGTATTTTTTTCGGCGTGCATAAATCAATGAGTGCGTTCACACCGCAAGCAGGAGCAGCGCGTGAGCGTCAAGCAGGAGCGTCGCGTGAGCAGCAGTGAAGTGGGGGTTTCGGCTTTGAGTCGCTCAATTAAAGTGAAAGCACACTTTTGATGGACAAAATTAATATGATTTCACACAAAAAGTGCCCAAAACGCACAGAATTTGCATGTCTAGTGTGTTTTAACAAGAATTGCAGTATGTCAGAAAAGGAAATGAAGACTAACATAAAGAAAATAAAATTTTATTAAAAATGTACCCATTAAACTTGTTTTTAATTATTCAGTTTGGGCTTTGAACAAACTTCAAATGTGTTTATGACCAACTTCTAAAAACAAATTTTTCAAAACTCTTTGTAAAGAAATGCTTGCTTATATGTAGCCTGGGAGCCGCTGTTGTGATGCTGTACAAACGCTTCCAGTGTGAATACTCGCGCGCGTCTGCAGCTGCAGTGATGATGTAGTTGCGCTGACGTGCTGCTCACGCGCCGCTCATGCTTGCGGTGTGAAACGGCCGTGAAACCGGCGTGAGACGCGCGTGTCATGCAGGCAGTCTGCAAGCTCTAACCTGTTAACATGGGAGCCGAAATAAAAACGGACACGCCACGCAGCTGACCTAGAGCAGGCTATCTTGCGTGCTCAGTGACTGCCCTGCGGCAACTGCAGCAGCCTACCACTGAGCATGGCATGTGACTTCGCGCCCTCTATGCGTCACAGCCCGCCAAAATGGGGGTGGCTTAGCGTATAAATAGGCTTGTTTGAGATGCGCCTTGCCTCGCCTGAAATGTAGGCAAGAGGCGGCTGCAGTGAGAGGAGGTCTGAAAAAGCGCAGTCAAGCCGGACAGTTCTCTCTTCTCGCGGTGGATCTGACACCTGCGAGATCAATGATGGATATCGCGGGATTCACGCTCGTGCACAGTGTTGCTGATAAACTGGATGTAATTTAAGTTCTGTTGCTTTTATATGAAAATAAATATAATGAACAAGGCACCCAAAGTACTTATTAAATTCCATTCCAAATAAGTGTTTATCAATCATTTTTCTTTAATATATATATTTTTTGTGTGTGTTTTCCTTTTTGTAATAAAATTACATTGCATAACCCATAGAGATCGCACTGTCCGAGAGTTTGGGAATATTCACACATAACATACATATAAAACATGATATTCGATTTTTAAAATCAAACATTTTAAAAGAGAACAACACATCACGGTTGTTTAAAACCAATCAACATTAAGCTGTGTCGTCAGCAAGTCGTTTCCCATCATGCTTTTGATCAGCGCAGTCGGTGGAGAGCAACTGCGCGCGACTGCAGAATCCGACGTGTGCGCCTTGCGCTCGCGAGAGGTTTTTGACACACGTCAGCATGACATCAGAGCAAGGCGGACCACACTCTGACACATTTCTAACCGGCATGCATCTCACGCTGATCACCGGTGATCGGTTCTGTGCAGATTTTGCTCATCTCAAACAAGCCTAAAGTCAGGCTCGGAGGCTGTGTCGCTGGTTTCATCAGCTGAAGCGAAAATCGCTTGTGGCGCCTGTACGGTCGGGTTACGCAATACTCGTTCCCTCTTCTAGAGAGAACCGAGGTTACGTATGTAACCAAGTACGTTCTTTTACGAGAGGTTCTCTTGTATTGCTTAAGTTGATTACGCTACGGCACTGGTTCCCAAACTTTTAACAGGCATGTACCCCCTGAGACATTATAGATCTTACAGAGTACCCCCAACACCACCAATTGTTAACAACAAGTTTTTTTATTTATCTATTAATATTTATTTTTTATCAATTTTGTCGAGAATAGTGAATAGAATCATAAACATATGATACAAATCTCATCAAAAGTCAACATATGATACAAATGTGCTGAATATAATGATTTTAAACTGATATGCACCCAATCTCACACACAATAGGCCTACAACACATATCCAACATCTCATTAAAGCTATTGTTAACTTTTCACATACTTATAAGTATTGCTTTTCACATATGATAACATTGTATATTTTCTTAACTTCTCTGCTGTAAAATAATAATAAAAAAGAGAACTCATTAACAATAGTAAACTAAATAGTAAACAATAAACTAAATTGTAGTAAACCACACAGAATAGACCTACCACCTCTCCATCCACATCACCAGTTTAATCAATGTGAGGGATGTGCCTGGATGTTCTTACATAATGCAGCGATGTTAGGCCGAATTGGGGACAGTTTCAGTCTTAGATCATTTTCCACAAACAGTCTGTACTTATACTTGGTCTTAAGGCAGACCAAAGCTGAGAATCCAGTCTCACATAAATACGTTGTAGCAAATGGCATCAACATCTTAATCGCTCGGTTTTCCAGGTCCGAACTTGAAATATAAATTCTCAGAAAATGCATTTAATACTGAAACGTCTGTTTATATATCCATACTCCCTTAACCCTTTGATGCGCAAGCTATGGATACCCGTTCTAATGCGCAACATGGGTCTAAAAAGACCCGTATTCATTTCCTATATTATTTCAGTCATGGCTGAATGTTTCTTTGCTGAATCTTTAAAATATATGTATTTTATCATTTGTTATTCCAGGTATTGATTAAATATCTTGTTTTTGATTTCCGCAAATCATTATGTTTATGTTTTCTTTCTTACTTTATAAACAAACACAGTTTTTGTATTTCTACATCAATTTTACGTACACGGGTCTAAAATGACCCATATTCATTTCCTATGTTATTTCAATCATGGCTGAGTGTTTCTTTGCTGAATCTTTAAAATATATGTATTTTATCATTTGTTATTCCAGGTATTCATTAAATATTTTTGTTTTTGATTTCCACAAATCATTATTTTTATGTTTCCTTTCTTTCTTTATAAACAAACACAGTTTTTGTATTTCTAAATAAATTTTACATACACAGGTCTAAAATGACCGTAATCATTTCCTATGTTATTTCAGGTGGCTTTGACAGTTACAGATTTTAAAATCAAAAAGGTGGGGAAAAAAGGACCCTAAACTCTTAACACATCGAACCATTTCAGCATAATGGCTTATTCAAGACTATACGGTTCTTAATAGAACTTTTAGGCCTATTACATGTAAATAAGCTTTAAAGGTGCAATGTGTAAAAAATTTGAGTATCTATTAACAGAAATGAAATATGAAATCCATAACTATGTTGTCAGTGGTGTATAAAGAAATTACTTAATAAACCGTAATGTTTTTATTACCTTAGAATGAGACATTTATATCTACATAACCGTGGGAATCCCCTTCTATGAAGGTCGACATATTGTGACGTCATGTTTCTACCGTACCCGACAGCGAACAAACAGCGCTATAGAGCGCGTTTCGTCACTACCTTGAAAGAGAAGCAGCAGAAAGCTAGAAGCTAGCCATAAACACCGTGAGTAGGTTCTTCTCCCTCGCTGTATTATGGGTTTGCTATGTGGGGGGAAATGTGCTGGTTAAGTTTGTGAGACAATCAGCTGATTACTATTATTATATTATATATTAATACCCTTGGATCCTCACCTGACTATGGCTTTGTAAACTTTATCCATGATTTGGTTTATAATGGACTGTGGTACAGAAACAGTGACAATGTTACACACTCTTGGCTTACTCTGGCTATTCTCTGCTGTCTCAGATGACGATATGTTTGTCCAGTTTCAGGCCCCGTAGCTTCTTCGAAAGGGAGGGGTGAGCAGTGGGCTGAGCCCTCAGTGCAACTCGCAGCCGAACCACTAGATGTCGCTAAAAATCACACACTGCACCTTTAACCCTTTCGCACGTACGATCACACCGTTGTGATCAGTCTTGGCTGGTCCCTGGAGCGTACGATCACACCGGTGTGATTAGAACGGTCAGTGCATCACGTGATCAACTGCTAAATTCAAATGCGCTTTCGCGCGTTTGCTGGCGCTGAGCCAGAGAAGGACGCACTCAGTGCTGTCATATATCACAACTATTGAGTGTTTTCAACCACATAATGTTTATTTTAGGTTTCAGATATTTAAATACACACAAGTACTAGCAAAACAATGATTTTGAGTTTGTAAAATACACACTGATGTCTATGGAAGCGGCAATAATAATCCTTTACATTATAATAAGACGACACGTTTTATTCATATCAGATACACATTATGTAAGTAGCTTTACATTTGACCATATTCTTCTCCCAGTTCACCGGCCACTTACTTTCATGTATTTCGTGAGAAGTTGAGGAATTGACGTGTTGTAAATCCAACAGATCCCATTCTCTCAACTGTGAAACAAACTAACATGGCGCCGCCCATCGCGCATACAGCTCAACTAACGCGATCGTTATAAAGGTGTTTAAAGAACAAAACACATCGACTTGCACATATTTGACAATCGGAATATCAGTGTTTCATGCTATAGCTAACACATTTGTGAATATTTTTAATAAAAAAGGGAAAATGACATAAAAGCAGATCGTCATTCATTCAGCGCTGTGTTGTGGTTGCGCTTTGTCACGTGACAAGCAATGACGCGTCACCATGGAAACATTAAAGTGACAAGTTCTAAATAACGGTCGCCTTGAAAAACTCACGCTGGGGGGTCAGTTAGAATATTTTAAACTTACGTGTGAAAGGGTTAAAGGGGCATTCGGCAACTATTTCAACTTAAAGGGATAGTTCACCCAAAAATGAATATTCTGTCAGTATTTACTCACCCTCATGTTGTTCCAACCCTCTAAGACCTTCGTTCATCTTCAGAACACAAATTAAGATATTTTTGATGAAATCTGAGAGCTGGATCACTCCTCCATACTAGTCCATAGGCTTCAAAAGGATTGAAACTTGCCGGCCTCGAAAAGTTATTAAAGACATCGTTAAAATAGTCCAAGTGACTACAGTGGCTCAATCTTAAGTTTATCAAGCGACGAGAATACATTTGTGCGCAAAAACAAACAAAAATAACGACTTTATTTCAACTATTCATTTCCTTCTCTGTTGGCCTCTAGTCAGTTAACTTAGTGTAATAGCGTAGAGCTACGTCATACGTAGGCTCACTATTGGCCGACGCTGGTCATGTGGGTGATGCGTGTGACGTACAACAACAGAAGCTCTACGCTTTTACACTAGTGAACTGACTCGAGGCCCACAGAGAAGGAAATGAATAGTTGAAATAAGTCGTTATTTTTTTTTTTTCGCACAAAAAGTATTCTCGTCGTTTGATAAACTTAAGATTGAGCCACTGTAGTCACTTGGACTATTTTAACAATGTCTGTAATAACTTTTCAGGGCCTGCAAGTTCAATCCCTCAAGAAGCCTATGGAGGAGTATGGAGGAGTGATCCAGCTCTCAGATTTCATCAAAAATATCTTAATTCGTGTTCCGAAGATGAACGAAGGTCTTACGGGGTTAGAACAACATGAGGGTGAGTAAATACTGACAGAATTTTCATTTTTGGGTGAACTAACCCTTTAATAAAACCGTTTAGAAATCATTTGGATGGTTTAATAACCTGTTCTGGTGAGAATGGTGACTTTCCCTGCTCCCCCCAACGTTCCTAGGTGGAAAACCAACCTTGCAACATGGGGACTAACGTCCCAGTAAGTTGGAAACAGGAAGTCTTGTGAGAAGCGAGAACGAGCGAGAAACACAAACTGCTTTATGGCAATTCGACATAAACACACACGCCGCCCTCAATGTGTGTGATGTATTACCCACCTTGGTAGACATAGCTCCACACGATAAAGTTGGCCGGCTCCGATAATAACAAATGCACATGAGCAGCGGTAGAAAGGGGTAGGAGGGTGCCGCAAGTGAGTTTTTTTTACAACACTGTTGTGAAATATACTCCCACAGCTGTAGGGGGAGCTCGTTGAGAAAACATGCGACAACAAAAGTGAAAATCAGCGAAGAAATAGCTAGAGTTGCTGAGATCCCCTTTAAAAACCCATCTTTTTTTAGTGTAGCTAACATTAGCTAGCTAGAATAGAATATGTCAACAGCTAGCTAGCTAATAGAATTGGATATGTTTCTCTTTCTCACAAGTAATTTCTCACTAGGATTTCATTGTCAAGGTAACCATAGCCTAATATTCAAATATGATGTCCAGTTATCTTTTACAGAATATCAAATATTTTCTGTGGTTAAAATAAAATAAGATTTGCATCAAATATACAAAAGCAGCTTTCTTGAGTTGTGAAATGTGTGGCAGGTGAATAGTATTATGTAATACTATTGTAATAGTATTTATGCAGTAAATATGTTCCTACTTGCAAATATGTGCAAATATCAAAGGTTTCTATATGGGTCATTTTTGACTCATGTATGTAAAATTGATGTAGAAATACAAAAACTGTGTTTGTATATAAAGTAAAAATAAAAATAAGGATTTGTGATAATCAAAAACAAGTTAATTGAGGAATACCTGGAATACTGAATGAGGAAATTAATTTCTTGCAAAGATATAGAAAATTAAAACTCAGTCGGATCTATTTAGACCCATGTTGTGCATCAAAGGGTTAATAAAGCTCCAGACATTAGAAAAATACCAATCTACACTAGGGATGTGGGGTATACCGGTACTGCCAAAATACCGGTATATATTATATTTCAAACGGTACAATATCATAATTTTGTTCAATTCGGTATTTAATGCGCTGCTGTTTCGAAGTTCACCGCTAGGCGGCAGTGCGCTGTCTAAACTGACGCGGGTCATGCGAAACCGGCAAACGGTTACAACAAAGGAACACGATGGATCAAACGAAGCTCATTCGAATTTCTACACGCCCGAAATTAATAAATTGAGAGAGCACTGAGCAGTATGAGTGAAATAAGGCATTACTTTGCCTACAAAAGTAATGAGAGAAAAGTAACGAAACAGATCTCAATGCACCACTCTGCAAACGGAGAGGCAACCCATCAAATCTGCCTAACTTAAGCACTTGACTCGTCAGTTGCTCATCCTGACTTGTTCAAAGAGTTCAGAGATCGACAGGTTTGTGACCGTTAGTCTATCATTCAACTGATTTAATTTAGACTTTTATTGAACACTGAACAGCGCACATGCATAAGAGCTTATCAATTATATATGATAGGGTAAACAAGAAAGCTCAAATCTGCTTGCATGACACGCTAGAACCAATTAAGTTTGGGTCTCATCATTTTTGCACTTTCAAACAAACATATATTAATTGAATTTGAATGAATAAAGAATAAAAAATGTAATGATATTAAATTTATTATTAGTGATAGTAAAATGAATGGAATATTAATGCCGCTGTGGCGACCCCTAGAGGAGAAAGGAGAGAGAGAGAGAGAGAGAGAGATAGTAGTAATATGAATATAACAATTAAGCTACATTTGTCAACATTCATTAGGTAATCTGAACTAACAGTATTATAGCATTTATTAATCTATATCAATCAGCAATTAAATGACCTAAAAAATTAAATGTACTAATACATGTTTAGCATGTTATGCAATGCACTAAACTAACATGAACCCAAATAGTAACCAAACCAAGATGAATAAATGCAATAAATGTTGATGCATGACAGCTAATGGTTCACATGTCATTTCATTATTCTATTATTATTATTTTTATTATTATTATTTGTGAATCTATCATTTTGGATATTAACCTATTTTAATTGTATAATTTCAGGATTTTTTTTTCCAAAATCAAAATTTAACCTACTGTATGTTCCCTGACTTTTTTTTTTTTTTTTCTTTACACATTTTGATACCCTTTCTTTGCACATTTGGTAGTGGAGAGTTTCAAGCAGTATTTTTTAAGTGTCACTTAAATTTTGAGACTTTTGAGACAGTATCGATACTGAGGTATTAGGTTCTGGTATCGTACCAAAGCCAAAATTGTGGTATCGAGCCATCCCTAGTCTACACATGTGTTTTATATTTAATATGAGGGAAATACACATGTGACGTGACACAAAAAATCTTTAACTTTTAGGTGGCAAAATATTTTTTTAGTAATTCTATGAACTACACTGCGCAAAACAAAAGTAATACTACCCACCGGATGAGGGTCGGCCTCCACAGAACATAAAATATTATTTTTATTTAATTTTTCGTGTTTGCATTTATGAGGAAAAAAACAAAGTTACGGACGTGACAGTTCTCCGTTACGGACATGACCGCTCTGAAAGCGACTTTAAAACTTTCACAGAGACCTCAAACAGAAAGCACAAAGCCTTTCTTTAAAGTGAATTTTGTTTTTTTATTAATTGTATCTTAATTTTAATCAATGTTTCATCAACCAATTGCCTGGATTTAATAAAAAAGAAGTAAATATAGTAGGAAATAGATCATCATGACACAGCGGCGCCGGCGCGTGAACTGGACTCTCGTCTAATAAATGAACTGAAACACAGCGTATAAGGTACTTGCCTCACAGACCTGAGAAATATCTAGAAAGCTTGAAAAGTCTACTTTTTAACAGAACAATTCAAAACGAAAGTAATCAGACTCTGCTTGTAATCCGTATGAAATGTGCATTTCTCTCTGGCTACTGCGAAGATCGCGAGTCAACATCGCCAACTTCATCTTTGCAGCCGACACTGACAAACACTTGTTTATTAATAAACAATTAAAATGTCTCCTTGCTATATTTTACATATTCATAATCATTATGCAGGTTCTTTGTGGCAGCTTTTAGATACTTTATTGGCAGCGTCACCCTTGCATGTTACATGAACCCGTCACCACTGTATCAGCACCAAAAACATGATTTTTTTTCAAATCTAAAATCAAAAATCGTGATATGACCCGAATTGTAGGTTTGGTCTATCGTTACAGCCTTAGTAAGATGAGAAAGCAGAAGTTTAGTCGTTTGTCATGGTTGTAAAAAAATAAACCCAATGGCTATCTGAACATCTTTGCCAAGCCAAACCAGTACAGAAGTAATCAATAAATTATCGGGGAGGGTCATGCCTTTTTTAACAATCATTTTGGAGGCTTATAGAAAAAATTATTGCTGGCGAAGGGAGGGTCAAGTCTTTTTTGATTACAGATCTCAAAACTCCTCCGGTAGCCCCTTAAATAAAAAACAAACAGTCCCTTAGATCTTTTTTCGCGTACCCCCTGAAATCAGTCCATGTACCCCTGGGGGTACGCGTACCCCAGTTTGACAACCGTGGCGCCAGGGGAACCCATTGTCAACGCCTTGCGCGCCCAGCATCCACTTCATGAGTCCCAGGGATTCCCGGGGAACATAGATAAGTGGGAAACAGGTGGCCAGCAATGCGGGCCAGCACATGTTATAAGCACATATAGGGTATACAGAGCGGCGTTACCGGTCATGCTGGCAGAGCCGATAGAGAAATGACCTGCGCTCTGAAGGGAGTGCCCAACACTTTAGGGACATACCCATGCCTTGGTTTGAGGATGACTTTAGAGTCATTTGCCCCAAACTCAAGACACGCAGCGCTAACAGATAGCGCGTGTAAATCCCCCACACGTTTGACTCATGACAGAGCTGTCAGAAAAACGGTTTTGAGCGAAAGGTACTTTAGGTCCACGGAGTCTATCGGTTCAAAGGGGAAAGCTTTCAGGGCCTCTAGGACCAAGGAAAGATTCTGGCTCCTCTAAGGAAGCGGATGACAAGCTTGTTTCTTCCTATTGACTGACCGCGCGTCGACTCAGTGAACGCTGCAACGGCCGCCACATATACTTTAAGCATGGATGGGGACCTGCCCTTATCCAACAGCTTTTGAAGGAAGCCAAGCAACCACGGGACCCCACATGTTCGTGGGTCTAGATCTCTATCAGCTCACCATTTGGAGAACACCGACCATTTAGACGCGTAGAGCCGACTCGTAGAGGGAGCTCTAGATTGCATAATCGTGTTCATCACTCCTTCTGGCAGGACAACGGGTATCCGTTGATTAACCATGCATGCAGAGACCGGCGCTCTGGATGGGGATGCCAGATTGAGCCGTGGGCTTGAGAGAGGAGATCTCTCCTCACCGGAATCGGCCAAGGGGCTGTGTATGACAGCCGCATCAGCTCCGGGAACCAGATTTGATTCTCCCATCGCAGGGCTATAAGGACCACCGAGTGGCACGTTTCCCTGATCCTCTTGATTACCTGTGGTAACAGAGAGACCAGAGGGAAAGCATAAAGCTGGAGGCTGGGCCAGATTTGGGCCAGCGCATCCTCTTTCTTTGAAAAGAACATTGGGCAATGTGCATTGTCTTTTGACGCAAACAGGTCAACTTCTGCTTTGCCGAAAAGGCTCCACAGTAACTGGACTGTTTGGGGGTGCAGGGACCACTCCCCTGGGAGATTGTAGTTCCTGGACAGTTTGTCTGGGCCGTCGTTCAGGTGGCCTGGCACATGCGCAATTTTCAGCGAGCGCAGGAGTAGCTGAGACCATACGAGAAGGCGTTCTGTCAGATATCAGAGACTCCTGGATCTGACACCACCCTGACGGTTTATGTAGGACACCACGGACATGTTGTCCAAGCGGACTAGCACGTGGTGGTCCCGTACGAACGGGAGGAAGCGCTTGAGCGCGTTCTTGACCGCTATCATCTCCAGACAGTTTATGTGGAAGTGTCTCTCTTGGTCTGACCACAGGCCAAAGGCCGGTCTGCCCTCGAAGAGGGCGCCCCAACCTGAGTTGGAGGTGTACGTCGAGATGACCTTTCGGTGTGAGACAGCTCCCATTGTCACACCCCGCTGGTACCAGTCGGCCGCTAACCAGGGCTGCAGAGCTGAAACGCAGCTCTGAGTCACTCTGATCCGTCTGCGGCCTGAAGCCCAATCCTGGTGAGGCACTCGGGCGTTCAACCAGCGTTGCAGCGGGTGCATCGCAGTAGGCCCAGCTGAAGCACAGACGCAGCCGGTGCCATACAGCCCAGCATCCTCTTGAATGTTTTCAGAGAAGCGATGCTGCCCTCCTGGAAAGACGCGGCCAGGTGTCGGACACGGCGCGCGCGCTGTGTCGATAAACGGGCCGTCATAGCCATAGAGTCCAGTTCTATTCCTAGAAAGGAAACTGACTGAATGGGCAGTAATGAGCTCTTGGTCCAGTTGACCGTGAGACCCAGGCTTTCCAGATGACTGACTGATGACTCTCTGACTGTGCTAAAATCAGCCAATCGTCCAAATAGTTCAGAATTCGCAAGCCTTGTTTTCTCAAGGGGGCGAGGGCCGCGTCCATGCACTTCGTAAATGTACGTGGTGCCAAAGACAGGCCGAACGGGAGGACGGTGTATTGATATACCCGACCGTCGAAGGCGAATCTCAAGAATGGCCTGTGATGGGGTACTATCGGAATCTGAAAGTATGCATCTTTCAGATCGAGAGAGATAAACCAGTCCCTCGGGCGAACTTGCGCGAGGATTTGTCTGGTCGTGAGCATTTTGAACGGTCTTCTCATGAGAGCTTAGTTCAAAAATCTCAGATCTAAGATAGGTCTTAGAGCTCCGTCCTTCTTGGGTACGAGAAAAGAGCGGCTGTAAATCCTGACTCGCTCAGAGAACGAGGTACTGGTTCTATGGCCCCTTTGCACAGTAGTTTGGCTAAATCTGCGCGGAGTAGATGCGCTACATCTGCTTTCACTTTCGTCTCGGTCCGTGCTCAAAAGCGAGGGGGACGGCGAGCGAACTGAAGCGAATAGCCCTGTCTTATCGGCTCAGCACCCATTCTGATACCCCTGGAATAGCCTCACATGCTTTTAAATGTATAGCTAGGGGCAGAATGGACTCCGGGTTCGATCGCAGCACTTCGTGGGCTCGGGAAACTGAACCGGAGGTGTGTGCGGGGCCCATGCGCCCTCGGATCTCGGACACGGCGGCTCGCTGACAGCAGTGGCTGACTGTATCACGTGTGGCGTCCCGAAAGCTGTGAATGGGGTACGTTTTGTGATAAAATTGAGCGCGAGCGGAGCCTGGGGCGAAGTGTTTGTCAGTAAGCGTGAGCGCTCGTGAGCGGGCACGTGACTTACATTCATAACTTGGCCGAGAGGCTGTTGTGGCCGTGTAACAGAGTGGGTAGCGAGTAGGTGTGAGCACAGATTTGTGGGCACATTCTCTACATCTAGCACTCAAGCGGCATTTGCCAACTTTATGAGAGTGGCCTCTGTGAGTGTGTGAGACACGGGGGGCATCGTGTTTATGTGTAGGGGTGAGCACTGATTTGTGGGCACTTTTTCTACACTTAAAACACCAACGGTGTGAGCCGGATGACCAGGAATTATACTCTTTTTGAGATTTCTCTGGGTCGCCATGACAAGGGCGGTTGTGTGCAGGCGAGCGGGCTGTGTTGCCGACTCGTTGGCTGCTAAAAGAGCGGAGCGCTCAGATTCCTTCATGTCAGCAAGCGTCAACCAGAGGTGCCTCTCTGTGACGGTGAGCAAAGCCAAGCATCTCCGATCGCCTGAGCCGCGGATTTCGTAGCACGAAGGGAAAGATCCGTTGCGCTCCTCAAATTCGTGATGGGGATTCTGGGTCCTTGCTTTTCTCGTCCCATTCACAGAGGAGATCGGCTTGAAGGATCTGCAGTGCAGCCATCGAGTGCACTACTTTGAACGCCATCTCACAGAGCGCGGGCAAAGGTGGCTGCGACCGCCTCCTCCACTGGGGGGATTGCTTTGTACCCCTTCTCGGCGGCGCCGTCCACTTGGGAGAGCGTCGAGGAGACATGTGAGTGGAGTTGCGCAGAGAATGCTGCGTTCCACAATTTTGCAAGCTCAGCGTGAAGCTCTGGCAGAAATTGCGCAGATCTGGAAACGGGCGGTGGGCGGCGGCTGTGGAGGAAACTGCCGTCGAGCCTATTGGGCTCGGGCTCCTTGGGCGGTGACCAATCCAGTCCGAGTTGGTTGACGGCCTTAGAGAGGAGACGCATGAGTTCAAGGTCCACGCCAACCCGAGTACTGCTGGATTCCTGGAACGAGGAGGAGGCGGAGTGATGAGAACTCGACCACTCCTCACTGTCCGATGCCAGGATGGAACAGCTGTCACCTGGGTCGAGTCCTTCAGCTTCGTCCCCTGAGGCGTCGGCAGTGAGGGCCGAAGCCTGCAGCTGCGCGTCCGGGAGGGGCGGAGAAGGAGAGAGGGAGACTGGTGGGAT
Source organism: Siphateles boraxobius (assembly GCF_051911475.1). Lineage (NCBI taxonomy): Eukaryota > Metazoa > Chordata > Actinopteri > Cypriniformes > Leuciscidae > Siphateles > Siphateles boraxobius. The sequence continues at coordinate 15,349,379 of NW_027509193.1, forward strand.
GTATCCGGCGAGCCCTTCACCGTGACCTCAGGCTCCGGTATCCACTGTGAACGGCGCTTCTTTTTGCGCGGTCCAGAGGGCGGACTGACAGCGTCCGTGGTGAAGGCTTCAAGTCGAGCCCGCAGGGTCGACAGCGAAAGCGCTTCACAGTGCACGCAGCCTCCCGAATCCAGGGCGAGGGCTGCGTGGTCTGGGCCCAGGCAGAGAGCACAAATCACATGGGGCTCTGCACGAGCCGCAGGAAAGGCGAGGCATTTTGAAAAAAACGCTCACGCTCTTTCAGAGAGAGAGTGAGTGTCGCGGCGGCGAACACTCACAGGAGGCTAATAGCACTAAAAAAGGATACTCGACGCCGGATGGTGTAGCAGGCACGGAAGGCTGAAGGTGGCGACGACGGCCGGCTTCTTCAGGCGCTTTCCTCTGCATGCTGATCCCTAGTTTCAACGGTGGACGGCTTCTCTCAGAGTCCAGCGATGCGGAGAGCTTCGCTGAAGATGATGAAATCAGTGACGCAGCCTCCGAGCCTGACTTTTATACGCTAAGCCACCCCCATTTTGGCGGGCTGTGATGCATAGAGGGCACAAAGTCACGCGCGAGGCTCAGTGATAGGCTGCAGCAGTTGCCGCAGGCCAGCCAATGAGCACGCAAGATAGCCTGCTCTAGGTCTGCTGGCTGCTGCACTGCGTTGACAATAAATGGAAAATTAAGGATAATTTTTGGCTTCAACATCTCGAGAAAAGATGACTTTACCCGTGGTGTAAGCAACTTACGCAATACGAGAGAACCTCTCGTAAGAGAACTTTTCTTATTGTACACAACAGCACAAATAATGAGTTCCCTTTCAAGGGAACTCGAGCTGCGTTTGAGACGCGGTGGGAACGCTCTGCGTGATTACGTCATGAAGCACCTGTAAAATCAGCCCAATGGAAGCCCACTACGACATAGGTGACGTCATAGACCAGGAAACTATAAAGCAGCCCTGAAATCAGACCGCGACAGCTTCTGTACCTTCAGCAAGCGCTCTCTGTATATCTGTCCTTGTCTATTTATTGTTGTCTGTCAAGCCCAATATATCTATCATTATTATGGCGAGCAAGCAAGATTATAGACAGTGTGTTGTTCCCTGCCCTCGTTATATTACGGGTGGGGACACACATCAGCTTTGTGTTGCTTGTTTGGGAGTGGAGCATGCCCAGTCAGTCCTCGAGGGGGCTGATTGTGAGTATTGTATGAGCCTATCTATGAAGACGCTCCGCTCTCGCGGATCGTTCTATGAGGAGAATGGTTTGGTTCGCGCTCCCCACGCGGGTCCCACTGTTGCCTAGACACGGCGGCGACTCGCATTTTGGGATTCGCAAATGGATCTGACAGCATGGGTTGGGACGGGCCCCGCCCTATCTCAGCTTTCATCTGCAGATCCAGTGGGCTGCGATTTCCAGTTCCGAGGAATTGGTATCGTTAGTGTTTTGTTAAGAAAAAGTGAACAAAACAAATAAAAATATTAAGAAAAAGGCAGATGTTTGATAAATAGGCAGCTCATAACTCTGTTGAATAAAGAGGAGCTTTTAAAAGGAGGTTTTACTAATGCTGTTGCTAGTTAAATATTTACTGGACAGCTGAACATTATGATAGTGACAATAAAAAGTGTTTATTAGATGAAATATAATCTAACAAAAACAGGAAAACTCTGTATCTCAGCCTCCTCGTCGGGGACTACTGGTTTTTCCCTATCTCCACACTGAGGTGTCGAGATCGTGGAATAAACCGGTTTCTATTTTATGTGTTTAATACCCAAAGGTCTAACTAGAGTAATGTTATGGGTATTAACTATCATGGTATGACAGTGCCTTGGATTATAGAGACGCTTGCGAGCTTTCTCTCTCCCGAATCGACGTCATCATTTTTTAACCCCGACGTTACCCACCAGCCATCTTTAATAATAAATAAATTTTATGAGGCAGTACTGGTGGGTAAAGTATTTAAGGACATAGATGAATGTGAGGATGTCAGCATTGACTCTATTCGAGAATATATTCGAGAATATATATGTTTATTTGTATACGTTTTTCTGATATAAAAATAAAGAAAAAGAAAGATAAAAATGTCTGTTCTTCTGGACGCTCCGCTTTCAAGAAAACGTCTCAGGTTACGACTGTAACCTATGTTCCCTGAGAACAGGGAACGAGACAATACGTCAACGACGCTATGGGGAACGCCTCAGGCGTGACAGGTGTCTGAAATCACTATCAAATCACGTCAATCATATTGACCGGCGACAGCCCGTGAATCATTAGCGTGAATGATTAACGTGCGACCTGGAAGTATAAAGGGGCGCCTTGCAAACATGACAAATCACCTTATCGTCTGAAGGGACTGTACAGTAGGCAAGCCCCGCGGCATGGCAGGGAGACGTATTGTCTCGTTCCCTGTTCTCAGGGAACATAGGTTACAGTCGTAACCTGAGACGTTCCCTTTCGAAGGGAACTCAACAATACGTCAACGACGCTATGGGGAACGATATACCAACGCCGCCATGCTAAGGGGAGTGCATGCCAAGTGGCAGTGACAACTGTCAGAACCAGCAACTTCAAATGAAACGCTAGAACCACTCACCCTCAGGTCACACTGGGCTGTCAGTGACAGCATTCCCTACGGTCATAGCCCAAGCTACAGCCTCACAGAAAAACCTTCATAAACATGGTTAAATGAAAGGTCTACCTGGGCCGGCTCCGGGCCTGGAACCTCAGCTTCCAATTAGAAGGGGTCCCTTCTAGGGAATGTGGCCAGGGAACCCAAGGGAACCCCAGCCAGTCACTATTCAGGGGAACGTACTCTGCCCCGAAATGCCACCAGGACGGCCTGACCTGGCGCCAGTACATAGACACTTAGTCTGGCCAAATCCTGTCTGTCTGAAGACAGAGCCTCTGGACAAATACCTTAAGTAAGGCATCCAACCCGAGGGACTGCGAAGCTGGCAGTGAACCACTCGGCCCGGATCTCAGAGACGGGATATCCCGGAGAGTATGACTCAGCATAGTGCTTTCCGACCCTTGCCAGCGAGGGGAGTTTCTCTACTCGATCCACGGATCAACCCAGTGTCTGTGTTTCAAAACACTGAGGAGGCCTGTGAAGGCCTAAGGGCTGATCTAACTGGGAGGCCTCACGAGAGGCCTACGACCGTCTGACCAGACTCAGGCAGCCGCATGCTCAAAGAGACCCTCATGAGGGGAGCACAAGGTCTGCCTGATAGGCAAACCAGGCTGTTGGCAGAAAAGGTTCCGGGAGGGCACCTTTAGCAGAGAATGAACACTTTAGCGAGCCAGGGCGCAAGCTCGCCTTCAGCAGCTGCCTATTAAGGCTAGCTGAAACTGATAGCAAGAGACCACTAGCTTCATAAACCCAGCACCACTAGGGAGCGTTACAGGGAGGCCCGGAGAGGCCTACTACCTGATCCTTTAGGGAGGCCAAGAGAGGCCTGCTACCTTACAACCACAGTATGTGGGGAGCTCACCTTCAGGGAGGCCTGGTGAGGCCTACCACCTGGTCACCACTATCTGTGGGAACTCACTGGTAGCTTTGAGCCCTGAGTCCGGGTGAAAGTATAAGGTGGCCTGCTAAGGCCAGCCAGCTGGGGACTCGCCTATCAGGGAGGCCTGGTCGGGCCTACTAGCTAATAGCAAGTCATATTCTGCCATAAAGTACACTGTTGGAAACCATACTACACAGCATAATTCACTAATGGGCTTCCAGTAGCGCTATAAGGTATGTCCCACAATGTTGGGACTCACCTCCGAGGAGGCCTGTTTAAGGCCTACTACCCATCAGTGAGTCAACTGCCCGAACCACCAAGGCCAGCCACGTAAAGTGAGCTGGCCTACAGTGCCCTCTGGGGGGCTGTCCAATCAAGGAGGCCTGCTGAGGCCTACTACCTAATGGCCGCCTACAGCATCCTGGTGCCTAATCACATTGCCCATGGCAGTGTACTCCGCAAGAAAGCTAGCACCCTTAAAACAAGGGGAGTACAACATACGCCACTCTGCCTCAACGGAGGCCCCAGGGGCCTACCATCTATGCATGGGCGTCAGCTCAGGGCAATGCTCTGGCTTCAGGGGAGCGTACTTCGACCATTCTCTTATTTTAGAAGAAGTGAAGCTTACTTCATACTCGACCCGAGCCATAGTGGTGCGAGGTGGGATAAAACAGAACTGGGAGTGAAGTGCTCAGACCTACCCTGTATCACAGGGGAATACTCACACCTCACCCTGAGGTTATCAGGGTGCGGGCCTGCCAGCGGCTCTAGGGGTGACAGAAATGTATCTGTGCCCAACCTAGGGGAGTGGGGCTTGAATGAAAGCCAACCACCTACAACCTAGCGCTCGAGCAGTAGCTCAGCGAGGTGAGTGAAGCCTAAACTGGCGGCCTAAATCCATAGGCCAGTTCTGCATGGCAGGGTCGGGCAGGAAACCCAGTCTTCTTCGTGAAGCGAAAGACGGCCTAACCCTGCTCAATAAAGACATATATACCACGGAGGCCTGTTTGAGGCCTACCATGTCCTTACAAACCATCCTCAGCACCACGCTGCATTACTCTAGTCACCCCAGAATGCAGAGAAGGGGGCGGGCCTTGGCCTAACGACTCCCACGGGAGGAGGCTGTTTATACAGGGATGCTAGAAACCAACATTCACACAGTGAAGGGTCAGAGGAAGAAATGCTAAAACTTTTAGCAGAGCGCCTCTAATATCCCTGGCACAGCCTAGGCCAGCTACAGAGGCGGCCCTGGTGAGGGCCAGCCTGCAAGCATAGATCAATCTGAGGGCTCGGAGGAGCCACAGCCTTACTAAAGAATATAGTCTGTATTATTCCATACAAAGGGCTGCAGAATCGCTCAGCCTAATGAAACCCAAACAGAGCTCAAGGGGCGAAATACTCAGGAAGAAGTCAACGGACCCGTGGGCCGGACATAAGATCTATCTGAAGCTCTAGCGTCAGTCAACACTCTAAGTAAAAAATTCTAAGAGAGAGACCAACTACTCTACCCTGAGGTGGCTAACAGCCCGAAGGCTAACATAGTTATCGTTCTGGCCACCTAACGGGGAACTTCAGGGCCCTAATGATCCAGGAAACTTCTCTTACCTTATTACCTTGACATGACCCCATAGCTCTATACAGGGAACGAGGTCTGTAGAGAGATACATCTCGGAATTTTAATTCACAAAAAATTACTCTTAAAAGACCAGTCAGCTCACCTGCGGCGTGCGGAGTGAAGACTCGCCAGATAGTTCTTTATGACCCTGGGGTCCACCACTTTACATGCCTGAAAGAGGCGTTTCTACTAGCCAAGCCTAGGCGGGCCATTGGAACATCGTTCTTATCATAGGCCCAGCCCCAGGCCTGATGTAATGAACGTCTGGGGAGTCAGAAGAGAGGAGAGGGCTGGATTTCTTTTTAATGAAGCCCTCCGGGGAGATTATCCATCAGCGACACTGTGTGCGCTTGTGCTGGATAACCTCCCTCAGATCCCTCTTCTTGCGGGAGTCACGCCTCTTCTGCGCCCTGTTCCTCCACGGAGGGGGCGCACGAGAGGCGACACTGGCTCTCTGGCCCTGTCTACGGTCCTCGGACCGTGAAGGGCCAGGCCCTCCCGCCTGCCTGGGTGTGGAACCGGATCTCAGCGGTATGCAGGATCCTGCAGCAGGTCGGCCTGATATGCCTGCAGCACCGCCATAGTGTGCAGGGAAGCACCAGCCTGAACCGCTGTCGTGTATGCTCTGCCATTCAAACGTGCTGTTGACTTTAGCGGTTTGGATGGCAGGGTTGGAGCTCTCAGTGTCGACGCCTGCCCAGACACGAGATAGTTCGCAAACGACTCGTCAAATGGGCGGCATCGACACATACCCATGCTCTGCGACCCCCTCAACATCAGCGAAATTAACCCGCTGATGTCGGTGAATACTGGCAGAGTATGGGCTCTTCCATGCCCTCTCGATCTCCGTGTGAAGATCAGGAAGGAATGGAAGGCTCACCTGAGCTGGTGTGTATGGCAGGGGAGAAACCGATCGCCAAGCCTACCGCGAGCGGTCTCTCCTCTAGCGCGTCGCCATGGCAGCTACAGCCTGTTGGCGGCGCGCTCCACAACATCCACCAGGTCTGCATACACGGGGCAGGGTGGCTGAGAGGGTTCAGGATCTACCTGATTATAAACCTCCTCAGCCATCTCCTGCTCGTCCTGAAGAGCAGCAACTGCAGGAAACCATTGGTGCCTGCAGTTCGCCCTCGTCAGCCGTCGAATCATTTGAGAGGTTTACAGGACTCTCAAGATGATCGATGAGCTCTATCTGGAAGCCCATGATGCAAGTCGCCGCTCTGCCTCGGCACGAGCGGGACCACGCGGACCAGACGTTGAACCCCCGTCACTCGAGAAGAGGGCCAGACGAGAGCGGAGCGTTTTAAGAGAAAAACGCTCACAGTTCACACAGAGGATTCCCTCGAGAACCCCTCGTGCGCGCTCTTCTCCCAGGCAGGAAAAAACACACTCGTGTGCTGTACATTTCATTTTCTTACCGTTTCATTGAGTAGCGTTTTCAAACAGACAGTCCCTGAAGACGATGAGATGATTTGTCATGTTTGCAAGGCGCCCCTTTATACTTCCAGGTCGCACGTTAATCATTCACGCTAATGATTCACGGGCTGTCGCCGGTCAATATGATTGACGTGATTTGATAGTGATTTCAGACACCTGTCACGCCTGAGGCGTTCCCCATAGCGTCGTTGACGTATTGTTGAGTTCCCTTCGAAAGGGAACTAAATCTTTCAGCGGCATTCCAGAGGTTTCTTCCTCACCAATCTATGTTTCTGAAACTGGCATAGAGTACAAAAAAAAAAAAGAAGACCTGATGCCAAGGCTATCAGGCTTCTAAGGGTGGTCCCCTCCGGGGTAGGGACGGTTTTGAGAAATCGTTTCTCCTCGGCGCCCTCTGGGGTGCGACTCTCTGAGGAGGGTCGCAGCGCTGCCAGTTCGGTTGTTCCCTGCCGGCTCGCCGTTCAGGGCACCGAGGTGTCAGCGTCCCCATACGATCCGCCGAGGAGGGTCGTAGAGCAGTCAGTTCGGTCTCCCTGCCGGTTCGCCGTTTAAGGGTGCCGAGGTGCCTGCTTTTTCCTACGATCCTCCGAGGAGGGTCGTCGGAACTAAGCTAGTTAGAGGTAGGCAAGATCTAAATAAAAAGAGGACTGTCGTCATCTCTAATAAAGCTTAGACAAGAAGTCCTGCCGAAAGAAAAAGGAGGGACGGTTTTGAGAAATCGTTTCTTCTCGGCGCCCACTGGGGTGCGACTCTCTGAGGAGGGTAGCAGCGCTGCCAGTTCGGTTGTTCCCTGCCGGTTCGCCGCTTCAGGGCGCCGAGGTGTCAGCGTCCCCGTGCAATCCTCCGAGGAGGGTTGTAGAACGGTCAGTTCGGTTGTTCCCTGCCGGTTCGCCGCTTCAGGGCACCGAAATGATTGTTCAATCAAATCCAGAGGCCAGTCTCGAGAGACTGGTTCCCTTATCTGAATTTCTGGCAGCGTGGAAACTTCTGCCAAATATCTTCTCTATGGGTCCTGCACATAATACTGACACTTCTTCAAAAAGGAGCTATAGAAAGGGTTTCTCCTCCCAGCAGAGAGTCAGGGTTTTACAGCCGTTACTTCATTGTTCCAAAGAAGGATGGAGGGTTGCGTTCTATTCTAGATCTGCGCCATTTAAACAGCAGAGTTCAGAAACTCAAGTTTAGAATGCTTACACTCAAACAGATTATATCACAGATTCAGTCCGAGGACTGGTTTGTCTCAATAGACTTGAAGGACGCGTACTTCCAAGTATCTATCCATCCTCATCACAGGAAGTTCCTGAGGTTCGCTTTAAAAACGGGGGCGAAGCATACCAGTATCGGGTTCTTCCATTTGGCCTAGGTTTATCACCCCGCACCTTTACAAAATGCGTGGATGCAGCTCTGGCTCCTTTGAGACTCCAGGGCATTCGCGTATTATATTATATCGACGATTGGTTGATCCTAGCTCAATTTGAGCATATGGCAGTTCGGCATCGAGATGTCGTTCTGTCTCATTTAAAGATGTTGGGGTTGCCACTCAACGCCAGAAGTCCGTTCCAGCTCAGAGGACAATTTTTCTAGGTGTAATATGGGTTTATCTAGGCCAGTCACTCACTGTGAAACAGTTTCAGACTGCGGGTCTCATGTCAGCTGCGTTCAATGTAATTACTTTTGGCCTTCTGTACATGAGACCCCTGTAGTGGTGGCTCAGGACCAAGGGGTTTTCTTCGAGGGGAAATCCGTTTTCGCATGATCAAGGTCACGCGGCTATGCCTACGTGCCTCGGTCATGTGGAAGAACCTTGGTTCCTCGCCCAGGCCCAGTGTTGGGGGTTTCTTGTCAACGCATAATGCTATCGACGTATGCTTCCCTCACAAGTCGGGAGTGATCATGATTAGTCGCTCGGCGGAGGGTCCGGACGACACACTGACGATCTCGTATATCAGAGCAGATATCCTGTTGAGGCAGGGGCTGAGGCCCGGGGAATGGAGACTTCACCCCGAGGTGGTGGAGCTTCTATGGGAGATCTTTGGTCAAGCCCCCGATATCAATGCTCCCGGGAGTTCTACCTGGGGTGCGACTCTCTGAGGAGGGTCGCAGCGCTGCCAGTTCGGTTGTTCCCTGCCGGTTCGCCGCTTCAGGGCGCCGAGGTGTCAGCGTCCCCGTGCAATCCTCTGAGGAGGGTTGTAGAACGGTAAGTTCGGTTGTTCCCTGCCGGTTCGCCGCTTCAGTGCGCCGAAATGATCCAATCAAATCCAGAGGCCAGTCTCGAGAGACTGGTTCCCTTATCGGAATTTCTGGCATCGAGGAAACTTCTGCCAAATATTTCTCTATGGGTCCTGCACATAATAGAAAAGGGTTAAACGGAGTTGTTGAAACGGTGGGCTTGGCCTCTGAGGGGGCCCAGCTCATAGAATCCGATCTCTCGACTGAGGTCGTTGAGACCGTCCTTCAATCCAGAGCTCTTTCCACGAGAAAACTATGTACATTGAAATGGAAACTGTTCTCTACATGGCGTGGAGAACGTTTTTTAAATCTTGTTAACTGCCCGGTTGGTACAGTTCTCGATTTCCTCAAGACCGTTTCTCTGCTGGATTATCTTCCTCCACCTTAAAGGTGTTCGTAGCGGCTATATCTGCTTATCACCCCTCTCGGGGCTTCTTTTGGGAGAGAATCCTCTTATTATTTGTTTTCTCCGTGGTACATTGAGGCTCAGGCCTGCACTGCAATCTAGAGCACCGGCTTGGGATTTGGCCATTGTACTTGAGGGTCTGGCCTTGGCTCCCTTCGAGCCCATCGAGGAGGTTTCAGAAAAATTCCTCACTCTTAAGACTATATTTCTCCTTGCTATTTCGTCTATCAAGAGAATGGGTGATTTACATGCTCTGTCGGTTGCTCCTTCATTTCTGGAATTTGCACCTGGTATGGTGAAAGCATTCCTCTACCCTAGACCGGGTTATATTCCTAAGGTCCTAGTGCAGGGTTTCCCAAACTTTTCAGCCCACGACCCCCAAAATAAAGGTGCGAGTGATTCGCGACCCCTATATCCTCGGAGGTGGTTAAAGTATACAAACATTGCGTGAAACTGTGCACACGCACTAATAGGCATACTTACAACACAAAATAGGGGCGCCCCCTACATTTACATAAGTACTAAAAAAAACAGTACATTTAGAGTTTGTAAAATACACACTGATGTTTATGGAAGAGGTAATAATAATCCTTTCCATTATAATTCGACACTTTTTATTCATATCAGATACACATTGTGTAAGTAACTTTAATGTTTAGGCTACTCTATTCTTCCAGTTCATCAGCCACTACTTTAAGTATTTCGGGAGTGGATGAATTCACATGTTGTGATCCTCTCCCTCGTTCATTTCACCTAGGGGTTCTATTTAATTACCATTTGTTCATTTCATTCATTGCGCCTTGACACCAGTTCAAAACTGAGTCCCAAAAGTCCGCGCAAGAAGCATAACTGTACATTCACACCGCCGCCGACTTGAGCGACAAAGAAGCTCTGGTCGCCCTGTCGAGGACACTTGTTAAAAAGTACGGGGACGCTTATTGAATCTTGTTGACGCTTGTTAAAGCTTGTTGACGCTTTGGTCGCTCTGACGTATACCAGCATTATGTTCGAGAGAAGAGAAGTGTCACAACATGAAATGTAAACAGAAAAACAAGCAATACATTGACACTAGAAACCTTTTATAATTTACAGCATTTTTATATTGCCTATTCCGCATCTAGACGCACGCATACAGCTTGCCACAAAGAACCGGCCAAAGTAAGGATTGTGCATTAAACATTTGAATTGTTTATTAATAAACTAGTGTTTTCTGTCAGTTTTCGGTTCATTTATGAGACGCGCTCCAGTTCACGCGCCGGCGCCTCCGTGTCCTAATTATATTGTCTAGGGCCTACTATATTTTTTTATCAATTTTTTAATCCAGTCAATTTGTTGATGAAAACATTGATTAAAATGAAGATACAATTTATACAAAACGAAATTTACTTAAAACAAAACTTAATAAGTGGTAAGAATTATGTCTGACCCATTCCAAATGTTTTCCGATATATGGTGACTCAAGCACTGATGGACCAAAGAGCGCGCATTTTCGCATTTGCAGTAAAAACTTGAAATATAAATTCTCAGAAAATGCATTTCATACAAATATATTGAAACGTCTGTTTATATAGGCCTACTCCGTTAATAAAGGAGTCCCGACATTGGAAAAATATCAGCCCACGTGCGTTTTTTAATATGAGGGAAATAGACATGCATGCATGCGTGACACAAAAAATCTTTAACTTTTAGGTAGCAAAATATTTTTTAGAAAATTCTAGACTAATGTCACCCATAAATCATGAAATTCCACACATCCACTATCTCTCGAGTTTTATTAAAAATCTTTAACTTTTAGGTAGCAAAATATTTTTTAGTAATTCTGTCAATTACACTTCTGGAAATCATCTCGAAAAAAACCCCAAAGCAAAATAAAATAAATCAACAGATTTTCAATATGCTTTATTGGTTCTTCTCTCCATTCCTTTTAATTTACCCCCTTTTCATTTTTTTTTTGTACAGTCTCCCCTCTTTCTATTTATCATTCATATTAGTATGCAGAATAACATTCAGAGTAAGTATATTTCTGTGTTGCACTAATGAATCACAATCTTGTCAGTGGCAACAGAACTAAACCAATATATTTCCCTTTAAAGTTTTGGTTTTGCTGAGACAAAAGCAGTCACTGTGATTCAGAGAAACAGCTCAGCTGAACGTTATACAACATGTCAGTTTATTTGCTTATAATACATGAATAATTAATCAGCTGCACAGCTCTATGATTATGATGGAAGTATGAATATTCATATGCATTTAATATTGAATAATGGAATTTTATTTATTTGTTTGGTTGACTGATTCAGAAACATTGCCAACTTTTCAATTGATTAATTCTTATTTATGCCCTTTAAAAAGCAGACGATGCAAATGAAGAAACTAATGCAAACATTCAATGTCTGTATGTATCAATTTATGAAAAGGATTTAAATATTATGCACTGGCTTTTACAGTATCTGACCTTATGGTGGACTTTGGAAAGTATTAGGAGATGAACCACAGTTTGATGCCATTCCACTCTCCATTAGGCTACTGCGCATTGCCATTGAAATAAATATGGCTTTACAACATCTGGGCTGTTGTTATTATGCAAGTATAAACTGGCACCATCTGTTTTCATTGATGTTAATTATCATTCCATTCTCCAGACTTCAGTTTAGGCAACCATTTGGGAAGCAGGAATGCGTGGTTCAACCATCCATTGTTCCCTTTAAAATAAGAGCCAAATGTGAAAGTGTTCTTCTTTTAAATGAGTAAATATGACCAGTCAAACCCCAAAGAGCTTCAACTATTTCCATTTGAAATAAAATTATGTGTATAATACTTGCCAAATGAAACCATGTGGTGATTTTTTACAGATCTATTGATAATAGGCTAATAATTAAAGCTGCAGTCCGTAGTTTTTCCCCTTTGTCGCCATCTCTGTTGGAAATCTGCAATTGCAGTTATTCGTGGAATTATCAACTTTACGTGGTTTGTGCCTCGGCACGGGCCAGCACAGGATGAATCCAATGTTTTGAGGAAAATGTGCGGCTGTCAGTCACCGCGCTGGTGTGGCTACTGTCATTCAGAATCACAGATTCTACTTTTTGGGAGTATGACCAACATAAGAATTTTCACAGGAAAATGTCGTCTGAACAAGTAAGTAACATCCACTTTTGTTCTGACCAACTAAGGGAAAAAAAAGCATTGCAGTAAATCGCGCTGATTAAATATAATGATCGCTTATCATATCAAGTCAAACCATGTAAATAATACGTTGTTCTCAAATTGTTAATGTTAACAACATCCACATTGCGTGACTACATCTAATGCCCTTCCGATATTTATCCTTGTTTTCGCATGGGCACGGTTTCAGTCTCTTTTTTCTGTAGCCACTCCGAAGTCTTTTGCATTTTACAACGGGTGAATCTCCAGTTGTCACTGGTGATTGTCGTTTGAACCATTCTGGATCCGCCATCAAATTAATAAGTTTAATTATATGAAGTGCTGTGAGAAAAGGCTATAAATCTCCACCTCCAACATCCTCACACTCATAGCCTACTAGCCGAGACACCTTTATGTGTACAGATGTGACGAAATGACGCAAAGACATGCTCGAATTTCCCGCGGTAATCCACCAGTACCACTGGAATTAAAAACATTATTACAAGCTTACCGTTTTGAATCGAACTAAGGCAAGCAGATAGTTTTGAACACTGGCTGGTTATGCACTTGCTCAAATTTATTTTGGATAATTTTTAACCCAACAAAGTTACGAAGCAGCTTTAAGTAATAGCATAATTATTATTTTGTGTTTATTTAAGTCATTCATTTGAGTACAATCATTTAGTATATTTCAGCTCAATGCAATACAAATACAGGTATGTACAATTACCTAATGTGTTTTAAATATAGATTATACTCCAGGTTTGTTCAATTGTTTCAAAGTATAACTTTTTTCTCTTTTACAACAGAAAATAAATTAGAAAAAGAAATAAGGGCACAAAAACAAAAAATAAAATAAACGTCTCGGTTACGTATGTAACCCTAGTTCCCTGATAGGGAACGAGACGCTGCGTCAAACGCTGCGGGAACGCCCCTGCGTTGTGCGTCATGAAGCACGTATGGAATCAGCCCAATGGAGAGATGAAACGTCATAGGCGGGTGACGTCATCGACCAGGAAACTATAAAGCACCCCAAAAACACAAGCGCATTAGCTTCTGATAGGCTTGAAGGAAGCGCTAACGGGAGTGCCGGGAGTATGGCGGAGCGACGCAGCGTCTCGTTCCCTATCAGGGAACTAGGGTTACATACGTAACCGAGACGTTCCCTTTCAAGGGAACTTCGAGCTGCGTCAAACGCTGCGGGAACGCGAATACCCACGTCGCCATAGGACCAAATGACCGTCATGTGAGACTAGCGCACAGAGGACGAGAGCACCTGTGCCCCAGGGGTAGAGCTTAAGTCTAGGTCATAGAACTTAATAAAAGTATGCGGTGAAGACCATCCAGCCGCATCACAAACATCACTCAGGGAAACCCCCGACAAAAGAGCTTTAGAAGCAGCCATACTCCTGGTAGAGTGAGCTCGGACAACCAAAGGTGAAGGCTGGCCAGCCGACTCATAAGCAAGTGAGATAGCCTCAACCACCCACTTGCTCATTCTCTGTTTAGACGCCGGACACCCTTTCCTGGGTGGCCCGAAACATACAAAAAGTTGTTCTGATTTCCTCCACAGGGCAGCTCTGTGGACATAAGCGTCTAATGCCCTAACAGGGCAGAGTGAATTAAGTTTCTCCTGGTCCGATGACATAAATGGAGGAGGACAGAAAGCCTGCAGAACCGTAGGTCTAACAATATTAGTAGGAACCTTAGGAACGTAACCTGGTCTAGGATGCAGAAAAGCTTTAACCATGCCAGGTGCAAATTCCAGGCACGAGGGTGAAACCGACAGAGCCTGCAAATCTCCGATTCTTTTTAGTGAAGAGATAGCAAGCAAAAAGATAGTCTTAAAAGTGAGAAACTTCTCGGGAACTTCATCGATAGGTTCAAAAGGAGCTAGGGAAAGACCTTCTAATACAATGGCCAGATCCCAAGTCGGCACCCTCGTACGAACTGCTGGCCTCAGACTCAAAGTGCCACGGAGGAAACGAGTTATAAGCGGGTGTCTCCCAAGAGAAACTCCACTGAAAGGGACGTGGTAAGCAGCTAGTGCCGCCACATACACCTTTAGTGTGGAGGGGGATAACCCTGTGGAGAAGCGCTCCTGCAGGAATTCCAGCACTGCACCCACTGGGCAGTTAACTGGGTCCTGCAGGTGTTCTCCACACCAAGAAGTGAAAAGTTTCCACTTCAAGGCATAAAGCTTCCTCGTGGATGGAGCTCTGGAGTTAAGAATGGTCTCAACAACCTCGGTTGAGAGACCGGAGTCTATGAGCTGGGCCCCCTCAGAGGCCAAGCCCACAGTTTCCACAATTCTGGGCGGGGGTGAAGTATCGTGCCCCCCGCCTGGGAGAGTAGATCCCTCCTGACCGGGAGCTCCAAAGGAGAACCGTCCAGGAGAGAAATCAGGTCCGCAAACCATACTCGGGCCGGCCAGAACGGGGCTACTAGTAGTAGACCGACCCCGTCCCGGCGGACCCTCTCCAGAACTCCTGGTAACAGAGCAATCGGGGGAAAGGCGTACAGACGTGACCTCGGCCACGGCTGCACCATAGCATCCAACCCCAGGGGGGCTGGAAGAGTGATGGAGAACCACCGATGACAATGAGTGGTCTCCTTGGAAGCGAATAGGTCCACCTCGGCGCGACCGAAACTCAACCAAAGGAGCTCCACCACCTCGGGGTGGAGTCTCCATTCCCCTGGCCTCGGCCCCTGCCTCGACAGGGAGTCTGCTACCACATTCAAATACCCAGGGAGATACATTGCTCTCAGAGATAGTAGCTTCCCTTGGGACCACAGGAGGATCTGACGGGCCAACTTGTAAAGCCGGCGAGACCGCAGGCCCCCCTGATGATTTATATAAGAGACCACCGACGTGTTGTCTGATTGAACTAACACATGATGGCCTCTCAGGTCTGTTAGGAAGTGTTTCAGAGCCTGAAACACAGCCAACATCTCTAGACAATTTATGTGCCACGAAAGATGATGATCCTGCCACAGACCTTGGGCTGGGCGACCACTCATGACCGCCCCCCACCCTGTGAGGGAAGCATCCGTCGTTAGCGTTATGCGACGACAAAGAGCCCCCAGCACAGGACCTTTGGATAGGAACCAAGTTTCTCTCCACATGACCAGAGCACGAAGGCAGCGCCGCGTGACTTTGAACGTGCGGAGCGGATTTCCCCTCGGGGAGAATCCCTTGGTCCTGAGCCACCACTGTAGCGGTCTCATGTACAACAGGCCGCAAGGTATAACGTTGGACGCTGCTGCCATCAGACCCAACAGTCTCTGAAACTGCTTGACAGTGAGTAGCTGGCCTAGCTTCACTTGTTTCACAGCTGAGAGAATCGAAGCGATGCGGGTCGGAGAGAGTCGCGCCCGCATCGATACCGAATCCCAAACGACACCCAGAAAAGTGGTCTTCTGGGAAGGAGATAATACACTTTTCTTTGCGTTCAGCCTCAACCCCAACTTTCTGATATGAGCGAGGACGACATCTCGATGCCGAACCGCCAACTGCTCGGTCTGAGCTAAAATCAACCAATCGTCGATGTAATTGAGAATACGAATGCCCTGAAGCCTCAGAGGCACTAGTGCTGCATCCATGCATTTCGTGAAAGTGCGGGGAGATAAAGCTAGGCCAAACGGAAGAACCCTGTACTGGTACGCCTCGCCCCCGAAGGCGAACCTCAGGAACTTCCTGTGTTGTGGAAGGATGGACACATGGAAGTATGCGTCCTTCAGATCTATCGTGACAAACCAGTCCTCGGATCTGATTTGAGACACGATCTGCTTGATAGTGAGCATCTTGAATTTTAGCTTCCCTACCGAGCGATTCAATATGCGCAGGTCTAAAATTGGACGCAACCCCCCATCCTTCTTTGGAACGATGAAATATCGGCTGTAATAACCTGACTCCAAACTGGGAGGAGGAACCCGTTCTATAGCCTCTTTTTGAAGGAGCGTTTTCACCTCTTGTTCCAATACCAGAGCCTGCTCGGGGCCCACCACTGTGTGCAGAACCCCTCTGAATTTTGGTGGACGACACCTGAACTGGATAGCATAACCCTTTTCTACTGTCTGCAGGACCCAATGAGATATTTTTGGAAGGCTTTTCCACTCTGCCAGAAATTCTACTAAGGGTACCAGCCTCTCGAGACTGGCCTCTGGTGTAACTTGAGCAGCAGACGCAGCGCCCTGTAACGGCGCACCGGCAGGGAACAACTGGTCTGACCGCTCTGAGACCCTCCTCAGAGGGAGCGAGCGTCCCTCGGGAAAGCGCTCGCTGGGATCGTCTGTGCCCCGGCATAAAGGCGGGGTTGGCAGAACGAGCCCCTGAGGGCACCGAGGAGGAATGGGCACCGTAAAAAGAGGTGAACACCTTTCCGCCTCGGTGGGGACCACCCTCAGCATCCTGAACGGCTTGGCGTCAGGACTTCTTCTTAGCCGAAGCCTTCTTAGCCAATATAACTGTCCTCAGATCAGTTCTACTGGGAGAAGGATTCGGCTGAGAGTGTCGCGGCTGAGCCCACTGTCCAGCAGGGGGAGCACGAGACGCGACACTCTGCCTCTGCTGCGCTCTATGTGATGAGCTCGAAGACGGCCGGGGCTGCTCCCGCCCAGCAGCCCCAGGGACATGAACTTTAAGGGGAAGAAACTTTTTAAAAGCTGCAGTTTGTTTCTTTTCTTCTTGGAATTTATCGATAACTGAATTCACAGCATCACCAAACAACCCCATGGGAGAAAGAGGAGCATCTAAAAGAAAAGCTTTTTCTCTCTCTTTAATATTAGTCTGATTTAACCACAAATGTCTTTCTGCGGCCACCAGAGCTGCCATAGAACGACCCATTAATTTGGCCGATTCTCTGGTGGCACGCAGGGATAAATCAGCAGCCTGACGCAGTTCGCGAACTACGTCAGTACTGACCTCCTCACTCTCACTCATGTCCCTTAGCAGATCAGCCTGGTATGCCTGCAAGATTGACATAGTATGCAGACATGACGCAGCCTGACCTGCTGCCGAATATGCTTTACCCACCAAAGCCGAAGTGTTTCTTAAAGGCTTGGTGGGTAATGCCGGTGCCTTAAAAGATGATGCTGCTTCGGGGGAGAGATGGCTCGCAAGCGTCTCTTCCACACGAGGCAAAGCACCATAACCATGAGCCTTGGCTCCCATAACATTAGCGTATGTTGAAGTCTGGGGACTAAACACTCTATATGACACCGGTTTTCTCCATGATTTCGACACCTCGGTGTGGAGATCATGGAAAAACGGCAGGCACCGGCGTGGAGGCTGCACACGTGACGGCAAAAATCTCTCATCCAACTTTGATTTAGAAACAGACTCCTGTCTAGTCACTGGCCATTCAATATTAAGTTTTTCAACAGCTCTTGTTAACACCTCCATAAGCTCATCACTCTCAGGAGTGTGGGGTGGCGAATCCTCCACATCTCCCTCAACACTAACAACATCAAGTTCCTCAGAACTGGATAGCTGCAGCATTGGTGCCTCAGCCCGAGCGGAAGAAACCGCAGCGCGTGCTTCCGAACCCGGGACTGAGGCACTGGATCTCACAGGTGAAGGGAGAGATAAGGCAGAGCCCGTCTCAAACCCCGCTGTGAGATCCATCTGCGATCCCCACGATAAGCGCCGCCGCTCTGCCTCGGCAAAAGCGGGACCCGAACCGCGGGGAGCGCGCACCGAACCGCTCTCCTCAAAGAGCGATCGGCGGGAGCGGAGCGTCCTTAACGGCAAACGCTCGCAATGCTCACAGTCTGCTCCCTCGAGAGCAAACTGGGCATGCTGAACTCCCAAACAAACAACACAAAGATCATGTGTATCCCCGCTCGTTAAATAACGCGAGCAGGGAGGAACACACTTTCTAAACTGCTGTTCGTCCGCCATAATCTCTCAATATATATATATATAGGGATAAATTGTTTGTGTGGTGCAGGGTATGTAAGACAGACAATATCACACAGGGACAGATTCACATGTAGCGCGACTGAAAGCAGTTAGGTCCTAGTTAGATTCCATCCTTAACAACCTCAAATGACTTATGATAATTATTATTACATACACAAGCAAACATATATTATTAACATATATATTATACATTAATCTTATAGCAACAAAATCTGACCTTCCTTCTGATACATATTCAACCCATTTCCTCCATTTTTCCAGAAAAAGTTCTTTCTTCAAATTAACAAAAAAAGTTATCTTTTCCATCATATAAATCTCAATGGTCACATCGATCCAGTCATCTAATGTTGGTCTCTCTTGTTTTAACCATTTGCGTGTGATTGCCTTCTTACTGGCTGCCAAAAGCACACCCATCAGGTATTTATTATCTGCTGCTAATATATCTGGACATACATAGCCAAAATACAGTAATTTGCATTCTAGAGGTATGTCTCTAAAAATATGTTCAAGAGCATCCTGTATTTCTTTCCAATATTCTTGAATATGTAAACACTCCCAAAATATATGATAATGGTTTGCTTCATTACATCCACAGTTTCGCCAGCATTTTGGAGTGTTATTACTGTATTTGGCCGATTGTATTGGTGTTATAAAATATCTAACAATGTTTTTCCAGCAGTACTCCTTCCAATTTAGTGACCTAGTTGATTTCCGCTGAAATTTCCATACAGTTGACCACTCTTCATCAGTAAAAATTATTCCACTTTCCGTCAACCATTTCTCTTTGATGTAACTTGTAGAATGTTTTTCCATATTCATTAAACTCTTGTATATCTGAGAAACTATCTTATATCTAATACCTGATGTGTATGCCTTCTTAAGCAAGTCTATTAGTGGATTCAAATTGTCTTTGAGTTTTCCTTTTATTTTTTTGTCATAATAGCTTCGAACCTGAAGGTATCTATAGAAATCTTGATTTTCTAGTAAAAACTTTTCCTTTAATGCTTGAAAGCTTAACATTTCACCTTTCTCAATGATTGTGCAGAAAGAAGTTATTCCCTTATTTGTCCACAATTTAAATCTGTTATCAGACTTATTTGGAGTGAAGTCTGAATCATAGGCGATCCATTTAAAAATGGAAGTGTATTCCAACAAATTAAATTATTTTATCACAGTTGCCCAAACATTTAAAGTAATCTGTATCCATGGGTCTTCAAGGTTATCTACATATTGTCGTAAATTATTATCTGGTAATATTGCTTGTACAGGAATATTCTTTGTAGTACAACTTTCCATATCCTTCCAAGGAGCATTATAATGTGGGTCACACCAGTATACCACGGTCCTAATATGCACTGCTGTATAATAATCTTTTAATGAGGGAAGAGCCCACCCTCCTTTATGTTTTAAAGCGCACTCTGGGCTTTTTCCCTTGCCAAATAAAACGTGAAAGCATTTTATCCCATTCTGTGAATTGTTTTCCGGTAATTTCTACAGGTAGACATTGGAATAGGTAAAGATATTTTGGTAATACGTTCATTTTAATTGTTTCAATCCTTGAGATAAAGCTAAAAAAGGGAATTAAATTCCATTTGGCTAAATCTTCTCTAATTTTTACAGTTAGTGGATCAACATTCTTTCTTTGTAATTTTTCTACGTTTTTCGTCAGATGGATACCTAAATATTTAAATGATTTTGTATGCCATTTTAACAAATATGTGTTTTTAATATTTACAGGGGGATTATAGTTATATCTGAAATTATTTCTGTTTTATCAATATTTAGTTTATATCCAGAGAGAGGGCCAGCATTCTGAAATTGTTTCATGAGTTGAGGTAAAGACTTGGTTGGGTCTCCAAGATAAATCAGTATATCATCTGCATAACAAGCTATTTTGTGTTCTACTCCTTTTATAATGATGCCTTGGATTGTTTTATCCTGTCTGATGCTTTGTACTAAGGGTTCCAAATAGAGTGCAAATAACTGAGGGGACCATGGGCATCCTTGCCTAGTGCCTCTTTCCAATGTAAATGACTTTGATAAATAACCATTAATCTTTATATTTGCAGTTGGTGTATCATAAAGTGCCTGTATACTTCTAATTATAACTTCATGAAAGCCAAATTTGCGTAGAACCTTATAAAGATAGGCCCAGCTAACTGAATCAAAGGCCTTTTCCGCATCTAAACTTAGTATCATTGATTTTAATTTATTTTTCCTGATATGATTCATAACTTGCAATGTGCGCCTAATATTGTCCTGTGTCTGGCGCTGACGGATAAAACCTGATTGATCTTGGTTTATTAGGTTGGGCAGGAATTCTTCCATTCTTCTGGCCATAATTGATGTGAACAGTCTATAGTCAACATTTAATATCGATAAAGGTCTATACGATCCACATTCTAACTTATCTTTGCCTTCTTTTGGAATTATAGATACAACTGCATCCTTCCAAGATGGGGGAATTATCGCATTCTTTAAAACCCAATTAAAAGTACGGACTAAGATCGGTATTAATTCCTTTTGGAATGCTCTATACCACTCCCCAATGAATCCATCTGGTCCTGGGGATTTATTCGATTTTAATTTAGTAATCGCCCCTTTTACTTCATTTGCGGTTATTTCTGCTATCAGTGTTTTATTTTGCTCATCAGTAAGGGTAGGTAACTTTAATGCATCTAAAAAACTATTAATCTCCTTGTGTCTGTCTTGGGGCATTTTAGAATATAGTTTTTTATAAAACCTTTCAAAAACATCTTGAATGTCCTCTTGTTTGGTTTGTATTGTATTGGTAATAGGATCCCTGACTTTGTATATTGTTTGATCTGCTTGTTGTTTTCTTAATTTCCATGCTAATATTTTAATAAATTTAGATCCATTTTCGTAATATTTTTGCCTAGAAAACATAATTTTTTTCTCTATTTCTTGAGTATACCGCATATTAATTTAGTTTCTTATTTTTTTCGTTTGTTCTAGTATTTTTGGGGTTTGCTTGTCCTTATGTTCTTTTTCAAAAAAATTTAATTGCTGATGTAGTTTTTTTAACTCCTGTTGTCGAATTTTCTTTTTAAGTGAGGCTAGTGCTATAATTTTACCTCTTAATACTGCTTTTGCAGCATCCCACAATATGGGGGGTGTGACCTCTTGATTATCATTAGTTTCTAAATAATAATGAATTTCATTTTTAATATACATTTTAAAAGAGGGATCATTAAGAAGATTCAAGTTTAATTTCCACAAAGTATCCTTAGATTTATTATCTAATTTAACTTTTAAATAGATTGGGGCATGGTCACTAATATCTATCGTTCCAATATCGCAGCTTGTCACCCTGGTCCTATCTCTATTGAACATAAGGTAATAATCTATCCTGGTGTAGACATTATGTGGGGGGGGGGGGGGGAAATGTGTATAATCCTTAGTGTTTGGATATAGGTCTCTCCATACATCAATTATGCCAATATCATTCATCAATGTGTTAATTTTCCGAAGAATGGGTTTAGAAAACGTAGTTTTTTTGTTTGAGGAGTCAAGCTTAGGCTGTAAATGTACATTTAAATCGCCTCCACAAATCAATATACCTTGTGTTTCAGAGGACATAATCTGAAATACTTTTTGAAAAAAGGTAACATTACTACCAGGAGGGGCATAAATGTTAAATAAAGTAACATATGTTCCATTCATCATTCCGTGAACAAAAATAAATCAACCCTCTTTATCAGCATACTCATATTTCTTTTCAAAAATAACCTTGTGGGATATCAAAATAATAACTCCTCTCCTATGCCCTGTATGAGTGTATCTGAGTGAATCCCATTCTTTTCAATTTTTCATGCTCAATGTTACTCAGATGTGTCTCTTGTAGATACACAATATGAGCATTTTCTTTTTTCATTTTGCTTAAGATTTTTTTCCTTTTGATTGGGTTAAGCAAACCATTCACATTGAAAGAAATTACTTTTACTTCGTTATTTGTCATGTCAGTTCAATATAACATCTAAAGGATGATAGAGGCACAGTCCCTGGAAAACCAATATACGAACAAGTAAAGAGAATATTAAAAACCTGACAAACATGGCTAAGCTCCATTATTTTTCTTCATTCATTTTTGTCTTTTTTGTAGAGGCCATATGCAGCCTCACATTATCTTCTATATGCCTGTAGACGGTTCAATGATGTCTGTCGATCTCGGAGCCTTTTTACCTCTTGCCTTTCGTTGTGAAACAGTCTCCCAAGACGTGCGTTCGAGTTGTTCAATGAGTGATTCAGACAGTGATGTTTTTTCCACATTGAACCCTCTTTTCTCCATATCCAGATACGCTTCTTCAGCTGTGTGGTAGATGTGGGTCACATCCTCATAGAACACACGTAGTCTTGCCGGATAAGGCGTCTGGAATCGAATCTTCTTTTCTTTCAGCGCTTTTTTCACCTCTGTGTATTCCTTCCTTTTCTGAAGAACCGCAGGAGGATAATTATGATCGAAGTAGATTTCTTGTTGACCCACAAAGATATCCTTTTTCATCCACGCCTTCCGGATCACTTCTTCTTTCATTTTGTACCTGAGGAATTTCACTACAATCAACCTGGGTCTCGCGTTCACTCCAGGTTTGGGTGCAAGTGCCCGGTGTGCTCTCTCCACATGCAGCTCTGTCTCCGGAGGAAAATCCAAAGTATCTCGCAGGAGTTGCTCGATGTAGTCAGTCATAGGATTTCTCTCTGCGTCCTCTGGTACGTTGTATATCCTTATATTATCTCATCTTGATCTACCTTCTTGGTCATTCTGCTTACTTTCCAGATGCGACTGCATTTTTATCATTGTTTGCATTGTCTCTTCCACGTTTTGCACATTTCAATTTCTTCAATGCGATCTTCTGCGTGGCCGATTGTTTGATTTGTCTTGTTTAATTCGATCTTAATTTCATCCAGCTGACGATTATTCTCTTTGCGAAAATTTTGAATCTCCTCCAAGATTCGTTCCAGATTGGTTTGCATGTTATCAGCGTGAGTTTGCTGGCGATTAGCATCTTGCTTTTGTGCTAACGCATGTGCGCCGGCGCCTTCTTGCCATCTACCTTCGATTTCTAGGACCTCTGTGTTAGTTTTCCTGCTCTTCTCTCTTGTTTCCATCGTTGTCCCACTATTATATACTGCTTTAAATGAGTTTTTTTATTTTTCTCAAGATTTAGTGGGATTTTTAATTAAATCGTCGGAGGAGACAATGAACTATGCTGCCATTCACTCAGTCGCCGGAACCGGAAGCCATAGCATAATTATTTATTATTGTATTATATTATTTTTTATAATTTATAATTAGTCTGCTATTAATATATCTGTAAAAAACAGACATTTTTAAAAAATATTGTGAATATTGTTAATACTCAGTATATTATTATTGTTGATGTTATTAATAATAATTGTTGTTATTAATACAAATTAATTGTAATTTTCGTAAATATTAATTCCCACTAGAGG
Source organism: Siphateles boraxobius (assembly GCF_051911475.1). NCBI lineage: Eukaryota > Metazoa > Chordata > Actinopteri > Cypriniformes > Leuciscidae > Siphateles > Siphateles boraxobius. The sequence goes on from NW_027509193.1 coordinate 15,373,131, forward strand.
AATGTACTGCTGATTGAGAGTATGTGCATGGGAGAATCCCAAAGAAACAGATAGAAATGCACAGAAAAGCTGTGCTATACAAACCGCCATAACAGATCGACAGAGGTCTGACTGCTGACCCAGAGATGCACAAACACAAATAAATGTGAATGCACAAAAAAAAAAAAAGAATTACATAACATTGCATTCACGCATTCTGAAGCACAAACATACACTGTGTTGAGATTTAAGAGCGACAGCAATGAACTATGGCTCCATCGTGCAGCATCGCCATCAGAGGCTGATATCATCATTCACTTGTATCACCGATCTAATTGACACTTGATACAAATTTACTCTCCAAACTGTCAGAAACATCATCCCAAAATAGCCAGAACTGGATGTATATTGAAAGATTTAAGTCAAAATGCCTGTCAACCAGTCCATGAAAAATGCTTGGCTGCACTGAAAGTGGAAAGGGGCAATAGTCAGCTGAATGCTGATTGGGTCAGCTCGTTAAAAGCAGGCCCATCACTCATCATTCTGTCTAAAGGACAGGAAGATCATTTTTTGCAGAGGAATAAAGGGAAACAATTCAGGATAAAAAGACTCAGTTATTTTTGTATTATACTTCTATTAGTATAGGCCAGCCTAACTGAAACATGGAGATGTCCCATGCTAGCCAGCATGGGACGAATATAATGTTAACAATCCATTAGTCTGTAGGAACAGTGGTACAGAATATGTTCAGATCCGGATTCTTGTGAAATAAAGTATGCGGTTGCAGCACACACATGCTGTCATTTCTATATAAATAAAAATGGCATGGTCACCGTTATTCAGAGGTTCCATTGGGGCTGGTATTTCATTCAAAATCCTAAGTAAAGGTTTAATATGTTACCTTATACACTAAGGTTCTATATAGAACCTTAAATGGTTCTGTCAGGCACTTCATATATTGAACATTTTAGGGGTTCCCATTATGGGATAGTTTTATGGATTTAGTTCCCTATCGTAGTCACTCCGAGTTACGTCGGATGACGACAAATGGGGGTTTCGCTTAGAACACCTATCGACTTCGAGTATTACAAAACGAGCCAATGGCGATGAAATGCCATGGGTCTGCGGAATTTGCATAGCGTATCTCCGCCCCACCGCGTGGGTATAAAAGGAGGACGCCGGCAACATGCAGATATGTTTTCGCTTCGGAGCCAAGAGTATTTCTTCACTCCACAGCCATCTCTGACTTCGCTCTACGAGACGAGCTTCTCTCTCCGGTGTTGGTGTGTTGGCGATCTGCAGCGAGCTCACAGTGCCTGCTGATCTGTGCAGTGATCTGCCAGTCTGTGTGTGTCTCCCTGTGCGCTTCAACATCGCAGAGTTTTTTCTCCTCTCATAAAAGAGATCGCATGCGGCACGTCTTTTTACAGACGGCTCGCCCGTGCATTTCTGGTTGCAGCGGACTGGTATCGGACTCTGATGGGCACGAGCGCTGTCTAGTGTGTTTGGGCTTTGATCATGCTTGAACATAGCTCGTGGATGACTCATGTTCTCTCTGGCAACGTGATCATCGCGTCATATATAGGTCGAGACTCGGTGAACTCGCAAGAGTGAGAGTCCCCTCATCCACCACCCGATCTTCGGCTGGTGGCCAGGGTGACTTGAGGGTGTTGGTCTGGAACAAGGCGCCGACTCTGTGTCCACGCCCCAGCCCCCCCTCTTTAATGACGGTGCCCGCTAGCGAACTGATGATTCCACGAGTCTACCCTCGGTGGCTCGTGTGTTTTCATTTGAAGCTGCAGAGGACGATGCTGTGTCTGTAGCAGCATCACTAGGTGGGCTTGATTCTTCTGGAAATGACGACTCGTCACAGCTGCCACCTTCTGGTGTGCATACGGCTGTGCCTGATCCAGAGATGACGGCCATGCTTTCCCGGGACGATTGGTTTTGGGTAAGGCCGCCGACGCGTCCACGGCAAACCCCAATATCTTTCCTCCCGGACGTGCATGATGAGATCACGGGTCCTCTCGTCAGTCTCATCCGCCTTTCCTCCCCTCAGGGACCGCTGCCCATGGGTACACTGGGGTTCCCCCGGTTGAACGCTCTGTTGCCATGCTACTATGTCCTCAGAGTGCTTCCCGGTGCAATCCTAGGCACCCGTCCAAAGCCTGTAGTTCTTTTCGTCTACACTAATCTGTGGCGAAATCCTATAGTGCCACAGGACAGGCAGCTGCCTCACTGCATCCCATGACCGTTCTGCTGGTCTACCTGACCCAGATGCTCATGGACATGCAGGAGGGCAGGACTGACCCGAGGCTCTTCAGTGAGCTGTGCGCCGCCACTGACCTTGCTTCCCGAGCAACGAAAGTGGCCGTACGCTCTTGGAGTCAGGTGATGTTTACCAGTCTGGGGCTGACCGGTCTGATGTGCACGATGTCGGGCGGACTCGTCTGCTCGACACCCCCATCTCCCAGGTCGGCCTCTTCGGCGGTGCGGTTGACTGCTTCTGCCCAACAGTTCTCAACCGCCCGTGAGCAGATTGAGGTTATTCTGCCCGACGGCCCCGCCGTCCGCTCAGATCCCTCAGTCCTAACCCACCGCCGAAGGCTCCCTCTCACGGTTCCAAGCCCGCCCGTTCACCCGGGCCTGGCTCTGGAAGACCGTAGGGGGGATGCCACAGACCTCTCCAGCCCCGCCCCCGCTAAACGCCGGTTAAGCGGCACTTTTGAGATGGGCTGCTCAGAGATGAGACTCAGTTCTTTCCAGGAGCTGGTAGCAGGGCCACTCCTTTCCCCGGGGGAGGGCTGGGGAAGAATCCTTATTCAGAAAGAACTGACTCTCTCGTCTCTGTGCATACAGAGTTCTCGGACGACACAGAGCGCCGCCCATAAGCCGTGCTCTCCTCGTCCCCCTCTGTCCCAGAGGCGGTTGACACGGTGTGCCGTCCACGGACCGCTTCGCCCCTGTCCCCCTCTGTCGCCAGACCCCTGACAGAGCAGGCCCCCATGGAACGCTGGTCCTTCCCTGGCCTCCTCTGTCAGGGTGCGGTTATGACCTTGCCCCCACACCGGGCCGCTATGCCGTCCACGTCTGGGCCGGTCATTCCGCTCCGCTGCACCACCGAGGGGACGTCTGTGGTTTTTGACGCCGCTGGCACAGTTGGGAGCCTGCCTAGAGCTTCCCTTCTGTTCCGCTGGGTCGCGCGAACCATCGGCTCGGCTATGCGATTCAGTTCGCACGGTCTCCTCCCTGCTTCAGGGGAGTCCGCTCCACTTTGAATCAGAATCAGAAAGAGCTTTATTGCCAAGTGTGCTTGCACACACAAGGAATTTGTTTTGGTACTGAGGCTTCCAGTGGACATATACAAATACAAATACAACAAGAAACATAATACTACAAATTCTAAGAATAAAAAATAAAAATATAAATATATGAATGTCCTGGTAGGAATGCATGTATCCTCACAGAAACTTATATATGATGTTACAGTATCTGTGAGCTCATCCAGATCGTTGGTAGCAGCTTCAAAAACAGTCCAATCAGTGCAATCAAAGCAGGCCTGTAGATTCTGCTCTGCTTCATTAGTCCATCTTTTTGCAGTCCTTATTACAGGTTTAGCTGATTTCAGTTTCTGCCTGTAGGTCGGTATGAGATGAACCAAACAGTGATCAGAGAGCCCCAAAGCTGCTCGTGAGACGGAGTGATACGCATTTTTTATTGTGGTGTAACAGTGGTCCAGTATATTACTGTCTCTGGTGGGACATGTAACGTGCTGTCTGTATTTTGGTAGTTCACGGGAAAGATTTGCTTTATTAAAATCCCCAAGAATGATTAAAAGAGAGTCTGGGTACCTTTGTTCTGTTTCAGCTATCTGTTCAGCCAGCTGTTGTAGCGCCGCGCTCACGATTGAGACTGTCCCTCCAGCCAAAATGAGGTCCGGGTTTACAGCCCTTAGCTCAATGTCCCGGAAAAGTCTGGTGGTTTACGGCCAATCCTGGACCTACGCATCTGAACCGCTCCCTTCACAGGCTGCCGTTCAAGATGCTCCTGCCCAAACGCATTTCTGGATGTGTGAGGCCACAGGATTGGTTTGCAGCGATTGACCTGAAGGACGCCTACTTTTATGTCTCCGTTCTCCTTCGACTATTCCATAGACCATTCCTACGGTTTGCTGTCAGGGCGCGGGCATATCAGTACGCTGTTCTCCCATTCGGGCTAGCCCTGTCTCCTCGCGCCTTCACAAAGGTTCTTGAGGCAGCCCTTGTTCCTCCATGGGAACACGGGGTTCACATCCTGAACTACCTCAGTGACTGGCTGTCTTAAGCTCACTCCTGGGACCAGGTTTGGGAATACAGGGATCCAGTGCTCCGGCACCTAGCTCGTCTGGGCCTTCGAGTCAACTGGGAAAGGTGCAAACTTTGCCCTGTGCAGAGGACCCAACAGATGCCTCCACGGGCTGGGGCGCCATGCGCAATGGACATGCTGTCACACTCTCATGTTGAGCAGGGATGCTCCTGAAAAGTTCAGTGAGATTTATCACACCCAGGTGTTGAGCAGAAATGCTCCTGAGGTTCAGTGAATTTCTTCCCACTTAGGTGTTGAGCAAAGTTGCTCCTGAAGCTCAGTGATTCTCGCATGTAGCGTTGAGCAGTATGGCATGTCTATTGCCTCGAGTTGCCGGCAGTACGCCTTGCCCTGCACCGCTTCCAACACGTACTAGTCCGATCAGACAATACCGCCACAGTAGCGTACATCAACCGTCAGGGTGGTCTACACTCCCGTCGTATGTCGCAACTCGCACGCCACCTCCTCTTATGGAGTCAGAAGCACCTGAGGTTCCTTCGTGCTATCTACATTCCGGGAGATCGGAACTTTGCAGCTGACGAGCTGTCATGGTTTCGGCCCATCTCCGGCGAATGGCGACTCCATCCCCAGTCGTCCAGCTGGTTTGGGACCAGTTCGGGGACGCACAGAGAGACCTGTTTGCCTCCCACGACTCATCCCATTGCGCCCTGTATTACTCCCTGTCCGAGGCCACCCTCGGCACGGATGCACTGGCGCACAGCTGGCCGCGGGGCCTACGCAAATTTGCGTTTCCCCCAGTGAGCCTTCTCGCACGGACCTTGTGCAAGATGAAGGAGGACGAGGAGCAGGTCATTCTGGTTGCGCCGTACTGGCCCACCCGGACCTGGTTCTCCGAACTGATACTCCTCGCGACAGCACCTCCTTGTCCAAATCCTCTGAGGAAGGATCAAATCCTCAAATCCTCTCTCCTTTCTCAGAGACAGGGCACCCTCTGGCACCGTCGACCCGATCTTGGAGGCTCCACGTGTGGCTCCTGGACGGGACGAGGCAGGTTTGAGTACCCTGCCACCAGGGGTCGTGGCTACCATCACTTCCGCTAGAGCATCGTCCACGATTGAATCCTCCTCGCCCTCCTCTCGTTCCCTCTTGGGACCTCTCAGTGGTTTTAAATGCCTTGCAGAGGGCTCCCTTTGAGCCTCTGCAAACAGTTGAGCTTAAGTTCCTGTCTATGAAGACAGCGCTCCTGGTTGCATTGGCCTCCATCAAGAGGGTAGGGGACCTGCACGCATTCTCCGTTGACGAAACGTGCCTGGAATTCGGACCCGGTCACTCTCACGTGATCCTGGGACCCCGGCCCTGGATATGTGCCCAAGGTTCCCACCACTCCCATCCGGGACCAGGTGGTGAACCTGCAAGCACTGCCCCTGGAGGAGGCAGACCCAGCCTTGGCACTACTCTGTCCAGTACGCTCTTTTCGTGCTTACGTAGACAGGACGCAGTGTTTCAGGACCTCAGACCAGCTCTTTGTCTGTTATGGTGGGAGACTGAAGGGAAAGGGTCTCTCAAAGCAGAGGTTGTCCCACTGGATAGTGGACACCATTGCTTTGGCTTACCAACAGCATGGCCGACCGTGCCCCCTTGGTGTGACAGCCCACTCCACCTGGAGTGTGACTTCCTCTTGGGCTCTAGCGCATGGCGCCTCGCTAACAGACATCTGTAGAGCTGCAGGCTGGGCGACACCCAACACATTCCCCAGATTTTATAATCTCCGAGTGGAGCCTGTGTCCTCTCGTGTACTCGCTCAGTCAGCTAGTACTGGACCCGCTCAGGTGTCTTCGCTTGCTCGCCATTCCACTCCACGGACTGGATACGTGCGATATTCCTCAGGTGAACTTTCCTCTCTGAAGCCCTGAGTTCCTCCAGCACTGTTGACGCTGGCGCCAGTGTCTATTGCCTGTGCGTCGGCTAGGTGTCTCCGTGTGCATGGTTCCTCCCCTGAGTAACCCCCACATGTGTATTTCCACTGTAAGCCTCTTTGAGCATGTGTCTTTCCCTCGGCAAGCCACCTTGCCACTCCTGGAGTTCAAAGTTGCCACCCCTCGGGCTGGTCACTCCAGCGTTTCTCCATATGAAGCCCTCCGGCCATATGTGTGTTCATAAGTCCTCCCTACGGGTAGGCATGCTGCGGCATATTTCCTGTGAGATATGCTTCCCGGTGTAGCTTGGTATTCCTGTGTTAAGTAGGACTCCTTCGTCCGTGCCAGTTTCACGACAGGGGGATCAGACTTTCGCAGGGCACTGGAAGACAGCTGTGAAGGTGGCGTGATTTCACAGGGACCCCCATTCGTCGTCATCCGACGTAACTCAGAGTGACTACGAGAGGGAACGTAGCATTACATTTCACGTTCCTTGCAGCTAATTCATTAAGATGACATAACATAGTGTGATCAAACGTACAGGTAATACAATAATTCATTACCTCATCCGTGAACATGATTAGTGAATTCCACACATCTTAAGATGGTGAAAACGACATCTCACATCGTTCCACTTTCTTTCATAGCGGAACTCTTATATCACTTAAGTCACTTATATCTGTGTTTGGTGTATTTATGAGCGTAAGATGATCCTGTGAGTGGCTGTGATAGAGCTGCAGCACAAGAGCATCAATAATGCATCACGTGTGCCGAGAGTGCAGCAGGAAACCAGAGAGCGTTTGCTCAGGTAACCCTCAAACCTGCGAGAGTGTGTGTGTGTGTGTGTGTGTGTGTAATTCCACTCCGGCTCAGAGTTACAGTCTAAGGGGAAAAAACAACAGTCCTGCCAAAATGCATTGACACGTGGAGACACAGTAAGTAATCTAACAGCCGTTCTGAAAAAATTGGTTACATGAACATTAGCTGTGCATGTGCAGTTATAAGAGCTTATACTAATAGAGACGTCTAGTGTCCTGTACCATATGCACGTATCTTGGTAGTTTTTTATGGCACCGCATGCAAATCTTTATATGACATATGACATATTTAGGATTGTTCTTTTCTTAGCTTCCGCTGTACCGCTGGGTAGAACGCCTGAGTTCAGTCTCGGCTCCTCAGCGAAGAAATATCTGCATGTTGCCGGCGTCCTCCTATTATACCCACGCGGTGGGGCGGAGATGCGCTATGCAAATTCCGCAGACCCATGGCATTTCATCGCCATTGGCTCGTTTTGTAATACTCGAAGTCGATAGGTGTTCTAAGCGAAACCTCCATTCGTCGTCATCCGACGTAACGTCTCCGTTCCCTACTCAGGGAACGAGTGTTACATACGTAACCGAGACGTTTTATTTAATCAATTCCGTTTTTAACTTTAATTCAATTTGATGAATTAAAAACCTCGCAAACATACTTTATCAGTAGAATTTTTTTGGAATAATTATTTAAACATGAAAGTATTATGCAATTTTTATGTATTAAGTTATGCAACCTTTGTTGCATAAAGGTTCTTTAACTTTGAGTTCTATATAGAACCCCAATTGAACTTTTTTTTCTGAGAGTCACTTTGCTCCTAAATGTTCCCCTCTTTATCTCTTTCTGAAATTATTTAAGGAGGCAATATCTTCATCTTAAAATGTTGCAGCATAACAATCTAACTGTAAACTGGCTGCTCATGTTCCATTGCATTATGGGTATTTGTTTTCTCTGAGTGTAACTCCATTAATAAGGTGATTTTGTGAGTTATGCATTTATAAGCTTGTACTTATATCTCGAAATAAAAAGTTAAGTTTTTAATGAACTAATACAAAAGTATCATAATATAATTTTGTTTTTATAGTCATCAGTTTTTATCACATAAATAATGAGGATCAAGTTTCAGAACTGGATCATTTTAAAATCAGTACATTTACTCTGAATACAATGAATAAACACCATTAGTATGGCAACCGTGATAAATTGGATAGGAGAATATGATAATGTTTACAGCAAAAAATATGTAAATGTGCACAGGACTTGTGTGAATGGATTAGATCCTTTCATATTAACCATCTGAATGAACCAAACAATGTAAATTCAAACCAACATACAGATTAAACATGGCAGAGATAGTAGTACTCTGGCATGCTAATGTAGTAATTTGAAACTGAACAAACTGATTGATCAGAGGACAAAATGTAGCTTATTACTGGAAAATCCACACTATTTACACACTATAACTGAACTCCTGAAAGTAAGGAGTGTTGCTACCTTAAGTTAGTTACTTAAGACATGCAGAGTTAAAATTGTAATAACTATGCTGGCACACACAAAAACTTAAGGAAACAGAGTTCATTTTCTTAAAGCCACAGAGTGATTTTACTGTGTCCTGTGGCCATTCCTCTTCACATAGCTTTGCAGGTCTGAAACTGTTATTGCAAAGAAGAAAAATATGAGTCAGGTCAAATTGCCTACAAAGGCTAAGTCCAGTAACTACGCAAACAAAGAAACGGAGAAAAAGGCCTTGTGATCAGTGTGAATCCAGCCTTATTTGTCCCCCCAGCATGACGCTGTCCACAGTCTGTGTCGCAGGGTGGCAACAAACAAGCAAAGGAAAATCAACAGGCTCATATACAAACAGAATTATTGTTTTTTTTTTTTTGACTAATTATGACATTTTTGCCATGCTGATTAGTTTTATTCTTCTGCTGGTCACACCATGATCCTCACAACACTGTTTATAGTGGTGTGATCCATCCAATCACTCCCAGTGGTCCAAAATACATCTTTACTCCACACCATCTTCAGATTTAAACACTGTCAGAGACACACTGACAGCTTTATGTCTTTATAACTTTATAAAGTGCTCTATTATCCCCAAACTAGTGTTTTATCGTGGGGGGAAATTAAATCAATGCATCTACTGTATATGAGTGCACTGTTTAGAGATAGTTCTTCTATAAAGATGCACTGTAATTATTTTTGTTTATGCTATGCTTACTGATATGGTGGCATCATGCAACAGCAAGTATTCAGATTACTGATTGTTAAATGCACTTAGTCAGACATTAATTCTGAACATGCATATCAACAGCAGTTGGGGCACACTGTAAAAAAAGCTTGTTGAGTCAGCTGAGCTAACTTAAAAACATTTGTTTGTCTAAAGAATAACAGGTAGTCTTTTGAACTTAAAAATGTAAATGTATTATATTGTTTAGCATTTAGCAATGTAGGCAGCTACAATATTTGTTTTTTTATCTCCATGTATGATTTTCAAAGATAACTTCTTAAAACTAGAAACAAACATTTTACCCAGGCAAATATATTGCATACAAAAGTTGCAATGAGATGCACATATATTATATCTCAACTCACAAATCTCAAACATTGTGATGATCAACAATTGCAGTTCATTAAAAATATGAATTCTGAACAATATGACAGCTAAATAACAGTGACAACAACAGCAGCAGCAGCAGCATAAATCAAGCCAATAAATGCAAAGCAATAATAAATAGTTACCACATAATTTTCAAGCTGAAATGCATGCTGGGAACTGGCATGACATTGTGCAATGTAAAAGGTTACATTGTGTGTGATAGGTTTGTCTTGTTTTTTAAGTTAACTCTTTTTTTTCTTCTTCTTCTTTTTTTTTTTTTTTGTGGTTTAAGATCTGGAATCCCAAAGGTCGCAACTTCAAACCCCTGAAGTTGCTACTACCGTTTTGCCTTTGAGCAAAGTATTTAACCTCTGCATGCTCCAGGATGATTGTCCCTGTAGCATGTACTGTAGATTACTTTGAATAAGAAAGCGTCTGCTAAATGAATAATGTAATGGTGCTGCAGCATGGGATGTCTGTGGAAGAACTGCAGGCTGACTCGTGTATCTCCTAACTTGTTTAAATTAAGCTCTAGGTCACATCCAATGTTACGGAAGCCCTGAACCGCAAGGTGAGAAAAAAAGAAAAGAAAACTTATCTCGTTATAACGACATAATATCTCGTTTTAACGACATACTATCTCGTTTTAACTACATAATATCTCGTTTTAACGACATAAATATCTCGTTATAATGACATAATATATATTAGAAATTATTCTAATATGATTTGATGCTCAAAAAACATTTCTGATTATTATTAGTGTTGAAAACAGTTGTGCTGCTTCAGATTTTTGTGTAAACCATGATGCCTTTATACAAATACACCCAAAATACAAAGTTCAAAGACAATTTTGAAAGTAAAAAAATCTTATAACATTATAAAAGTCTTTACTGTCACTTTTGATCAATTTAATGCATTCTTGCTATTAATGTCTTCCAAAAAAAAAAAAAAAAAGCTTACTGACCCCTAATGTTTGAATTGTAGTGTACACGGAAACATGAAGCTGTTTTCATGAAGCTGAACTGTTTTCAAACTTTGATAATAATCAGAAAAGTTTCTTGAGCATCATATCAGAATGATTTCTGACGGATCGTGTTACACTGAAGACTGGAACAATGATGCTGAAAATTCAGCTTTGATTATAGGAATAAATTGTATTTTACAATATATTCACATAGGAAACAGTTATTTTAAATTGTAATATTATTTTACAATATTATTGTTTTTACTGTATTTTTGATCAAATAAATGCAGTCTTGGTGAGCATTAGAGACTCCTTTCAAAAACAAAAAATTGTACCAACACCAACCTTTTGAACATTAGAGTATGTTTGAGGTTTTACTTACTAACTTTGTCACGTGGTTCATAGCGAGATGTTGTCCCACAGGAGCTCCAACTCCATTATGGTGCAGGGCATCAGCATGGAATGATCAACATAAACAATTTGTCAAAGAGCCAACAATATTTAGCATAAAAAAATGCCAGGTTTATTAAAAGGCAAGAAGCTACAGCAGAGGTGGAATGCAGAAAAGAGAAAGACGAATATACAGAAAATAATTTCTTAGGATAACAGAATTAATGCTTTAGGTTTTCTTGTTCATTTAATATTGCTCATATAGCGCCACTTACATTTGGATGTCAAAGCCTTCTTAAAATAAATTAAATGAATAAAAATGTAAATTTGAGATAATATAAAAGCAAGAAAACAGATGTATGGTGATATAGGTAAAACAAATATTGTGGGGGAAAATGGATATGAAGTTATTCAATAAGCTTCCTCAGTTTACCTGTTTCTCCTACTTCTCTGGCAGCAGCTTTCTTCAGAAATGTTGAGATCTTGGAGTTTCCCCTCTGTAGAGAGGTTATTTTGTCGCTGCTAACATAACAGAACATTTAATAGTTGTTTACCGTGAAAGATCAAAACGCATTTTAACTAGTTACAGATATTTTTTGTTCAGTGCAAGTGACGCCATCGACTAACAGCATGTTAAATAATCAGTTGGTTAAAAAATTAGCCAACTTCCAATCACCCATTCAACTGCCAGCAAAATCTTAAACTAACAAAAAATCTACACATAAATATGAGATTAAAAGACCAAACTTTTATAAACAAGAGCTTAGGTTAGCCTAACAGTTAACCTGTTCTGAAAACGGTTGAGATGCTAACGGACTTTTTCCGAAGACACTAAACTATTTCTATAAAGTAAATATTTAACATATGTGTGTCAATAAAACTGTCAGGAACAGTTGTGTGTATTATTTGTGTGATTTTAGAGACTAAACTCAACTGAAAGTAGTGAAAATGTAATACTCCTGTAAAAGATGATATGAATTAACACACGTCCAAGTATAACACACTGTTGCCATGAAAAACAGAGCGTTGCCATGGATTCTAACCGTAGAGACGGAACGGACTATTTTCTTTAGCGGAAGCAATAGGCTACAATTGTTTTTAAATCAACAAACTGCTTTTTAAAAACAATATTTTGTGTCAAATTCTATATTTATTTGATAGGTAGCCATGTAATAAGCGGGATGTAGAGCTTCGCGTCAGGGTCCTAATCAGTCTGTTGGGGTTTGCTATAACAACCCAGACGCCTCTCTCTACAACATTATCCATGTAAAACGTTGTGAGGACATTGTGGTAAAGTTTCCTTTTTTATCTTGGCTAACTTTCCAGAAAAGTTGTGGGCACGTCCTGAAAAGACGTCGCTAGTTTATTCCATGGAGAACGTTGTAGCGACGTGGTCAACTGGTCTCCAGATAACACTATCCTAGTGATATGCCATTTGGATATTATATAGGAAATGTACTTAATTCATCAAAGATTTTATTAAGTTATCTTGTGACCAGTTGACCACATCCGCACAATGTTCTCCATGGGATAAACTAGCGACATCTTTTGAGGACGTGTCCACCACGTTTCTAGATGGTTAGCCAAGATTATAAGAAAATGGAACTTTACCACAACGTCCTCACAACGTTCTCCATTGGATAAACTAGCGACGTCTTTTCAGGACGTGCCCACAACTTTTCTGGAACGTTAGCCAAGATTATAAAAAATGGAACTTTACCACGACGTCCTCACAACGTTGTCATAAAGTAATGTCGTGATGACCAAATGACAACTAACTGACAACGTCGTCACAACGTACTGTGTTAGCTGGGTAGTCTAGCTTATTAATATGATGTTTACTTAGTTTGGTCTTTTAATATTACGGTCTTAGTACAGTAAGCCACGTTAAGCCTTTTTCACGGTTAAGCGTTTTAGAATGTCCCAACATAACGTCCTGGTTGCGTATGCAACCCACCGTTCCCTGAAGGAGGGAACGGAGGACGTAGTCGACGCGACTGAAATGGGATCACGCTAGGGAGCCTATCATCTTCGAGTACTATTGAACGAGCCAATGTAATTGGCGTGCGTGATTCGCATCACACACTCCGCCCCCGCGGCGCGGGTATAAATACGGAAGTGGATGCACGCACTAGTTGCTTTTCGCTGAGGAGCCGAGAGTAACCCGGGGTCAGCGGTGGTCCAGCGGTAGTGGCAAGGGGACTACGTCCTCCGTTCCCTCCTTCAGGGAACGGTGGGTTGCATACGCAACCAGGACGTTCCCTTTCAGTCGATAACGTCGGACGTAGTCGACGCGACTGAAATGGGATCAACCATTGAACACGCCACTAACGCTGCCACCTTCCAGTGCCTAAACCAAAGCCTCCTGATGCCCCCGTAAACTTAACGCGGGGAAGGACAGGGCTTAGGCCAGGGAAGTCACTGCTGTTCCTACAGGACCACTGGGAAAGCGTTCCCCGTACGTTGGAAGGAAGGGACGCTGCGGAAGCCACATCCAACCCGAGGGAGGAAATGTGGAGAATACACATATGAACTGGGCGGAAACCGGGCAGTCTAACATATGGAATGTCACTGGGGTGGCTCCAGCCTAAGACGGGGGGAGACACACCGGACAGTGACGGCAGAGAGACTCTGCCGAGGGAAGACACGGGCTCACCGCAGGGAGCCGTATCGTGGAAGAATACACACATGGGGTCACCGAAGGGACCGCAACATATGGACCCAGCCTAACACAGGTTCCACACTGCTTACGAGTGGTAGGCCTAACACCAGACGTTCCGCACGTCCGACGTCGGAGGGGTGTGGAGGAACTCAACAGGGTTCAATTTTAAGGGAACTCAACTGGAGTAGAAAGGCGCACGTATCCAGTCCATAGGAGGGGAATGGCGCAGCAAGCCGACACTTGAACCGGGCTCACGGTGAAACTGGCTTCATGAGAAGGGAGCCCATGGGAAGCAGCGGTTCAACTAGGTGTCGTCCAGCCCCCAACTCTAGAATCTGTTTAGCAAAGTATATCGTCAACGCCCAGGCGGAGCACTTTACACTCATCATAGAGGAGCTCAACACCTAAGTGGACATGTTGCATCTCGGATCTTTGCCGAAATGAAGGCAAGCACTAAGTGCAACTTTGCATGGAAACAGCCTTCCCTCTCTGCTGAATTCCAACAGATATTTGAAGAGCTGGTCTGAGGTCTATGACTTGCATTCTGTACACGTCCAAGCGAACGGACAGAGAAGCCAGGGCTGGATCTGCCTCCTCCAGGGCAGCGCTTGCAGGCTCACCACCTGCTCCTACTACGGGAGAGGTAGGAACCTTGGGCACAATCCGAGCCGGGGTCTCAGCTTGTGAGAGTTAGCCGGCCCAGACTCCAGGCACAATACGTTGACCGAAAGCGAGCAAGTCCCTACCCTCTAGTAGAGCCCACGCGAGCAGGAGAACTGATATAACAGAATTTTTAACTCACTACCTGCAGTGGCTCAGGGGCGGTCTCTGCAGTGCAGTCGCACCAGGGACAAGGCCCAAGAGGATAAAGAGGGACACAAGGATTTACAAGACCTTGCTCCTCAGGAACCTGACGATCAGAACGTGCTTCTGCATACTTCTGCAACACGTTGAGCGTCGTTTAAACACCGAGGCAACATCATTTTGAGGGTGATTTAGGAAAACAGCCTACTGCAACCCATTTTGCAGGAAAGAGAGCACTGAAGTGATCGAAAGCTTTCAGGATCTCCTCAGGGGAGAAGACGCACTCAACGACTAGGTTCCACTTCTAAAGGCGTAAGCACACTACCCAATTCTAGGGGGTGCTCGCAGAAGTGATGGTAACTATCACATGTTCTTGTGATAGCCACCTGAACCTCCGCGTTCAGATGTAAGACCGCCCGGAATCTCCGGGGGAAGAACGCGTGTGCCATCGAGCCCCGTCCCCGAAAGAGTTTCCAGGGGAAGTCAGGAAGGCTGTTGAAGGGAACCAGGTCTAGTTGGGCCAATAAGGGGCAACTATGAAGACCTGTTCCTCTCCTGACATGGCACGTAGGTGCAAGTGACGGGCGCAAAAGACAGGAGCATTGCTCAACACAACATGTGAAGATCACTGAGCTTCAGGAGCATTCCTGCTCAACACCTGAGTGTGATAAACTCACCGAGCTTCAGGAGCATTTCTGCTCAACACTTTAGTACGAAGAACCTCACTGAGCGACAGGAGCATTTCTGCTCAGCACTTGAGTGTGACAAGTTCACTGAGCTTCAGGAGCATTACTGCTCAACACCTGAGTGTGATAAACTCACTGAGCTTCAGGAGCATTTCTGCTCAACACTTGAGTGCGAGGAACTTCACTGAGCACCAGGAGCATTTCTGCTTAGCACTGCGTGTGATGAATTCACTGAGCTACCTGTGATGGACTCACTGAGCTACAGGAGCATTGCTGCTCAACACCAGAGTGCGATGAACTTCACTGAGTTTCAGGAGCAAATCTGCTCAACATGAAGAGTGATGATTTCACTGACTTGCAGGCGCAAGGCGACCATGAGTCGCAGTCACTTTTAGAAGGCTCACTGGGGTTAAACGCATTTCTGCGGGCCCCTGGGGCCGCTGAGTCCCAGTGTTTGTCCAAGGGTAGTCCGCTCGGTTTACCCAAACACTGGCGGAAAAATAAAACCGGGGGGGCAACTGAGCGGCCCCGGAATGGTCATGACCCAGCCGGACCCAGGGGATGGAGTCTCCACTTGCCCTGGCTATAACTGTCGTGAGGCTCGATGGCGGCACGATTGAGTAAGCGGGAGGAGTGGAATAAGGCGCCCTCAGAAGCGTCTGACTCCAAGGAGGAGGTGACGGGTGAGTTTGTGACATGCAAGGGAAGCTTGCGCAACGGTCGCAATGTCTAACAACTCGAGGCACGAATGCCCGTGTAGTCGGGGGTCGCCCAGGCCCCCGTTAAAACACGCCCTTTGTACATGGCCGCTCTGTTGAAGAGGGTTTGGCAGCAGACCGGGATGAACTATAGTCACACAGGGTGAGCTGCTCTGCCACGGTCACCTCGGGACTCGATCGTGAAGCTAGCGCTGAAGCGGTCACATATGGAGGGAGCCAAAGGCTGCGACTACCATATACCCCAGGAGCCTCTGAAAGTTCTTTCAGTGGGACCCTTTCTCACTTCAACACCAGCTGAACACATTCTCATTGGAGAGACATGTTGGACCGAGTACCTCTCCAAAACTAGAAAAGAGATACTCAGCCCGTGGGCGAGATTACTCTCTTCCAGTTGACCTGAAGACCCAACGGGCTCTGGAGCACTCGAGGGGAAGGACACTGTACTGATACTCCACCCTTAGACGCAACACACAGGATGGCCTGCGGTGCGGGAGGTAGAGATCTGAAGCACATGTCTTTCAGGTCAAAGCTGCAGACCAATCTTGGGCCAAGATGGTCACGACCCACCACCTAGTAGCACGAAGAACGAGTTTACAACTGGCCTTCGTACCGGCTGGAGGAGCGGCTATATCAAATCCTTCGCCAGCAGGATAAGATAAGCACGCACAAGTCAGGAGCACTGCTCAACACTCGGTGTGATGAATATCACTGAATTTTCAAGAGCACGTCTGCTCAACACCTAATGTGATGACTATCACTGACTTGAGCGGGGTAGCCGAGCCTGAGGTGGGGCAGCAAAGTAGAGAGAGTGGTGTTAGTGTGCTGTGCAACACTTACCTGTCTCCACAAGCGGCAGGGGGCGCGTGAGAAGGCGGATGACCGGGTCCTCGAACGCACCAAGCTGCCTGCTGGCGACCAAGGGGGAGCTGAGGGGTGTAAGGCTATACAGGGTCACACCCGCCAGACTGGCCCTCTTGGGACCCAGGAACAGATGAAATTGCTCTCTCTTTGAAGTGTGGGTACCGCTTGCTCCGCTTTTTTTTTTTTTTTTTTTTAGGGAGCCAGCGGCGGAACAGACACACACACAAACAAAGGCTCCACCCGGCCCTCACCCGGGGGGAGGGAGTGATGGTGCCACTCCAAGAGCATCTCATCCATTCCTGGGCGGCCCGCTCCGGAATGCTTTCGCTGTCGCTTGCCACCTGGCTTGGCAGCGCTTGGAGCGGGCTGGGCGTCTCTACTGCGGCCGGCTCCCTGCTGAGGCCTGGGTGGAGGCTGCTGCGGAGGCCCAGCAGGAGCGGCGGCCGGAGAACGCCCACGGCGACGAGCAGGCGGAGGAGCTGCCACCGGCGGCGGGTGGAGGCAGCAGCTGGCCACCGGGGCAGGATGTGCCGGATGACCTCCGTCTGCGCTTGAGCGGCAGAGAACTGTTTGATGCAGTTCTCCACCGCGTCGCCGACCAGCCCAACCTGGGAAATTGGGGAGACCAGGAACCGAACCTTGTCCGCATCCGCCATACCAACCAGGCTGAGCCAACGAAGGCGCTACTGGACCACCAAGGTGGACATCGCCAGACCGATCACGCACGCTACGACACCCGTACCCCGGAGGGTGAGGTCGGATGCAGTGCGGTGCTCACCTATGAGCGCACGGTCTGGATTACCCTCGTGCATGCCATGGGTGCCCTAGCCTGCAGCAACGCCATGGCACGCAAGAGGAAGGGGCTTGCCCACAGGCTTTGTAAGCTCTGCCCGTCGGAACGGACGAAACTCACAGGCCTTAGGGGGGAGACGAGGATCCCCCCAAAAGGCAGCGGCCGCCGGACACAGGTGCACCTGTGTCGACAGACCGCTCCAATGGAGGGACACCTCGCAACCCTTCACCGTTCCTCCATCAAGGGTAATGAGGGGGAAAAGCTATTCAGGCAGTTTCTGGCAGAGAAAGATGCTGTTCACCACCTGATAAGCTCTCCATGCATTTCGGGAAAGAAAGGCACTGGGGCGGCGAGCTGAGAACCAGCTCGGCCCGCCCCAAGATACCAAACTCCAGATTCCAACCGAGACTGAACGGGACACGGTGGAGGTTCCACTCGAGCCCGGCAGCCTCGGCGGCCCGTTTCAGCATAGCTGATAATTCTGGATCCGGCTCGGGCAACATTGAACTCCCGGAGGGAGACAATGCAGCCGAGTCATCATCTCCAGAAGTCAGCTCACCCTCTGATGCTGCAATCGGCGTCCTGTCCTCCAGGGGAGCCCCGAGTGAAACCGCTGGCCCACCCATTACAGATGGACCAGCAGACAACACAGGAGGCTCCAGTGGTTGCAGTGGAAGGGAGGAGTGAGGAGCCCACAGGGAATGGTTACCGGGCGGGACATCCAACACTATCCTCCGGTCACCCATCCCACACAGCACCCGAGGGTGGGGCATGGTAATGGGGACTCGCTCTCCGCGAACGAAGGCGAGTCTCGCCCTCAACACTGCGACAGTCATGTTCCCACAGTGAAAACATGAGCTGTCCACAAAAGCTGTCTCAGCGTGCTGTAAGCCAAACACGTGACACAACAGTTGTGACCATCAGAGAGAGACAGGGAACGACCGCACCCAGAAACGCACGGGCGGAATGACATCTTGAAAAAGACGCAAACGCACCCGTGTTGCTCTTTCAGAAAATAGGACCGTCACCAGTGCCGGAGCACACAGGGAAATGACCGCGGCAACACTGAACAGAGAACTGAAACAGTGAAGCACTCACTTTTCCGCCCTCTAACCAGCCATCAACACACACAAACATTTAGAAATTTGTTGCTGTTAAAACAGCAGTTGAGAGCTCAAAGCTCGCGATCACCGCTGCACTCGCGCTGTAGAACACCAGCACTGGGAGAGTCTTCCTGAAGAACACCGACACACTCGCTCGTTGTAGACAACAGCACTCTCAGAGACATCAAACGATCGGCTCCGAAGCGAAAGGCAACTAGTGCGTGCATCCACTTCCGTATTTATACCCGCGCCGCGGGGGCGGAGTGTGTGATGCGAATCACGCACGCCAATTACATTGGCTCGTTCAATAGTACTCGAAGATGATAGGCTCCCTAGCGTGATCCCATTTCAGTCGCGTCGACTACGTCCGACGTTATCGACTGAAAGGGAACTACAATGCGTTCTTTAATTCCCGGTCTTGAAAGGAATAGAAACCTTAACATAACGGACAGTGTTCAGACCAAACACAGTAAATAATCATACTAATAAAGTATACAGGTCCTTCTCAAAAAAAATTAGCATATTGTGATAAAGTTCATTATTTTCCATAATGTAATGATAAAAATTAAACTTTCATATATTTGATTCATTGCACACCAACTGAAATATTTCAGGTCTTTTACTGTTTTAATACTGATGATTTTGGCATACAGCTCATGAAAACCCAAAATTCCTATCTAAAAAAATTAGCATATTTCATCCGACCAATAAAAGAAGTGTTTTTAATATAAAAAAAGGCAACCTTCAAATAATTATGTTCAGTTATGCACTCAATACTTGGTCGGGAATCCTTTGCAGAAATTACTGCTTCAATGCGGCGTGGCATGGAGGCAATAAGCCTGTGCCAGTGCTGAGGTGTTATGGAGGCCCAGGATGCTTCGACAGCGTTAAGCTCATCCAGAGTGTTGGGTCTTGCGTCTCTCAACTTTCTCTTCACAATATCCCACAGATTCTCTATGGGGTTCAGGTCAGGAGAGTTGGCAGGCCAATTGAGCACAGTAATACCATGGTCAGTAAACCATTTACCAGTGGTTTTGGCACTGTGAGCAGGTGCCAGGTCGTGCTGAAAAATGAAATCTTCATCTCCATAAAGCTTTTCAGCAGATGGAAGCATGAAGTGCTCCAAAATCTCCTGATAGCTAGCTGCATTGACCCTGCCCTTGATAAAACGCAGTGGACCAACACCAGCAGCTGACATGGCACCCCAGACCATCACTGACTGTGGTTACTTGACACTGGACTTCAGGCATTTTGGCATTTCCTTCTCCCCAGTCTTCCTCCAGACTCTGGCACCTTGATTTCTGAATGACATGCAAAATTTGCTTTAATCCGAAAAAATCATCCTTTTTCCTTCCCACAGACTTCCCACTGAGGTGCCTTGATACAGCACTCTGGGAACAGCCTATTTGTTCAGAAATTTCTTTCTGTGTCTTACCCTCTTGCTTGAGGGTGTCAATGATGGCCTTCTGGACAGCAGTCAGGTCGGCAGTCTTACCCATGATTGCGGTTTTGAGTAATGAAACAGGCTGGGAGTTTTTAAAAGCCTCAGGAATCTTTTGCAGGTGTTTAGAGTTAATTAGTTGATTCAGATGATTAGGTTAATAGCTCGTTTAGAGACCCTTTTCATGATATGCTACTTTTTTGAGATAGGAATTTTGGGTTTTCATGAGCTGTATGCCAAAATCATCAGTATTAAAACAATAAAAGACCTGACATATTTCAGTTGGTGTGCAATGAATCTAAAATATATGGAAGTTTAATTTTTATCATTACATTATGGAAAATAATGAACTTTATCACAATATGCTAATTTTTTGAGAAGGACCTGTATGTACAACAAAATCTGCTGAGCTCAGAATATAAACTCAACGCGTTTAATTACACGTTAAGCAAATTGTCGAATACACTCAAATGAGATCGACATGTCTCTATTTGTACAAATTGCTGCACATTCGTTGAATTCTGAATTTTGCACACATATTTGAAAGCAATTTGTTTGTTGATATAGTAGCCTAATAAAAACATATAAATTTATCAAGTTTACGGATAATTGTGCGTGCATTTATTAATCAATATGATACTAAAATCATAATAAAGTATACTACAAAAATCAGATAAGTCCAGAATATGAACCCAAAGCGTTTAATTTGACGTTAAGCATTTTCCTCCCATAGAAACTCATTATAAGAATGCTAAATGTAGCTTAATGCATATTAGAATGTCCCCTTATTATGTTGAAATAACGAGATATTTATGTTGAAATAACGAGATATTTTTGTCGTTAAAACGAGATATTATGTTGTTATATAGAGATAAGTTTTCTTTTCTTTTTTTATTCACCTTGCGGTTCAGGGCTTCCGTACTATGTAATATATATGGACTTTAGAAAAAAAAGAGAGAGGGAGCTTAATTAATTTATGTTTGGTTACACAATAGCTTTTTATTGTGTTTGTGTGTGGCATGTTCTGTTACCAACGACATTGTTGGAAAGCTTCAATTGTTTTTTTGTTTGTTTTTGTGCAACAACAACTGCAAAATTGTCTCTTCGGAAAAAATGACCTTTTAGTGCTACTTCCCGTACAGAGTAGATAAATTGACCAATCAGAGTTCACTGAATGCCCAAACGCAGTTTGTGTCTTAAAATAGGGCCACATCAATATCATTTTTAGGGCAAATGTCATGTGGCACAGAGGTGATGAATGGAATATTTTCTCAGATCCATATCACTCATTTGATGCTTTTCCCTCCATCACTCCCCGCAAAATGATTGATCATGTCCGGGATGACAGATGCAAGAAGGTCATTAGGGCATATTTTACCCACAGTGCTGTGCAATATCTTACAGACCTACACTGACTCCATACTGCGTTTCAGCAGGCTCTGGCACACATAATTATTCGGGAAAAAGCTCTATTGATCAATTCAATAATTACACAGCTGACCTCCAGGAAGTGAATGCACCCAAAGCGCATAAACTCAACACTTATTAGTCCTTATTAATTATGCAACTTATTTTAAACAACAAGGCAGCTTTAAAAATCATGTTTAAGAGATAGTCTCTCAAAGCAATGTTATACCCACAGATCTTATTTTACTCATAAAACTGCTATTTTAACAACCCAAAGGACATTCCAGGTGGAACACATGGCACATTAGTCTTCCAGGATTACTTACAAGTGGATGTCAAGACAAGACAGCTTTATGTTTGAAGGAAAGAAAAAAAAAAAACATACAAACCACTGCTAGAGAAAACATATTCAATGTTGAGCAAAATTCTAAATCGAAGAATTACCTACATGTCTGTTAGGCAAAAAAAAAAAATACAGTTACTGTACAGTATATGACTTCCGGTAACACTTTAGAATACTGTTCCTTCATTAATGAATAACTACACAATGAGTAACACTGTTACGATGCAGCAAGGAAGAAGCGGAGAGAGAATCCAAATGCAAGCACTTTAATAAAACAAACAGGTAATCCAATGGACTCAGGACAGGAACACGGAACAGCTACCAGCAACATCAAAACAACGGCCGACAAACAACAACTGAAGCACAGGGGTTTAAATACACAGGCAAACAAGATAACAAGATAACAAGGGGGTGGGGCTAATAGAAACACCTGGAGAGACTAATAAACAAGAAAAACTACAAAGGATTACAAAACATGGCACAGAACAGGAACAAACAAAAGTCCACACAAGACAAGGAAAACATAAGACAGGAATCGTGACATAGCCTCCCACTTAAGGAGCGGATTCCAGACGCTCAAAAAAACAAAAAAAAACAAAAAAACAACAACAACCAAACAAAAGAAAACACGAGTTCAGGAGGGTGGTGAAGCGGAGGTGGTCCTGGGGGAGGGATGGAGGGCCAGGTCCATGGAGAGGAAGAGAACCTGGAGACTGTGGCAGGATGGGAGGCCAGGGAGGAGCAGACGACCCATCGGGCGGCCAGGGCAAAGCAGACGACCCTTTGGGCGGCCAGGGCGGCGAAGACCCCTCGGGCGGCCAGGGCGGTGAAGACCCCCCGGGCGGCCAGGGCAGTGAAGACCCTTCGGGCGGCCAGGGTGGTGAAGACCCTTCGGGCGGCCAGGGCGGTGAAGGCCCTTCGGGCGGCCAGGGCGATGAAGACCCTTCGGGCGGCCAGGGCGGTGAAGACCCTTCGGGCGGCCAGGGCGGTTAATACCCCTCGGGCGGCCAGGGCGGTGAAGACCCCTCGGGCGGCCAGGGCGGTGAAGACCCTTCGGGCCAGGGTGGTGAAGACCCCTCGGGAGGCCAGGGCGGTGAAGACCCCTCGGCGGCCAGGGCGGTGAAGACCCCTCGGGCAGCCAGGGCAGTGGAACAGGCTCAGGAACAGACACCGGCTCAGGAACAGACACCGGCTCAGGAACAGACACCGGCTCAGGAACAGACACCCGCTCAAGCTGGGCAGTATGGGCCTTGATGGGTGGAATGGGCGGCACCGGCAGGGCCCGGAGCTTGGTAGGCGCCGGCAGGGCCAGGAGCTTGGAGACAGCCTCTGGACTGACCGGAGGCTCAGGAAGGACCTCCGGGCATTGCAGGATGCAGGAAGTCCTCTTCCCCCGCCTCCATCTCCGAGAGGGTGCTGGGCTGGACGGGGCCAGCGGCGAGGGCTCTGGGCTGGACGGCGCCAGCGGCGAGGGCTCTGGGCTGGACGGCGCCAGCGGCGAGGGCTCTGGGCTGGACGGAGCCAGCGACGAAGGCTCTGGGTCGACAGAAGTGACGTTAAAGGTGCAGTGTGTGATTATTAGCGACATCTAGCGGTTCGGCTGCGAGTTGCACTGAGGACTCAGCCCACTGCTCACCCCTCCATTTCAAAGAAGCTACGGTGCCTGAAACTGGACAAACATATCGCCGTCTGAGACAGCAGAGAATAGCCAGAGTAAGCCAAGAGTGTGTAACATTGTCACTGTTTCTGTACCACAGTCCATTATAAACCACATCATGGATAAAGTTTACAAAGCCATAGTCAGGTGAGGATCAAGGGTCTTAATATATAATATAATAATAGTAATCAGCTGATTGTCTCACAAACGTAACCAGCACATTTCCCCCCACATAGCAAACCCATAATACAGCGAGGGAGAAGAACCACATGAAACTATGCAACTATATATTGTTTCTAACAGGAAAGTAAACGTTTAGCTGGCTCAATATGAGCTGTTACTGTGGCTGAGCTGGTTAAAGCGTCAAGCCTTGTTTAAACTCGACGTGTCCGCATGAGCCCAAAGGTGCGTGCGGCAAAAATGGCATGATTGTAACAGCGCGCGCGCCTCCGCATCCCCTAGACACCATTTATTACACACAATAGGCTTTTTTTCTCTGATTTTGAAAACTCTTCGCAATCGACTTAAAATGCTTCCAAGATCGACGGGTTGGTGATTCCTGTAACGTTACTGTTTTACGGTCAATGACAAGAGTACGAATCAGCTGTCTCACGAACGTGCAGCACATTTATCCCCACATAGCAAAGCCATAACACAGCGTGGGAGAAGAACTAAGTTACATGAAACAATCAAACTACATATTTTACACCACTGACAAGGGAAAAGTCACTACTCACGGTGTTTATGGCTAGCTTCTAGCTTTCTGCTGCTTCTCTTTCAAGGTTGTGACGAAACGCGCTCTGTAGCGCTGTTTGTTCGCTGTCGGCTACGGTAGAAACATGGCGTCACAATATGTCGACCTTCATAGAAGGGGATTCCCGCGGTTATGTAGATATAAATGTCTCATTCTAAGGTAATGAAAACATTACGGTTTATTAAGTAAGTTCTTTATACACCACTGACAACATAGTTATGGATGTCATATTGCATTTCTGTTAATAGATACTCAAATTTTTTACACATTGCACCTTTAACAGTCTCTGGGTCGGCAGAAGTGACGTGAACAGTCTCTGGGTCGGCAGAAGTGACGTGAACAGTCTCTGGGTCGGCAGAAGGGACGTGAACAGTCTCTGGGTCGGCAGAAGGGACGTGAACAGTCTCTGGGTCGGCAGACGTGACGTGAACAGTCTCCGGGTCGGCAGACGCGACGTGAACATCAGACTGAAGAGATACTGTGGGCTTGTGGGGCTCCTCCTCTGCTAAACCCACAGAAAGAGGTGAACCGGCCAGCAAAAGAGCCTGGACAATATATTCTTCAAGACTCCAGCTAGGGTGATGGAGTGGCATAAGGGAGCTGAGCGGCTCGGATAGCCCTCCCCGGAAAAATATCATCAGGCACACCTCATCAAAAGGTGATAAAGGTGCCAGTTCAATGAAGTCTGTGATATACTCCCCAATGGGCCTGTCTCCCTGACGGAGACGCATGATCTGTGCTGCTGGATTCATCGTTGGTCGGTCGTTCTGTTACGATGCAGCAAGGAAGAAGCGGAGAGAGAATCCAAATGCAAGCACTTTAATAAAACAAACAGGTAATCCAATGGACTCAGGACAGGAACACAGAACAGCTACCAGCAACATCTAAACAACGGCAGACAAACAACAACTGAAGCACAGGGGTTTAAATACAAAGGCAAACAAGCTAAACAAGATAACAAGAGGGTGGGGCTAATAGAAACACATGGAGAGACTAATAAACAAGAAAAACTACAAAGGATTACAAAACATGGCACAGAACAGGAACAAACAAAAGTCCACACAAGACAAGGAAAACATAAGACAGGAATCGTGACAAACACACTATTAACATTCTACCCATAAACTAACAAGAAACTGATTAACGAATTAGTAAGTAATAGCGCTCAGTCGAATGTGTTTGTTATATTAGCTATATTAATATAGCTAATATAACAAATTAGTATAGATAGTATAATAATTAGTATAATAATATAATTAATTAGTATAATATTAGCTAATCAGTAACTACTATTTTTCATACCTTACTGAAGACTACTAAGAACTACTATATACAGGTTCATAATTAATATTAATAAAGCATAATCTACAAAGGTAATGGTAACCCATTATAAATGAATCCAGTGTTACTACAACCTTCTAAAGGAAATATTAATAATTTGGTCAGTATTCTTGTCATGGTACTATAGATCACAGGAAGCAAATGCGAGTGAAGATTTCTTTATTTAACTCAGTCCAAAGCAGTAGCCAGAAGACACGGTGACGCAGGGACTTCAATGGTCAACCCGAAGAGTGAAGACAAACGGTGTGAAGAATCCCAGGTGAACGAAGAACACACTCCAAACACGATAACACTCCACGGAACACGAGACGATCAGGAACAGGATAACCAGACAGGGACACACCAAACAAAGATCTGACAAGGATGAGAGAACAGCAGTGAGTATAAATAGTGTGGTGGTGATCGACTGCAGCTGGTGATGTGATGATGAACAGTTGGAGCGGATCAGGTAATGCCATACGGACACGCCCCTCACACACGTGCGTTCATACAACAACATAAACACGAGACAAGAAGGGACAGAGAAAACGTCTACCGTGAGAGTACCCCTCCTCCTAAGAACGCCTCCTGGTGTTCTCAGACTCCCTTACCTGTCGATTTTAATCATCGATAAGAGAGTGATCCAGAATGTCTCTAGCAGGAACCCAACTTCTCTCCTCCGGACCGTAACCTTCCCAGTCCACCAAGTACTGGAATCCGCGCCCCCTCCGTCTAGAGTCCAGAATCCGATTGACCGAATAGGATGGTTCCCCATCTACAAGTCGCGGCGGTGGGGGAACCGGGACTGGCGGATTAATGTGAGCATAAAACACGGGCTTGACTTTGGATACATGGAACACGGGATGAATTCTCTTGTACGCAAGAGGAAGTTTGAGGCGGACTGCCACCGGACTAACAATCTTGGTTACAGCAAACGGGCCAATAAATTTGGGAGCAAGTTTATTCGAGACGGATCGGAGAGGAATGTTCTTGGTAGAAAGCCACACTTTGGAACCGACGACGTATACGGGAGGCGTCCGCCGGTGGCGATCGGCCTTGGCCTTGGTGCGAGCTCCCACTTGGAGTAGAGTCTCACGGGCTCTAGTCCAAGTGCGCTGACACCTCTGGATGAAGGCGTGAGCGGAGGGGACCGCGACTTCGGATTCCAGACTAGGAAAAATTGGTGGCTGGTAACCTACACTACACTCAAACGGAGATAGGCCCGTAGATGACACTGGTAACGTTTTGTGGGCGTACTCCACCATTGACAGTTGCTGACTCCAAGAGGAAGGGTTCTTGGAAACCATACATCGCAACGTTCTTTCCAAATCTTGGTTGGCTCTCTCAGTTTCACCATTGCTCTGAGGGTGAAACCCAGAGGACAAACTAACCGTCGCCCCCAGTAATTTACAAAATTCTCGCCAAAATTTGGACACAAATTGGGGACCCCTGTCGGAAACCACGTCTATCGGGAGGCCATGAAACCGAAATACGTGGTCTACGATAGTTACCGCTGTCTCCTTAGCTGAAGGTAATTTGGGTAAGGGGATGAAATGTGCTGCCTTCGAGAATCGGTCCACCACAGTTAAAACCACTGTGTTACCCTGAGAGGGTGGGAGGGCGGTAATGAAATCTAGAGTGATATGGGACCAGGGTCTCGAAGGCACCGGCAGCGGCTGAAGTAACCCATCTGGAGGTCAATTGGAAGACTTACCAATGGCACAAACTGAGCAAGCCAAAACAAAATCGTGAATGTCGCGAGCCATACGTGGCCACCAAAACCGTTGCTTGACTGAAAAACCAGTGCGATTAACTCCTGGATGACAAGCTACGTTGGAACTGTGACCCCACTGGATAACGTCCGACCGTAATCCCTCCGGCACAAACAAACGATTCGGTGGACAACCGGGCGGAGGCGTTACCCCTTCTAAGGCCCTCTTGACCTTCGCTTCGATCTCCCATGTGAGTGTTGAAACAAATATGGTCTCGGGTAAAATACACTCGGGAGTAGACGGGCTTTCGGAAAAATCAAATATGCGAGATAAAGAGTCCGGCTTGATGTTCTTAGAACCCGGACGGTAAGATAGAGTAAAATCAAATCGACCGAAAAAAAGTGCCCACCGAGCCTGCCTGGAGTTCAATCTTTTGGCAGTTCTGATGTATTTTAGATTCTTATGATCAGTCCAGACGATAAAAGGTACCCCCGACCCTTCTAACCAGTGGCGCCATTCCTCCAACGCCAACTTGACTGCCAACAACTCTCTGTTACCAATGTCATAATTGCGTTCGGCTGGGGATAATCGATGTGAAAAAAACGCGCAAGGATGCATCTTGTCGTCCACAGGTGAACGCTGGGATAACACTGCTCCTACTCCCACCTCTGATGCGTCGACCTCCACCACAAACTGACGTGATGAATCAGGGGTTATAAGAATACAAGCTAAAACGAAGCGGCTCTTCAGTTTAACGAACACAGCCTCGGCTGATTCGGACCACCTGAACGTAGTTCGGGGGGACGTCAAGGCAGTCAGAGGCGCGACTAGCTGGCTGGAATTGCGAATGAAACGCCGGTAAAAATTGGCAAACCCCAGAAACCTCAACAGGGCCTTGCGAGAATCTGGACTTGGCCAATCCACCACAGCCTTGATCTTCTCAGGATCCATCCGCATTCCCTCGGACGACACGATGTAGCCTAAAAAAGGAACAGACTGTGCATGAAAATCGCATTTCTCCGCCTTGACAAAAAGCCCATTCTCTAGCAACCTCTGAAGCACTCGTCGGACGTGCTGCACATGCTCCTGGAGAGACGAAGAAAAAATCAAAATGTCATCCATGTAGACATATATGAACTGATCGATCATGTCTCGCAGCACGTCATTAACCAGTGCTTGGAAAACTGCTGGGGAGTTGGACAGCCCGAACGGCATAACCAAATATTCAAAATGCCCCCTAGGGGTGTTAAAAGCAGTTTTCCATTCATCTCCCTCCCTAATGCGAACCAAATGATAAGCGTTACGTAAGTCCAATTTTGTGAAGATAGATGCTCCCTGCAACCTCTCGAAGGCTGAAGACATTAACGGCAAAGGATAAGTATTCTTTACCGTGATGTTATTCAACCCTCGGTAGTCAATGCAAGGTCGCAAAGATCCATCCTTCTTCCCCACAAAAAAGAATCCCGCCCCCGCTGGAGAAGAGGAAGGGCGAATGAATTTGGCTACTAGAGAATCAGAAATATATTTCTCCATAGCCTCTCTTTCAGGAATCGAAAGTGAATATAACTTGCCTTTAGGCGGAGACTTACCTGGCAGTAAATCTATAGCACAGTCATAGGGACGATGCGGAGGGAGAGAAGCAGCACGAGACTTACTGAACACTTCCTTCAGATCCAGATACTCCACAGGCACGTTAGACAAATCCCCTGTTTCCTCCTGCAACACAGAAACAGGTACAGACGGACAAGCAGACACAAGACAAGACTTATGACATTCCTTATTCCACTCCAGCACAGCTTTATGAATCCAGTCCACACGGGGGTTGTGTTTGATCAACCAAGGATGTCCGAGAACAACGGGTGCCAAAGGTGAGTCCAAAATAAAAAAAGAAATAGTCTCGGTGTGATTGCCAGAAGTAATGAGTGTGATGTCTTCAGTGGTGTGCGAAATGGTGGGAAGTTCTTGACCAGTTAATGCATGAACAGAAATCCTGTGAGTGAGGGGTCGAAGGGGAATCTGGAATGTGCGTGCGAAATTAGAATCCATAAAATTACCTTCCGCCCCGGAATCCAACAGTGCAGAACAATCGTGCTGGTTGGTTGACCATCTCAGTCTTACCGAGAGGAGGGTGGAGGTAGATGTAGCTGATGAGGTCTTCCTGGCGGAGATCCCACCCGATAGTAGCCTCATGTTTACTATCGGGCTTGGCCTTTTACCGGGCAGTTGTACGCAAAGTGACTAGTCCCTCCACAGTAAAGGCAAAGGCCCTGGGACCTCCGCCTCTCCCTCTCCTCTCGGGAAAGCCGAGCTCGACCCACCTGCATGGGCTCGTGATCGTCGACGGGGCTGACCACGCCCCTGCCGCTGGATCGCCGGCCGTCGAAATCTCCGAGAGGGCGGGTGGAAGTTCCTCTGCGCTCGACTCTGGACAGTCGAGCGTCCACCCGCAGGGCAAGGTCGATCAAGCCATTGAGATTGGTGGGGAGATCCAGGGCATAGATCTCCTTCTGGACGTGGTCAGCCAGCCCATGCAGGAACATGTCCCACTGCGCCTCCTCGTTCCAGCCACACTCCGCCGCCAGGGTCCTGAACTCGATCGAGTAATCCGATACTGAACGTTCTCCTTGACGGAGTTCAGCCAATGTCCTGGCCGCTTCTCTTCCTGATACCGCTCGATCAAACACCTTCCTCATCTCCTCCGCGAGGGACTGGAACGAGGAACAGCATGGGTTCTGGTTCTCCCACACCGCCGTTCCCCAGAGTGCCGCTCTCCCAGTCAGCAGTGTCAGCACGAATGCCACTTTCGTTTGTTCATTGAAAAAAGTGCGTGGCTGTAAGGCAAAGTGCATGGAACAACGGGTTAAGAATGCTCTGCAATGTGAAGGCTCACCCGAATAGGCTTCTGGAACCGGTAACCGAGGCTCCGACTGGGAGGGGCTTCCAGGTGGTGCGGAGGGAACGGCAGGTGTGGGGGGCGCAGCGGGGACACGTAGGCGCTGGATCTGCTGGGTGAGCTCAGACACCTGCGTCACCAAGGCTTGAACTGCACGACTCGTGTCGCCGATCTCCTTCTCTTGGGAATTCATTCTTTGAATGCTGTGATGTACAAAATCTTCAATGGACGGTGACGCACTCGCTGCTCCCATTTCATGGTCAGATCTTTCTGTCATGGTACTATAGATCACAGGAAGCAAATGCGAGTGAAGATTTCTTTATTTAACTCAGTCCAAAGCAGTAGCCAGAAGACACGGTGACGCAGGGACTTCAATGGTCAACCCGAAGAGTGAAGACAAACGGTGTGAAGAATCCCAGGTGAACGAAGAACACACTCCAAACACGATAACACTCCACGGAACACGAGACGATCAGGAACAGGATAACCAGACAGGGACACACCAAACAAAGATCTGACAAGGATGAGAGAACAGCAGTGAGTATAAATAGTGTGGTGGTGATCGACTGCAGCTGGTGATGTGATGATGAACAGCTGGAGCGGATCAGGTAATGCCATACAGACACGCCCCTCACACACGTGCGTTCATACAACAACATAAACACGAGACAAGAAGGGACAGAGAAAACGTCTACCGTGACAATTCTAAGGTGAAAAGCTTGATATCTACCTAATATTGACTGAAGTCATTGTAAGGTTTTGGATAGTAATAACTCAAGTGTCACTACATCTTTATAAAGGAACTACTAATTAATTGAATCAGTATTCTAAAGTGAATATAGGAACACACTAGTAATGGGAACAGACTAAAGTGTTACCAAATCCATTGGAAGGAATTACTAAAATCTTACAAAAATCTCAAAAGCTTACAATGACTTAGTCAATATTAGGTCGTTATCATGTTTTTTTACTTTATAATACTGATCCAAATAATTAGTAGTTCATTTAGAATGATGTAGTTACACTTGAGTCATAACTAGTGGGTTACCGTTACCTTTTATTATAAATTAGGCATTATTCATGTTAATTATGAACCTGTATATAGTCATCTGGGAGGTATGAAAAAAAAATTCACAGTAGTTACTGTGTGAAAAAAAGTGTGATGTGAGTGGACCGTGCTTCGAGCTTCCACCCTGTCCATCCATCCCTCCTGCATACCTGTGCCAGCTCCAAGTCGATCTACCGCGCCGGAGACGTCGGAGAAGGCGCGCCAAGCGCGGTGGCATCGCTGTACGACTCAGATCGGCCCTTCTACGGAATCATGATCCGCACCTCGCCTTGATCCGACGGGGACCGGAGTTTGCTCACAATTCCACCACTGGCCAGTCTTCTCTGGATGGCCCCCCTCGATGGCTGTGCCCTATTATACCTGGCTTCCTCTCTGCACCTGCTCGGATTTTCAGTCACCGTCGCCGTGGTGGAGCTAATCTTCACAACCTTCGTTCGCTGTGCCGAGAAACACAGCCAGTGACTGCTTCATCGCGGCTGAAGTTTGCACTCATCAACTGGTAAATAAAACCTTCATCTTAAATGACTTTTTTGCCTCTCAATGGAATGCCCACCATTGCTGGATTTCTTGTGTGTTACTGAGACTTGGACAAATCCTGGCGAGTTATCTCCGTTTTCGGTATTGGTGCCTCGCGGCTGTCATTTCTTAAACTCCCCGCGTTTGTCTGGCCGCGGTGGAGGTCTCGCCACTGTTTTTAAAAACACTTTTCACTGTCGACCTCTTCCTACTGGCTCCTACCACAGTTTTGAGGTACAACTCCTACAATTAGTCTTAGTAAACCCCATTTCCATAGCTCTAATTTATCGTCCTCCTTCGCAAAACAAGGACTTTTTAAGTGAGCTTGCTGCACTAATGGGCAATTTAGTTATCAGGCATGACAAAATATTACTGCCGGGTGATTTCAGCATTCATGTTTGCTGTGCTTCCAAACCATATTCAGCTGACTTTCAAAACATGATCGAGTCGTTCGACTTTACTCAGTGGGTTTCTGGTCCAACACACATCCATGGGCATACCCTTGATTTGATTTTAACCCATGGTTTCTCTATTTCGGATATAGAAATCAGCAGCGCATCTTTCTCTGACCACATGCCTGTACTTTTTACTGTTCCTCTGACTGGACGCACACTTAAAAATCCATCGCTGGCATGTTTAACACGCTGTCTTAATCAACGCTCTAGTGAAGATTTTACTACAGCCTATCATGATGTGCGAAACTCCCTGGAATCTGACTCTACCCTATATAACTTGGACGCTGATGCACATCTTAATCTTTTTAACTCCACCTGCTCAGACATTATGAATTCTATTGCACCTTTGAAGTATAAAAACCACAAGCCTGCACCTGTGCCTTGGCACACTGACACTACACGTACCGTTAGACGGGTATGTAGACAGGCGGATCGTCAGTGGAAAAAGGACCATCTGCAGGCTTCGTATGAAATCATTAAAAACGCCTACAAGGCGTTTCAGAATGCTGCAAAGTCTGCAAATTGTAAAAAAAAATTCTGAACGCATCTCTAATAATTGTCATAAACCTCAATTTCTCTTTGCAACTATTAATTCAGTATTAAATCCCTCTGTGCATCCCATCTTAGAACCCTCTACTGCTCTCTGTGATAACTTTGGGAGGTTCTTTGTTAATAAGATAACAACCTTAAGATCTCATTTGTCTAACTCTGGATATACACATGTTGATCCATTATGTCCCTCCACCTGGTCTGAGTTTGAGCCGATTGATCTGGACACATGTAATGAAATTGTTGTTCAAGTAAAACCTACCATCTGTCCACAGGATATTATTCCACCTTTTTTCCTGAGACAAATCATGGCCACAGTTGGTCCTGGCCTGTTACTTTTAATTAACAAATGCCTGTCAACTGGTTCCTTCCCAAGCAGTCTGAAAGTTGCTGTGGTGACGCCATATCTTTAAAAAACTAATCTCGATCCTTCCGCTCTCTGTAACTTTCGTCCTATTTCTAACCTACCTTTCATTTCGAAAATCATTGAGAGAGTTGTACTGATTCAACTACAATCATATCTATCTGTAAATTCCCTCCATGAAACATTTCAATCTGGTTGTAAAGCTTTACACAGTACCGAATCTGCTCTCTTAAGAGTTTCAAGTGATATTTTCACTGAAACTGACTCTGGGAAATCACTGGCTCTAGTTTTATTAGATTTGAGTGCTGCATTTGACTTAGTTGATCATGAGCTCCTGCTGCGACGTCTGGAGACATCCGTGGGCTTTCGAGGCATTGTCTTGCAGTGGTTCTGCTCCTATCTGACCAACATATGTTTTAGTGTCCGAATTGGGCATCACTCCTCCTCTAGTGTACCTCTGAACTGTGGAGTCCCACAGGGATCAATCCTCCGGCCTGTATTGTTTTATTCTATATTTGCTACCTCTGGCTTCCATTTTTAACATATACGGAGTATCCTTTCATCTGTATGCCGACGATACTCAGATTTACTTTCCTTGAAAAAATAATGCTAAACATGGTCTACAACCCCTGTTTGCCTGCTTAAGTGAACTTAAATTTTGGCTTTCAAGTAATTTTCTAAACCTAAATGAAAATAAAATAGAAATAATTATCTTCGGCCCTAGGGAAAACGTCCCGGGTTACGTATGTAACCCTAGTTCCCCGAAGGGACGGACGCTGCGTGTAATCGCAGTGGGAACGCCCTCCAGCGTAACGCGTCTGAAGCATGAATGAAATCAGTCAATGGAGAGATGGAGCGTCATAGCGAATGACGTCATCGACCAGGAAGCTATAAATATGCCCTGAGCACACAATACGCCAGCTTAAAGTTACTTAAGCAAGCGACCCAAGGGGATGCCGGGAGTATGGCATGACACTCAGCGTCCGTCCCTTCGGGGAACTAGGGTTACATACGTAACCCGGGACGTTCCCCTTCAGGGACTACCGCTGCGTGTAATCGCAGTGGGAACGCAATACCCACATCCCCATACGACCAAATCCCCGTCGTGTGTCATTAGGAGACACAAACCGACGAGAGAACCTGAGCCCCGGGAGTGGAGCTAAGATCAAGGGAATAAAATCTAACGAAAGTGTGCGGTGAGGACCAGCCTGCCGCATCACAAACGTCCTGAAGAGAAGCTCCTGAAAGAAGAGCTGTAGAGGCAGCCATACTCCTGGTGGAATGAGCCCTTACAGCCAAAGGTGAAGGCTGATGGGCCGAACCGTAAGCAAGCGACATGGCCTCGACCACCCACTTGCTCATCCTTTGCTTAGATGCCGGACACCCTTTCTTAGGTGACCCAAAACAGACAAACAGTTGTTCCGATCTCCTCAAAAGGGCAGCTCTGTGGACATAAGCATCTAAAGCCCTAACGGGGCACAGCAAATTAAGTCTCTTCTGGTCTGACGTCAGAAAAGGCGGAGGAGAGAAAGCCTGCAGAACTATAGGTCTAACAAAAGTAGTTGGCACCTTAGGAACATAACCTGGTCTCGGACCGAGAAAGGCCTTAACCATACCAGGAGCAAATTCCAGGCACGAAGGAGCCACTGAAAGTGCTTGAATATCTCCAATTCTTTTTATAGATGAGATAGCGAGAAGAAGGATAGTCTTTAGCGTAAGAAACTTTTCCGAAACTTCCTCGATGGGCTCGAAAGGAGCTAGGGAGAGACCTTCTAAGACGATGGCCAAAACCCAAGCTGGTACCCTCGTGCGAACTGCAGGCCTCAGCCACAAGGCGCCACGAAGAAAGCGAGATATAAGTGGGTGTCTCCCGAGAGAACCTCCGCTCGAAGGGGCGTGGTAAGCAGCTAAGGCCGCCACGTACACCTTCAGTGTGGAGTGGGATAACCCTGTGGAGAGACAGTCCTGCAGGAAATCCAGCACTGTACCAACCGGGCAGTTAACTGGGTCCTGCTGGCGCTCTCCACACCAAGAGGTGAAAAGTTTCCACCTCGCGGCATATAACTTCCTCGTGGCGGGAGCTCTGGATTGGAGGAGGGTCTCAACGACCTCAGTCAAGAGACCAGAATCTATGAGCTGGGCCCCCTCAGAGGCCAAGCCCACAGCCTCCATAGTTCTGGCCGGGGATGAAGGATCGACCCACTCACCTGAGAGAGTAGATCTCTCCTGATCGGTATCTCCAGGGGAGAGCCGTCGAGGAGAGACACTAGGTCCACAAACCATACTCGGGCCGGCCAGAATGGGGCTATTAGCAGAAGACTGAGCCCGTCCTGGCGAACCCTCTCCAGAATTCCCGGGAGCAGAGCGATCGGGGGAAAAGCGTACAAACGTGACCTCGGCCACAGATGTACCGCCGCGTCCAACCCCAGTGGGGCTGGCAGGCTGAGAGAGAACCACAGTGGACAGTGTGATGTCTCTCGGGAAGCAAATAGGTCTACCTCGGCACGACCGAAATGTTCCCATAGGAGCTCCACCACCTCGGGGTGAAGACTCCATTCCCCGGGCCTCGGCCCCTGCCTCGACAGGATGTCTGCCCCCTGAATTAAATACCCTGGGAGATAAATAGCTCTCAGAGAAAGAATTTTCCCCTGGGACCATAGAAGGATCTGACGTGCCAGTTTGTAAAGTGGGCGAGAATGCAGACCCCCCTGATGGTTGATATAAGAGACCACCGATGTGTTGTCTGACCGGACAAGAACATGGTGGCCCCTTAGGTCTGGGAGGAAATGTTTCAATGCCTGAAACACTGCCAACATCTCTAGACAATTTATGTGCCATAGACGGTGATGGTCCTCCCACAGACCCTGAGCTGGGCGACCACTCATGATCGCCCCCCACCCCGTGAGAGAGGCATCTGTCGTTAGCATAACGCGACGACAAGGAGCTCCCAACACATGGCCTTGGGACAGAAACCGAGGATCTTTCCACATAACCAGGGCGCGATGACACCGTCGCGAACTCATGATCATGCAAAGCGGATTTCCCCTCGGGGAGAATCCCCTGGTTCTGAGGCACCACTGTAATGGTCTCATGTGCAGGAGGCCAAAAGGTATCACGTTGGACGCAGCTGCCATGAGACCTAACAGTCTCTGGAACTGTTTTACAGTGGATGACTGGCCTAGCTTGACCTGATCTACTGCGGCGAGAATCAAAGCAACACGAGCAGGTGACAACTGTGCCTGCATCGTCGTCGAATCCCACACTACACCGAGAAAAGTGGTTCTCTGTAATGGAGAAAGAACACTCTTCTTGGCGTTGCGCCTCAACCCCAACCTCTTGATGTGAGCAAGAACGACATCTCGATGCCGAACCGCCTGTTGTTCTGATTGAGCAAGAATTAATCAATCGTCTATATAGTTCAGAATACGGATGCCCTGCAGCCTCAGCGGGGCTATAGCCGCATCCATACACTTCGTGAATGTGCGGGGTGACAGTGCTAGGCCGAACGGAAGAACCCGATATTGGTAAGCTTCACCCCCGAAAACGAACCTCAGGAACTTCCTGTGTTGAGGGAGGATAGATAGGTGGAAGTAAGCGTCCTTTAGATCTATCGTGACGAACCAGTCCTCGGATCTGATTTGACACGATCTGCTTGAGAGTGAGCATCTTGAATTTGAGCTTCCCAACAGCGCGATTTAAGAGACGCAGATCTAGAAAGGGACGCAGCCCTCCATCTTTTTTCGGAAAGATGAAGTACCGGCTGTAGTATCCTAACTCCCTGCTGGGTGGAGGAACCCGCTCTATAGCTCCTTTCGCCAGGAACTCTACTAAGGGAGCCAGCCTCTCGAGGCTGGCCTCTGGATGAACATCCCGAGTGACAGACACAGCGCCCTGTAATGTACTGGCAGGGAACAGCTGGTCTTGGCACTCCACAACCCTCCTCGGAGGGGGCGAGCGTCCCTCGGGAAACCGCTCGCCGAGTCTCTCTATGCCCTGTATAGGTAGGGTTAGTAGAGCAGACCCCTGAGGGCATCGGGAAAGACAGGGCACCGTGTTTTTGTGCAGTGAACTCAAGTCTTCCACGATGGGGACCACCCGCAAAGACCTGACGTTCAGCACGTCAGGATTTTTTCGACGCGGCCTTCTTGGCGATAATGACTGTCCTCAGATCAGCCCTACCCCGAGAAGGTCGCACCGGAGAGCGCCCCGCCTCGTCCCTCCAGTTTCTCTGCGGGGGGGCACGAGACGCGACACTCCGTTTCTGCTGCGCTCTTTTTGAAGTACTAGGCGGCTGGGACTGCCCTCGCTCAGCAGCCCCAGCGACACGCACTTTAAGGGGCATACATTTCTGAAAAGCAGCCGCCTGTTTCTTCTCTTCCTGGAACCTCTCCGTGACAGAGTGAAGAGCGTCACTGAAGAGGCCCGCAGGCGAAACTGGAGCATTTAAAAGGAGAGTCTTATCTTTCTCCTTCATAGAGGTCTGACTCAACCACAATTGTCTCTCTGTGGCCGCCATGGCTGCCATAGACCGGCCGATAGATTTAGCGGTCTCCTTGGTGGCCCGGAGAGTGAGATCAGCAGTCTGCCTGAGCTCATTAATCATATCCACAGAAATGTCACCCCCCTCACAAGCATCTTTAAGCAGGTCAGCCTGATAAGACCCGCCGCCGAGTAAGCCTTCCCCACTAACACAGAAGTATTTTTTAGTGGCTTGGAGGGCAGAGCAGGTGCTTTAAGTGAAGATGACGAACCAGGAGAGAGATAGCTAGCGAGCGTCTCCTCTGCCTTCGGCATGGTCACGTACCCAGAAGCTTCTGCACCAAAAATGTTTCCATAAGCATTAGACTGGTTAGTATAAATTCTATTTGAAACAGGTCTAACCCTGGTCTTTGAAACCTCAGAGTGAAGATCTGGGAAGAATGGTAAGCACCGGCGAGAAGGCTGAGGACGTGCAGACAGAAGTCTATCATCTAATTTGCTTTTATTTCTAGACTCCTGCCTATCAGTTGGCCACTCGATTTTTTGTATTATTTTTTTACAGCCCGAGATAACACATCTATCAGCCCCTCTTCAGCAGTATGCTGGAGTGACGAGTCCGTTTCTTCTGATGCAAAACTTTCGAAATCGAGCACCTCAGAACTGGATAATCTAAGTTCGACATCATGTGCCTCGACCCGGGCAGAAGTAAGCGCCGCAGCGCGTGCTTCCAGAGCCGGGTGAGAGGCACTAGATCTCGCTGGAGATAGCTGAGATAGGGCGGAGCCCGTCTCAACGTCGTCTTTGAGATCCATCTGCGAGCCCCAAGACAAGCGCCGCCGCTCTGCCTCAACAGAAGCGGGACCCCAGCCTCGGGGAGCTCGCAGCAAACCACTCTCCTCGAAGAGCGATCGCCGCGAGCGCAGAGTTCTCAAGGGAAAACGCTCGCAATGCTCACAATCGACCCACTCGAGAGCCGGCTGGGCATGCTGCAATCCCAAACAAGCAACACACAGCTGATGTGTATCCCCACCCGTGATGTATCGTGTACAGGGGGAAACACACTTTCTATATTGCTCGCTCGTCACTTTGACACTCGTATTGGCTAGATATCAGACAGACACAGAGCTTGCTGAAGTAACAAAAAGCTGGCGTATTGTGTGCTCAGGGGATATTTATAGCTTCCTGGTCGATGACGTCACTCGCTATGACGCTCCATCTCTCCATTGACTGATTTCATTCATGCTTCAGACGCGTTACGCTGGAGGGCGTTCCCACTGCGATTACACGCAGCGGTAGTCCCTGAAGGGGAACTGCGCGTATGATGTTGACCGTGGTACCCTTGCACCGTATAAAAACCCACTGTGCACTAGACTTGTAATTCTCTTTATTTTGGTCTATCTCAGTCTTCTCTTTCTCGCCTACAGCTAGTGCAAAACGCAGCAGCTAAACTCCTTACTGGGACACGTAAGTATGAATCAATCACCCCTATCTTATTCAATCTCCATTGGTTACCCGTCAAATTTAGAACTGATTTAAAAATTTTACTTTTTGTGTATAAAGCTCTTAACAATTTGGCCCCTCAGTACCTGACCGATCTGCTTTGTCTGTACAATCCTTCTCGTACCTTGAGATCCAGTGACCACTGCCTTCTTAACGTGCCTAGATCCAGACTCAAAAAACGAGGTGACCGTGCTTTTGCGACTGCTGGCCCAAAACTCTGGAACAGTCTGCCTCTCTATATCAGACAGGCTCCCTCAGTTTCCATATCTAAATCTTCTTTAAAGACTTTTTTATTTTCTCTTGCTTTTAAT